>NC_057849.1:98608433-98925777 GCF_015237465.2 Chelonia mydas | reverse complement strand
ATTATCCAGTAACCTGATCTTATCATGGTCTTGGTGTTGAATAATGGTTACATTTTGCTTTACAATCTCCAGGGTTGGGTTTTATTTTCTAATATATTTGTACCCAGGAAAGTTTAGGTCAGATGTAGCCTTTGGTCATCAGTGAGATTCACCTATCTCATACAATTTCCAGTTAGGTTGGTTGAGGTACAAAGAAATAAAGTATCTTATCCAAGGTACATGGCAAGTTATTGGCCAGCCTAGAATTAGAACCCAGAAGGCTACCGACTCTCAGTCCATTTTGCTGAACCTCTAGACTGCACCGGGTCCAGTTACTCCTCTCTTTCTCTCTCTCTCTCTCCTTTATGTATTTCATTTTATTACATATTGGCCTGTGACACCGCAACACAACCTGAGGGAAAAGCAGCAGCATGCTGCCTAGGACACTGGGACAAGGGCAGGAAGTCCCATGGCCACCCTGTTCTGCCTTGCTGGAACTCTGTAGAGCAGTACTTTCCTGTTGCCCTGCTCCCCAGCCTCTCTCTTTCAGGCAAAGTGGCATAAAACGATAATAAATTCCTTTAAGTTACAGTTTAAGTACTGAAAATAAGTTTACTTTTAAGTTATTCATTCTTGCCTAGACCATACTCTGTACCCTTTGATTATCATGGTCGTGCTGTCTTTTGAATTGCACATAGAACCAAAGAGTCCATGACAAGCTGGACCTAAAATCAGGGTTCATTGTGCTGCAACAGACTGGGAATTCTGGAGCAGCTTCACTTAAATTAAAATATTGATGGTTTTATTGTATTATTTTTCATAGTTAATTCAATCAGTACAACTCCTCCTGTGTTATTTATTTTGATATTAAATTCCATTTATTTTAGACTGTCACAACATTTTCACTTTTTGATATGTTGCTGTTTTTGGCACTGAAGAAGCTGGAGGTTTTGGCAACCGGCTAGTGGACAGCTGGGGAGATAGCTTTTGATTGTGGGATATGCACATGCGTTTTTTCCCTGCTAAAATAAGAATACTGGCATTTAAATTGTCCTCTTCAGTTTTTATATGTTTGAGAGGAACAGGGCAGTTCACTCCTCTCAGAGCTACCAGGCTTTGTGCAGACTCTAGAAGGTAACACTTTGGTGTTTTCAAGGTTATCTTTATAACTACAAGGGGCAGAAACATAATTCTAGTTTTAAAGGCCTTTTCCACACAAACTTACACCAGTTTAACTAACAGTGTATTTTTAAACTGGTGCAAGTTTGCATGTAAACTGTCTTGTTTCGGTTTTGCTCAATTTATTTTTTTTTAAACCCAATGAAACTAAACTGAAATAAGACTCTCAAACAAAAACAATACAAATTTGCACCAAATTAATTAACTGGGTTAAAAAAAACACTCTTAGCTATTCAAGGGAAAATGTGGGTGAAAACAAAATTTTAGAACCTGCAGCACAATTCCACATCAAGGGTGACTCCCCCAGCTATGGAACAATGGAATACACAAGACTCTGAGGACTTTAAGGAGTTCATGGAATTTTTCACAAAAACGGAGGGCATTAACCAGACACTAGTCAGGATTTGAAGCTACTTTCTTCTTCACATAATAAATAAGGCTATGATTATGTCACGGAGGTCACAGAATCCGTGACTTGTAGCACCCTCTGCAACACTGGGGACCCCCGCAGCAGACCAGCTGCCCTGTAGTGTGAAAAACTGCTACCTGATTAAATGTGCTAGTTAGGGTGTACTGAGCACGCTCAGTAACATCAGCTGAAGTCAGTAGAGGAGGGACCCTTGCAGCAGCCCAGCCTCTGCGGGCGACCCTCCTGCAGCTGTGGGACCCCCTGCAACTGACCGGACGCCGCTCCAGCGAGGACCCCTGAGCTCTCCAGCCGCTGCCACTGGCAGGGGCCCCCCCCGCAGTTGCTCAGCTGCTGTGAGCATCTGGTCCCTTCCCCGCAGCTCCCAGCTGCCTTTGGTGGTGGCAGAGGGACCCCAGATCTGCTCAGCAGCCACTGGAAGGGACCTCCCACACACACACATCTCCCCAGCTGCTGCCGCTGGTAGCGGGGGGGAGCCCCTGCAACTGACTGGCCACCGGCAGGGACCACTAAGCTGCCCAGCCGCCAGCAGCAATGACAGAGGGACCCCAGAGCTGCTCAGCAGCCACAAGCTGCTCAGCCACCGGCAGGGGCCCCCCTGCAGCTGCTCAGCCGCCACAAACAGCCACACGTCCTAAAATCTGACTAATTTTAAATTAAAATCATTACATCTTTGCCTTTTTTAAGAGAACTTTTAAGCAAAGCAAAAGTGAAACCACTTGAGAAAGCTGTCTTCATGACATGACATATTTAAGTTGGAATTTTCTGAGGAGCTGCATCAATTTGAAGTTCTTTTGAAAATACCAGCCTTAAAGCTTTGACAGACTTCATGTAAATTGTGTCCATTCTTAAAACCCTCAGGTTAGCTTTGAGATCAGCACTATAGAATTATAAAAATATTTTCCTCCACAAACTTTTCTTCCCAACTCTCCAAGTTAACCCACCTCTGATTTAGCTTGATTTTATTTCATCATCATCCATGGTTCCACCATAATGCAATGCTTTATGCCTTTCACTCTTTAATATCACAAGACAAAAGAAATTATTTAGGAAGTTTTGTAAAAGCTAAATCCTGTATATTTGTGCATCTGAAGCAAAGGGTTTCCAGACACAAAATGAAGTGTCAGCATATTGTGGCTAATTACTGTACTTGCACCCTCAGTTTTAATGGTAGCTTGCTACAGTCATCCCAATTATGCATTTTTCCTGGTTAGTTTGTTTGATTTTTACCAGTATCTTAAATTGCAATTTCATTTCTTGCTCTCAAATACCTCTTGCGGCACAGCATAAAAGTCCACTTCTAAGTAAGGAATTAAACAACAATTTGTTAATTAGAAAACAAATGTAAGAAGAAAGTAGAATACAAAAATGTCCCATTGACTTTAGAGTGTAGATAAATCCCTGTACAGGAAATGTACCACTTAATTAGCATATGAAGGATGGTATTCTAATTTACAGTAAGGCCTCCTGCAGAAGATGAAACAAATGTGTAACTGTGCTAGTGCACTGATCACAAATCAAGTACCACAAATCAAGAATAATATATACTGACTCAATGCCTCACATTTCTTAGAAAATGAGCAAAACTTACAGAGAATGTTGGCCCGTCGTTTGAAACTGTAACAGAGTAAGTTCCATCTCCTAGCTGTACCGACAGCTCCCAATTGTTCAGATCCAGCTTAGCAAGAGAAATTCTAAAGCAAGGAATGGAAAAAGAATATTTTAACGGCATTTTCAGGTTCTCCCCATTTTTAATCACATGAACTTTTTTCATAGGGTCTTCATAAACGATTTTAAATATCATTAACCCTACTGACACAGTCAGGGAGCATGTTTGGGAAAACTACCAGATATTATATTTTTTTGTCCATTATGGCACATAAGGAGAAAACTTTTTAGGGGAGAAGCCTTTTGAGATATTTTCTGCTTTGCCTTGACACCTTGTGTCACTGAAGTACACTGATAAAGTTTGAAGAGAATCCCAAAATCCAGCCATCGTTGGTTGCAGGGATATTGCAAACAGTGAAAAACAGATGAGGAGAGGGTTTGGGGAAGGAAGAGGAGTGGCACTTGAAAAAATAAAAAGACTACTTGGAACTTCAAAAGCAAAAGTTTCAGAGCAGCAGCCGTGTTAGTCTGTATTCGCAAAAAGAAAAGCTTATGCTCAAATAAATTGGTTAGCCGCTAAGGTGCCACAAGTACTCCTTTTCTTTAAAAGCAAAAGTGGTTCACCGTCACCTTCACGTCATAATCACACACAACAAAACTAAGTTAAAGGCCAGTTAGACACAAAAGCATGCAAATCCAGCCAAACGAATAATATACATACATTATTTTTAACAATATACATATTTTATACATTATTGACGAATCTCTGTAGATACACTAAACTGAAGATTTTTACATGCCAAGACTTGAGGTCAGAGTTCTATATTCCTCCCATAATAGTTAATGACAGGGGTGGCCAATCTGTGGCTCCAGATCCGCATGCGGCTCTTCAGAAGTTAATATGTGGCTCCTTGCATAGGTGCTGACTCCAGGGCTGGAGCTACAGGTGCCAACTTTCCACTGCTCAACATCAGGCCCTGCCCCCACTCCACCCCTTACCCCAAGGCCCCTGCCCCTTCCTGCCCCCTCCCCTGCTGCACCCTTGCTCCTCCCCCCTCCATCCCAGAGCCTCCAGTACACTGCAAAACAGCTAATCGTGGCAGGCAGGAGGCAGGGGAAAGGAGGGGGAGGTGCAGATTGGCAGGGCTGCCAAGAGGCAGGAGGTTTGGGGTTGGTGGGGGTGCTGCTGATGTAGTACTGTGGCTCTTTGGCAATGTACATTGGTAAATTCTGGCTCCTTCTCAGGCTCAGGTTGGCCATCCCTGGTCTATGAACTCACAAACTTAAGACAATCCAGGGAACTGCATCTTTTATGTTACATCAAAGTGGTCAAAGATACAGCAAGGGAACCAGAACCTGGAACTCAAGTCTTGGCAGGTTTAAAAAAAAAAAGTAGAAAATAATTTTTAGCTGTTTTGTTTTAAACTATATTTATTTGTAATTTGTAGGTCTATACATTTGTTATGCATCAGTTGTCGCCTTTATCTTGCCTTCCCTATAGTTTGTTACATTAACTGGTTGTGTTTTAAATTTAAACCAGAAATTTTTGGAGAGGCTAACTCTGACTATTGTCTGAGCACCAGCAAGTGCAATAGGCTTCCAATATTGTTTGGGATTCTAGGCACAATTTTAGTACAAACAAACAAACAAATAAATAAATAGTAATTCAGGCTGGTTGAGGCTCTGAATTTCATTGAATTGATGTTTTTAGGTGCCAGTTGGTCTCCCGTGCTGCCTCTTATGCATAGCAAGAGCACCCTGTAAAAATCCATTACATTGTCCACATTTAACTCTCTCCTTAAAATTCAACCCTGCTGTCATGCTTACAAAATGCTTCATAACTACTAGGCAGCTGAAGCACTGTATCCACTGCATACTATGCTAATTATAGAATCACAGAATCATAGAAGTGTAAAGCTGGAAGGGCTGGAAGTCTTTGCAGCCTCCTGAGCTGAGGCAGGACCAAGTAAATCTAGACCATCCCCCACAGGTGTTTGTCTGTTCTTAAAACCCTCCATTGACAGGAATACCACAACCTTCTTTGGAAGCCTATTCCAGAGCTTAACTATACCAATAGTTAGAAACATTTTCTAATTTCTAACCTAAATTTTCCTTGCTGCACATTAAGTCCTTTACTTCTTGTCCTACCTTTAGTGGTCAAGGAGAACAATAGATTATCATCCTCTATAACGGCTAGGGTTGCCAGGCATCTGCTTTTCAACCGGAATGCCCAGTCGAAAAGGGACCCCGGGCGCCTTTGAAGACTGTTATCAGGTCCCCCCACTCAGTCTTCTTTTCACAAGACTACACAGGACTTATTTTTTTAAATCTTTAATTATAAATGTCCCACTGTTAACTTGAGTTGCCCCATCTGTTGTATTCTCCTGTTATTGCTCATCATATGCTTAGGCCCCTGTCACTGCCTCTTGGTGTGGTTTCTTGAGGGGCCTCAGCTTCTCCTAAACCAGCTTAGTTTACTCTCAGTCACGTCAATTCCTGGGCCCTCACCTTCAATTAAGCCTGTCAACCCTTCACTTTTTGGGTTTGCAGTCTTTTTCAGTCTCCTGGCTGTTTTCTTGGAGGCAGCCTGCTGCAGGGCTGTCACGACCTTGCTATCCCAAGCCTTTCTGCCTCCCATTCCTTCTCTGCACTCTCCTGTTTATAGCAGGCCTTGTTTCCTCTATTGGTTGCAGCTGTGTGTGCCTGCCTCCATGAGTGGCAGCTGCGTGGGTTTGCGATCAAGCTGCTTGCTTGTAAGCAGGAGAGACTCTCCTCCCCTCATCTACATTTAGTAAGGGGTTTGTAGATCACATTACAGCCCAATACATGTAAAGACTCATCCAGCTGCTTGTATTTCCACACTGAGAGAAGCCGAAGTGTGTAATGTGATGCCCCACTTCACATTTTAAAAAAAGAAAAATTAAAAGTATCTTATTTTTTGCTCCAAAAGGCACAACCTTAATAAATAATCCATATCTTTTTTCTTCTGAATTTTGAGTTTTATTCTTGTATAATAATTTTACATGGATAGCATTGGAATTCATTTTACACAGGTATCTATTTTTTCCTCATTCTCCTAAATATACATGCTCTTCATTTTAAACACACATACGTATTACATACGCACATGGATCACATGATAGCATGATGCAGTATACAAGTTGCATCTTCAATCGTTTGAGGTGGCCACATTACTCAAAATCACTAGTCACTTTTGAAACTCTTGACCTTGGGCTCAAAAGCATCCCCTCGCAAGTATGACCCACTTCAAAATTCCCACGTGATCTTACCTAGAGATGCTGTCTATACCCACAACACTTGTAATTAACATACTAAAAATGATATGGTCAAGTTTCTGTGACAAGCCTCTTCCACTGGCATACAGGAGAAAATGTCAAAATAATAGATCTGAGAAAATCTCCATGAAGCATTGTTAGCAATAATATTTCTCCGGGTCTCCATCTTGAAGTTCCTGTACGTCAAAATCATTTAGCCATTTTAGATCCCACCCAGATATGCTTATCCTGATCTCTGCGGGATAGCTCGTAGAAGAGAGTACAGACATTGGAATCAGGAAATTTCCTGGATAGTTACGAGGTAGCTAACAGTGTGACGCTCTGCCTACATTTCCTGGGATAAGGAGAGAGAGGAGAAGGCGTTTAGTGGGTTCTTGATGGGGCCTGGTTGAATTCTATACGGTGTCCTGATGCAACGACTGATAGGATTTAGCAGTTTGTAGAAGAGGTGAAGTCTACTCCCCAGGATATCAGTAGGTCAGCTTCATTGTCAGCATAGCATCAGATTATTTTTTACCCTAAGCATAGTCTGCTGGTTTGGTCCTGTTCGTGTTGGATTTGGCTGGGAGTGACCTCACAAATTTGACTTTGCTGACAATCAAAGAAAAAAAAAAAAAACTATGTTGCTATCCCAGCAGAGACTATTTTTGTTCAGCCTTTCTTGTTCAGCTTTATCGAGTTTATTCATTCTTGAAAAGCATGGCTACTATCCCAGCTATGCCTGGGTGTCAAACTCCTATGAGCACAGCCACAGGCCAGGGGCAATTCTCTTGTTTCCTGAAACTGCAGGATCCTTTTACAAAGGGACTTTTCCAACTCTGTTAACTGGGTGCCTATGGGTTTGGAACAGTAGGTTGCATACTCATATGGTTACTAAGTCCAACTTGAGG
The DNA here is from genome assembly GCF_015237465.2 of Chelonia mydas. Taxonomy (NCBI): domain Eukaryota; kingdom Metazoa; phylum Chordata; order Testudines; family Cheloniidae; genus Chelonia; species Chelonia mydas. The sequence continues at coordinate 98,918,398 of NC_057849.1, read as the reverse complement.
ACAGCTTCCCAGACTTAGAAGGGAAGTCAAAGCTTCTAAACTGCCTTGGAAATGGGAAGTTTTCCACCAGGATAAGAAGAGGTTTCGTTGATGACATCTGGGAGGTCAGGTTGCACTGGAAAATAATAATTCTTCTTGTGCCTCGGCAAGGCTTTTTTCCCCTGTCTGAGAACTCCTCAAAGTCCTTTGATCTAGAGCTCTGGACACTTCAAGGTCTTTGGCCATTCGCTGAGAGTCTAGCCGTTCTGAAAAATACTCGCTGCTGGAGGAGGAGTAAGGTGGCTTTCTTCTCAACACCCAGGCTGTTGTGATCTTCTGAGTGGGCAGGGTATGTCAGGATAAGATGGATCAGCCTCCAACCTAGAAGCTATACCTTGGAGAAAATATCCTGAATTGATCCATGTGGCATGGCTGGAGTGAGACACCCTATCCTGAGGCTTAGAGTCAAAGGAAATTCTGGTGACAGTGGAGAACAGGCCTGAATGTACAGGAGACAACTCAGCTGAATGAACTGGACAATGCTGAATGCCCAGGACCAAAGCTGTATAAACAGGAAGCAATGGTGGACTGACCCAGGAATGGCGGTTTATCCTGGTCAGCCATGCAGAAGGCTCTGGCAAAGACTCCATCAAACTATTCCTAGCCCAAATAAAGGGTGGGGATTTGTGTGTTTGTTTTTGAAAAAGATGGTTATTTGAAGCTGCTTGGAGGTTTGGAATGTAAGACGTAGCCCGGGGAAATGAGATAGCGGGCAGAGAATCAAATATGCATTTATCACATGCTTCTGTAACTTGGCACACTGATATTGCTAACATGTACTTGTGTGTCTACCTATTATAAGGGAAGTACATACCAATGCCATTAGATAAGGTTACACAAGCATTTTCATTCTCGGGGATCATTTTCAGAGGTTTATAACTATATAAACTTTTACATTTTGGGTTGAAATTTGATATATTTGTACCAGACCAAAAGCATTTCTGAAAGTAAACACGGCCCCCCACCTCCTCCATACACACACACTTTTACCATTATAAAATGTGTGGGACAACCTTTTTTTCACCTGGGGCTCAAAGTTTCACATAAGCTTTTTTTGATAGGATTTAAACAAATCCCACAATCCTTTGGGACTGGCAAAGGATTGTGGGACTAGTACAACAGCAAAAAAATGATGATTGGTTTTGGGTGCTGGTGGAAACAAGTGCAGAGAGGAGGGATGTGCTTGTGGTTATTGCGTAGAGGGGAGTGGCCCCCACAGACTATTGCATGTTGTTCTCCCTTGAGATTAGTATTATGTGAGCATGCATAGGAGGAGAGGGGTGAGGAACTGCAGGGGAAAGGGCAGACATGGGAGAAGCAGAGGCAGTACCAACAAGAAGAGGGAATAGGGCAGAGGTGAACACGGTCCACAGCAATGTCTCCCCCAGCCACACAGGTATTATGCTGTTAAGGTAATTCTGAGCCTCTGTACCTGGAATTCTCCCCTTCTGAAGTGTTAAGAAAAACAGTAGATGGGCACATACCAGGAGTAAGGGGACAATGTGGCCCTAAGTATTAGAGTCACTTCTACGAAAATTTCTCTTGCTAAAGTATTAAAGAATATGATAGGGGAAATGGTCTGTAATTTGGAGTATTTACATCCTGTTTAACTCTGACATCATCCTGAACTTAGTAAATGCTGACCTAGTCTCAATTTATCTGAACATACGTTTTCTCTTCCCACCCCCACCAATAAAAGGTTTATTTAACATTATATGAACAGCAGCAATTATACTTCTGGTTTTCTTTGCTGCAATACGTTTTCAGTGAGGGAAACTGCCAACCGCTGAAATTTTAGATCGACACACGCTTATTGTGTTCCTGGAAAACACGTATTAGTTAAACTTTTATCTATTCTAGTCAAGCAACCAAGGAAAACAGACTTCACAAAAGCAAATCAAGTAATAGCTTTGCCCCAGGCATGTCCACTTTGTCACCAACCAATCAGAATGTAGGAGCTCAATAAAACTACAATTTTCTGTAGTGTGTGGCAAATAAACTCCTGTCTCTCGATTGCTGTTAATGATGTAATCGGCTACAATAAATGTCACCAGCTCCTAAAGGGTCATGAAATTGAGTATAGATTTCTTACCATTCAAAATGTGAGCTATAACGTTCTAAAAAATCCTACAATGCTCTTTACTTTTTATATTGTTGCTGCATAAAATTTTAGGTAAATACAGAGCCCAAACTATCCTAACAAATTCTCCAATTATTAAGGATTATGGGCATTGCAAAACTAGATTATGTGACACTCAGTAAAGCTGTTTTTCAATTGTACAATTACCTATTCAGCAGTTAGATAAAAGTGAAATATTGACTTAAAACAATGTTAATGGTCAAAGAATCATTAAGAAATCCTTCATCATAACTTTCACAGCAGGTGGCCTGTAAAATGATCAAGAATAATGTGCTGGATTCTGTAGCCACTGAGGTCAGTTTCTGCATACAAATCTTTGCGCCGGGGGTGGGGGGGGAGGGGGGCGGGAAAGACCTTCAGAAAGTGGGCCATTCATCTGAACCAAGTTCAGAGAATTTCCAGCACTGTGAAAAGATATGTTATGCAAGCACATAGATGTATTCAGTGGGGGTAGACTGAACCAGCTACATGGAGACTACAAAGGAGCCCTCCCATGGCTCATGAATAAGTCGAGGAAATGATCAGAAAAAAATAGAGAGATGTTTAGACAGATGGCCCACTTAAAATGCCTGGGACAGGGCATAAGCAATTTTAATGAAACTTTAGATCTACCATATAAATTGTTGGGGTTTTTTTGTTATTTTCAAAAAAACCAAATCCCCCCCCCAAAAAAACCCCAAGAAAGGCAAACAGAAATTTAACAGCTCACAGAAGAGTCCATCTTATCATGTCCCTCCCCCAAATAAAGAAAAACCTCACACTTTTGAGCATTATTAATTTAATAAGTTTATATATAAAGAAAAATCCTTCTGAGAACCGTTAGCTATCAAGATGAATATAAAAGCAGGGAATGGATAGATTAAAGGAATTCTAAACAGAAGTGTACTGCCAAACAAAACAAAAATCTAAGCTTTACTATCTGAGTATTTTCAACACTTTCCAACTTTAAAAGTTCATCACTGCACTGAAAAGATAAAAGCAGCACTTTCACAGGATATTTTTAAGAACTAAAAATTATGTGACAGAGGCCTAAAAACTGGGAATATTGTATTCAGCAACTTTATATATTTTATACAGACACACACACTCGTGCACACGTCAGACATAAAAACACATTCTCTCTCTACTATATGTATATGCATCTCACCAAGAGTAATAAACTATATCAGCGGTGTCCAATACGTTCACCACTAGCCACATGTGACTAATAGGCTATTGAATTGCGGGTAATGCATGTGGCTTTTTTATAAAGTGGCTAATAAGAAAAATTCAAACCCACAAGTGTGACTAGCAGTGTGGCTAGCATCAAATTTCTATCGGACACCGCTGAACTATATCATTATCCTATATTACAGTTCTGAGTATGTCATATAAAAAAAATAACATATCCTAGTCATAATGTGCTAGTTTATGAGACAAAGCCTGAATGAACTGCTCAATGGTTCTGGCAAAATGGTATTTCTATTTAATTTGCTTTGTATTAAATTTGGACCAAGACTATACACATTTAAAGACATCAAACACCTTTTGTCAGCCAGTTGATGGACACGCTAGCTGAATATTGAGTACTAAAATGATTAAGAAACGTTGAAGGTTAACTGCATAAATACAAAATATTAACATACTATGGGGCAAATTCTGTTGTCATTACACAAGTGTAAATCCAGAATGCCACCAGTGACTTCAGTGGAGTTTCCCTGGATTTACACCATCATAAGGGCCTCGTTCAATTCCCATTGAAATAAATGGAAAGCCTCCCATTGACTTTGGATCAGGTCCTAAATCAACAAGGGAAGTGACTCTAAACTATTAGTCAAAAGCCAGTATAGTCTTAAAATTACAAATAAATGAATTTAAATCAAGATATCTGAAACTCATTACCTCTTATTACTTGTCAGGGCCCAAATTCAGTATTCTGCTTCTCCTGGGAAAAATCACACACTAAAAACCCTAACACTGGATAAGAGATGCTGCTCCTCGTTTTATGTTTGTGGTGTCCTTGCAGGTGACATACAAAACTGTGAGATCATGTTTTGCCAAGTACAAAGAAGGAATTTATTTCAAAAATAATTTAAAGTGCATATGAGCACATTCCTGCAAACATTACTCACATGAGTAGATCTATCCAAGTCAATGGGACTACTTGTGGGAGTAGGGACTATTCACATAAACTGTACTTATAGCAATCAATGGTACTGACTTATGTTAAGAAACATATTGCAGCTGAGAGAGCAGTCAAAAAGAAGAGAATTACTACACTGGCCATCAAAATTATTGTATTTTAACCATTTTTTCTACCAAATGTATTATTGTACATTAAAATAGTTTTATTTTGAAAACACTGCATTGCATTACACAGATCATTGCATTTTATACCTTTTTCTGTAACATTTTTTAAAATAGTTTAATACAAAATGGTAAAAGTAACTGTAATAATGCTCATGAAAGTGAAGGACTAACACTGACTTAAGCCACAGGCTTTCCTGCACAGATCTTCAGTGCATTACAGTCCTATTTGTATCACCTAAACTATCCTAATTAGAGCCCTGCACAGATACAAAATTTGTATCCGATCCACAAAAATGGTCCGTGATATAAAGTGAATTTCCAAAGGTTTGCAGGGCTCTAATCCTAAATCCTGAGCTTGCTTGAGCAGACAAAGCCAACTCTGCCTAATTTGGCAGTAGTTTTGTCATGCAGATATTTGGGTCTTATTTTAAGATACCAAACTCATTTTTGCTTGCATTATATTTTTCACTCTTGTGCTTCAGAATTACTACATGTTTGCTGTCTATATTAAAAATAGATAGTTGGGGGCCGGTGTTGACTATTGTTTAAATTCAGTTTTTAGATTTAGTAAAATACTATGTATTAAGATCTCTTGATATTATAATATGCATTCAACTTTACATTTATGGAAGTCAACTTTGAATACCTGATAAGTTTTCAAACAATCAGAAGCATTCTGTGTGTACTTTGGTCTATTAATTTAATAGCGAAATTTGCCAGCATTTTAGCATATTGTTCTCTGAGTTACCACTAATCACTTTAAAACTAAAATCAAACCACATCCATTGTTGCAACATGTCAATCCTTTTGTCAGTATGGCAGTGCTGTTAAGTCTCACTTCTTGGCCAAAGATTCATGAGATAGTGACTTTGGCTCATATCCAGTCAGGGTAGCGCAAAGTGATATATAGAGAGATTAAATACTGTTATACTTGGGAGCAAAGTGAGGGTTTTTGTTTTTTGTTTTTTTTTATAACTTAGTAGAAGTTACAATAACGTTCAATCACGTTTCTTCAAAAAACTACAGTTTCAGTGTTACAGCTAGAAATCAGTCACCCATAAAAATTAATGGTAGGCCAAAGTTTTCAAAAACAGGTGCCTAAAGTTAGGCTCATAAGTCCTTATTTAGTTACCCAAATAGCCAATTTTCAAAAACCCTTAACACTCGCAAGCTCCAAACTGTTGAAAGCAGTGGGAATGCTTCACTGCTCAGCACTTTTGATCATCAGGCTACCTATTTAAGAGCCCAAATATGGATTTGAGAACCAAACTTAAGGCTGCCTTTTAGGAAGATCTTGGCCATAATGGCCAATGCGGCAAGTGTTCTGTTCTTTGCAGTGTTGTTGCAGCTGTATTGGTTCCCGGATATTAGAGAGACACATGGTCTGATCTAATATCTTTTATTGAGCAACTTCAGAAGAAGAGCTCTGTGTAAGCTTGGAAGCTTGTGTCTTTCACCAACGGAAGCTGATTCAATAAAAGATATTACTTCACCCACCTTGTCTCTCTAATGTTGTGTTATGTTTAATAATATCTTGCACTTACATGGCGCCTTTTATCTTAACCGGATCTCAAAGTAATTTACAAATTTAATATGGAAAAAGTAAACTAATCTGAATAATATATCATATTTAGAGACTGACAATTACACACAGAAGGGGTGGAATGCAGCTTTGTTCAAAAGTAAACAGCAACAGTTCACAATAGCATAGGACTCCAATTCAGCCAAACACTTCAGCACATGCTTAACTTTAAAAGCGTGCTTAAGTGTTTTTCCAAATCAGAGCCTAGAGCAAGAAGTAAAGAAGGCTACTGTAGTCAGCTGAAACTGTAGAGGAAATTTAGGTAATCAGAACATACCTAATGGAATTTTGCCAGGATGTTGGCAAAGCCGTAGTCTTTTGAAAAGGTCCATAGGAAATTTCATGTCCACAAGTAATCAGGGTCTGTTTTACAGCTCATCTCAAGAACAGTCTCTGCAGTTCAGCCTTTCCTAATATCATGCTGAGGTAATGGTTCAGCAACACCTAATTAATGACCAACACCACATTTGTAATACTTAACTATTTCTTGGATGTGTCCCATCCAAGTACTAGCTTACTGCAGTCCAAATTCTGCTTAGTTTGTGATAGGTTTATAGAACTAGGCTGCCTTATTTCCAAATGCTGCACTAATTTCTACGTCCTTTTCTATGAAGTCCTTTGTTACACGTGTAGTTTCTAGATACCATTTAAAACCTACCCATGATACAGCAATTTAAGTTTACGAAGTTCTGCATAGACACACAACAGCCCTGTGAGGTTGGCAATTGCAAGTATTATTATCCCCAGATAGGGAGACACGCAGACTGCATTCTATTAATTTTTTATTATGCAACTTGGTACAGAGCACCTGACTGACTTAAACGGAGTATTATGTGGGTACAGGAGTCCACCTATGCAGATTCAAATGCATGCTTAGGGCCTTTATAAATATAAAACATAGCTCTAATTTGGATTTCCTATTTCTTCAATGAGCTGTTGCAACTAAGCTAAAGATGGTTAAGTATCTCAAGCCAACAAAACTCTTTCATACTGTAATTATAACTTCAGAGGTACAGCCGTGACAACCATTAAAAGGGTTGCCCTAATTTATAAGCTCCCGTGCAACCTGACTCAAATAAATATGTACCGTGTGTATTCAAGACAGAATATGCAGGTTAACTATGGAATAATTTGCCATTCTGTACTCCAAGTGTATGAAATAGAAATAAACCATAAATATGTTTGATCTTTACTGTTCACTTTGTTTTGGATATGGGCTAAATTTTCAAAAAGATGCTTCTCTGCAGCACACAAAAACTGGCTGTGAAATGAAAGCACAAAAATCACTGAAGTGCCAATCATAGAAAATTTTAATGCCAGGATCCAATTAGATGCACTTTTGTCACTATTACACGTAAAAACATTGTTTTTTCTAGCAAACTTCACTTCTAGAGATGACAAAATAGAGAAAAATAAACTTACCATACTTTGGTAAGTAATTCAAAAGTAAAAATATTCAATGGAAGTTGCACAAACGTGACATACGTTCTATTTTGTTGACTTGCAAACAACAACGTATTTGAAATCCTAAAGGTAAATATGTGGATCTTCTGGTACCCAGGGAACTTGAACTTGGCCCTGCGCAGGGCCTCCACCACGTGCTCCTTGTTCTGCAAGATGGATGAAACACAGAAAATGAATGGGCTGGGGGAAACTCCTACTGCTGGGTCAAAGTGTTTCAGAGCAGCATCTCGTTTTGCTTAGTCAAACCCCACAGCAAAAGTAGGAACTCCAGACACCGTATATCCTGGGACTGCAGTCAAACCCTCAGCTAACAACCTAACTGGGAGCCCAGCTCTGAAAACGGATTCCTGGAGATGTGGGCACCCTAGGCAAGAAGTACGTCCTACTCAATTTATGGATGTCACCAGTAGTGAGCTGGAGTCGGTTCGCATCAGTTCGCTAAAACCGGTTGTTAAATTTAGAAGCCCTTTTAGAACTGGTTGTTCCGCGAGGGACAACCGGTTCTAAAAGGGCTTCTAAATTTAACCGGCCAAAAGTGGCACCTTAGGCGCTGACTCCACGGGTGCTCCAGCCCTGGAGCACCCAAGGGGAAAATTTGGTGGGTACAGAGCACCCACCAGCAGCTCCCCGCCCCACCTCACCTCCACTCCACCTCTGCCTCCTCCCCTGAACGCGCCGCCCCGCCCTGCTTCTCCGCAGCCCCCCTCCGGGCTTCCCACGAATCAGCTGTTCGTGCGGAAAGCCAGGACAGGCTGAGAAGCAAGTGGCGGCTTCTCGCTCAGGCCCAGGGAGGTGGAGGTGAGCTCAGGTGGGGGGGTGGCAAGGAGGGCTGCCTGCACCGCAGCAGGTAACTCCGGGGGGGGGGGAATGGGAAGCAGGGGAACCGCTCCCCGCCCCAGCTCACCTCCGCCACCCTCGTCCTGAGCTGGAAGCTTCTCAGTCCTCCCCGGCTTCTCGCCGAACACCTGATTTGTGGGAAGCCGGGCTGGGCGCGGAAAAGCAGAGTGGGGCGGTGCATTCAGGGGAAGAGGCGGAGGTGGAGTGGAGGTGAGCTGGGGCCGGGCGGGGAGCTGCTGGTGGGGGCTCTGCACCCACCAATTTTCCCCTTGGATTCTGTAGTTTCTGCATCAGAGTATTGCTCTTTTAAGACATCTGAAAGCATGCTTCACACCTTGTCCCTCTCAGATTTTGGAAGGCACTTCAGATTCTTAAAACTTAGATCAAGTGCTGTAGCTGTCTTTAGAGATCTCACATTGGTACCTTCTTTGCGTTTTGTGAAATATGCAGTAAAAGTATTCTTAGAATGAACAATATGTGCTGGGTCATCATCCGAGACTACTATAACATGAAATATATGGCAGAATGTGGGTAAAACAGAGCAGGGGACATACAATTCTCCCCCAAGGAGTTCAGTCACAAATTTAATTAACGCATTCTTTTTTTAACGAGCGTCATCAGCGTGGAAGCACATTCTGTGGAATGGTGGCTGAACCATGAACGGTCATACAAATGTTTAGCATATCTGGCAGGTAAATACTTTGCAATGCCGGCTACAAAAGTATCACGCAAATGCCTATTCTCATTTTCTGGTAATGTAAATAAGAAGAGGGCAGCATTACCTCCCGTAAATGTAAACAAACTCGTTTGTCTTGGCAATTAGCTAAACAGGAAGTAGGACAGAGTGGACTTGTAGGCTCTAAAGTTTTACATTGTTTTGTTTTTGAGTGCAGTTATATAACAAACAAAATCTACATTTGTAAATTGCACTTTCAGGACAAAGAGATTGCACTGCAGTAATTCTTTAAGGTGAATTGAAAAATACTAATTTATTTTATCATTTTTACAGTGCAAATATTTGTAATAAAAAATAATATACACTTTGATTTCAATTACAACACAGAATAGATATGAAAACGTAGAAAAACATCCTAAAAATTTTAAAAATTTCAATTGGTATTCTATTAAACAGTGAGATTAAAACTGCCATTAATTGTAATTATTTTTTTAATCACGATTAATTTTTTTGAGTTAATCGCATGAGTTAACTGCCATTAATCGACAGCCCTAGTGTTTTCATTTATTTTGTTTTTTAAATCTGGTATATAATATATCAAGAAATACTACCATAATAGCTAGCACATTACTATTGTAGCATCTGGGAGCGCTACTCCTGGACCAGGACCCCATTGTGCTGGGCACTGCACAAATATAGAACAAAAGACCAGGGAACCCACTATGACTCCTTCTGATTACAATGGGAAAACACCCATGGATTTCAACAGAACCAGGACCTTGCCCTACTCTTGCTCAGACTAGATTCTTTGAAAGGGTAAAATACTTAAGAGAAAATTACAGTTTAACACTAAATAAACTAAATCACTACATCTAATTACAAAGTGAAGCAAATCACTGAACAGTTAAATGCTTGAAATATAATACAGTATCATTAATAATCAAACAGGGAGCGGTCATTCTGGCCGTCTCAAAACAGATTAGGAAAGAAAATTCAGCTCTTTCAGATTTTATGAAAAGCCATTAGAGATCAGAATAAATTTGTTTTAAGGTACATTCTATTTAAATACTCTCTCACTCAACCATCTGAGGTATTACAACTGATAATTACAGTTTTCCTTTAAAAGTAAACACAAGGCCAGAGTATGACAAAGCAAAGTACACATATTACCTGAAGCAAAGAGAGTTTCATGAAACAAATATAAATGTTCATCTATTGAGGTGGTTTACTCACTAAAGGCCCAGATTAGTGATGCATTCTTGCAAACCCTGTTCCCATATCAGAAATAGACAAGTCCATATTATGAGGTGCAAACAAATGGGCCTAACTGTGACCCTACTTACACCAATTTTACATTGGTATCCCTACTGACACAGCAGAGTTCCTCCTAATTTACAATGGCATTAGACCAGAATTGGGCCAAGAAAGAGGGAGCCACATCCCCTTCTCCGAAAAAGAAAGTGCAGGAAGATTGACATGCTTTTTAAGGAACATTATCCTGATTCTGATTGTGTCCATGTGAGAATTAGCTTATGCTGCTGAAAAAGGGCCACAGAAGCGAACACAGCACTTCATAAACCAGAGAAAGCAATAACAAAGATCCCTTTCTGGGATTATCCTTCTCTAATGTATGTACCTGAAAGTGCCTTATCAAGCACATCAGGAACGGATTAAGACTCCTTCCACCTGAAAAATGCTTCTTTAATTTTCAATTAAACACACACAAAATTACACAGAGGTGATCTGACAAACTTAAAAAAAAAAGTCCCAGTTCACTCTTAATCAAGACTAAATTGAACATAACTGTATTGAAGTTCAGCATATATATTGGCATATCAAATTTCAAGCCAATAGCTCTTTTTGTTAAAATACATGAGATAAGAAGGTAATATACTCTCCGTAAGAGCTCCCTTGAGGTTAAAATAAACAATAAATTAACTGTTCCCATATGTTTGGCTCCTTTTGGCAAAATTCAGTAACAAACCCTGCCAAACCACTTTTTTGGCAGGTAATAACATTTGGTAGTTATAGTATAACTTGGAATAAAAAGAAACTGGAAAGAGCTTGGAAATTAATAGAAGAAATGGCACTTAAATCTTGGTATGGTTAGCTGAATGCCATTAAAAGAAAAAAATCCTTACAAAGCCAACCATATGGGTCTGCTCTATCATAAGCAATGAACTCACCAAGACAGAAAAGTTGTATCATATCAAAACCTCAAATATTTAGGATGGGACACCAAAGCAAATGCATTTTTATAATATCATGCATGTATGTGATTTTAAAAGGCAAGGGAGTATACATTAATATTACTACTCCAAAATGTCAAAATTGCATAACAACGTAAGTGTTTTTTTTTAAAACTGTATTTTGTGCTTCAGAACACCGGTGTGAATTAAGTTTAAATCAATGGAGCTACTCTGTATTTACACCCATGTAACAGAGAAAAAAATCTGACCAAAGGAAAAATAAGCTTTAAGCAGTAATTTAAAAACACTGAATTATCAAAGCATGTTATATACCTCTGCTCATTTTAAGAATATTTATTATAATCTAAATATTCTTTTTAAAAAATACCAGACAATGGGGAAAAAAAAAAACTTGTTGGCCTTACTCAACTGAGCAAGACAAGCTGGATTTGGTTCACGGGGTCATATTTAAAAGCAACCAATATGAGACACAACGTGCATTTTGATTTATTTTACTTTTTAATTATTTACAGTTAGATATTTTATATTCACTCCTTTTATTCTCATCTTCCAGTATCTACCAAAACTACAGATGTGGGGTATGTAGTTAGTGTCATGATATTTGGAGCAAAGGGAAAATATCAAATTTTTCATGTTGTGTTTCTCTAGTCAACTGCATCATATGCAAATTTCACAGGATGACTGGTATAGCGAATCTTTTTCATGTCTTAGTTATGTTATTGTAGTGTTAATAATTCATATGCACTAATGTAATTAGGAGCACATACAGGTAAATGTAATTCTAATTTGTGCAGGTCCAGCGATTATAGGCATCTGGAATGTTTTTCCAATGGAAAACTTTTGTTCTCATTCTACAGATGCTTATCCTATTCAGTCATCCAGGATTTTACTAAATAATCTTCTCATTAACTGGATTCATCTTCTGACATTTTATTTTAAATAAAGGCAATTTTTATGAAGACTTGACACTGAAATCAGAGACTTCATTACCCTACAGAACATATTTGCAGTTCAAAGTATTTAAGGGGGTTAAACAAAATGCAAACATTTAATGCAACATTAAGCATGTGATATAAAAACTTGATTGCCTAAAGAAAGCATGCTACGCTGTTACCCTGGTGACAGGTTAAAAAAGGACTGTGAGCTGAATGGCTGTATGATATGAAATTAAAATGTTTCACATTGAACAATCCAAAGTGAATTGGGAAAGGTTAGAGCAGGAGAGAGAGAAATCAATTCTCCAATGGCAATGGTGAATGGAAGAGAAGTATGAATAGGATTTGCCAGTGGGGTGCAACAGCTGCCAAATATCCTGCAGCCAAAGAATTACAATAATACTGATGAAGTGTGCAAGAGCTTTCGGAATCATTGCAGGGAGCAGAGAAATACTCCTACAATAACGAGGCTATTCTATATCCCATCCCACTCCTACAGCTGCATAAAAGAAAAAAGATAAATGTTTAAAACTGCAATATTCCATAATAAATCTATAAATACATTATCTATTCCTTTATTCAATATTTTCTACCTAACTATAGTTTTTGTGAGCCATAAATTAAGTGGGTTACAAAATGGAAAATTAGCATACATACATGTAAAGGTATGCAGAACTTAAAGGACAATACTGAATGAGACATTTTGTCTTCCCACTTTTGCAGCATTTATTTTGTTGCTAATATTTAAACTGCAATAGCATCCAAAATATGCTAGGCACTATACAAACACATGGGAGGACAGAGTCCATGCCCCGAAGATCTTACAATCTAAGGGCCTGATTATGCTAACACTTATGCTCTTGCTTATCTTTATTCATGTGAGTAGTCCCAGTGAAGGGGCTTCAATGTTAATTCTATATATATTTTTTTACACAAGCATGTGCATGCACAAACACACTCAATATTACCACAGAAACACCATAATTTTAAATGGCATTGAATTAGGTGAAAGGAAGGGATTGTTGGGCTCAAAGAGGAGAGTAGGTAAAGAGAGAAGGAAACCAAAGGGAACGGAGCAGGAAGAGGAGAGTGAAACGCATAGTAATGGAGAGGGGTAGAGGTTGAGCAGCTGAAGAGCTGCAGTAGTAGGAAAGGGTAGGATTAAGGTGGACCAGCAACCAATGGTAATACAGTACAAAACTATATATACATATATATACATATATATATATACACACACACACACACACATATATACATTTTCATTCAGTGTTAAGTAACTGGTAATCGCAAAAGTCTGTGAAGGCTCCTATAGCTGCTGCTATTCCCCCATGTGCTGTGGAGGACAACAAGAAATGAACCCAATGCCTCAGGAGGGTTCCCTGGTCTGATGGGAGGCAGGAAGGCTTTAGTTTTATCCCCTGCATCCTCAGCTGCAGTGGTGTCTGCTGCTTTAGGCCTATACTGGGAGGAGACAATCAGGTTCAGGCCTTTATATTATTTATTGTAGGTAATTCCAAAAATTGCCTGAGTGAGTGCCCACAGTACTATTTCCCCCATCTCCCCTACAAATTTCATGACCAACCACCACCACAATAGGCTCCCAAACATAAGAAACCAACTGGCTCTGGGAACATAGCTTCATCTATTATACAGAGGCAATGCTCTCCTTTCAAGCAGTATGTACTCTGCATCCCCCTACTATTGACTTAGTCCCAACAAATTATTAATTGTCTCAAGATATTTACTTTCCATGAAAACGAGGTCATGGTACCTACTTTAAGGTGTTCTCTCGCAACATTTATATTTTATTGTAGTTCTAGTTAGGCTTTAGAAGCTAAAAATCTATTTAATATATCTGCATCTAAGTATGTGTATATTTTCTTTTTATCATAAGTAAGATGAACAACAAATGCCAGATTTTAAAAGGTTTCAGAGTAGCAGCCGTGTTAGTCTGTATCTGCAAAAAGAAAAGGAGTACTTGTGGCACCTTAGAGACTAACAAATTTATCTGAGCATAAGCTTTCACGAAAGATAGCTAGATAATTATATAGGCGAGCTGGTTTAACTTTCTTTAGGGAAGGGCAACAAAAATGGAAAAGGTTTAGAAAAAAAAATTTATTAGGAGAAGTCAGAAGTACTCAACAAGTACTGCTTAAGTCAAAGGGAAAATATAAGTATATCCCAGTACATACAAGGATATTACAAAGAGAAGGGGGGAAAAGATTCTCAGTAATTTAGTAGTCCACAGGGAAAGAAAAAGAAATAATGGAATAATCATCTGAAGCTATAATGATTCCATAAATATATCAAGGGGTTCTGGTGGTATCATAATAAATCATTAAAGCAACGCTTGAGTTGTTGATGAGGAGATCGGGACCCAGACTGAGACAGTGTTATTTTCATGAGCTAATGATGACTACATATCTCAGAAGTGGTGGAATAAAGTAAAGCCACAAGTGGGTTGTGGTTACTCATCCTTACCAAATGAAAATCTTTATTATAATGAAAATCTTTTATCTTTATTTCACACCAGAGGGGTATCTGTAGAATAATCTGAAGTATAAATGTTTAGCTGTATTTACAATAACTGCTCATGTTATTACTGCAGCTCTATAAAAAAATAGCATATTGCTGATACGATTTACTGATGATTGAGACTGTGCCGCAAATGAGAACATTACCTCCTTGCAAGAGGCCTGCATAGATTACTCTACTAAATTTAAGTTTATTTTTAGATCACAACATTTTCTATTTTTGAATGTCATGGGCCAGATGCTGGCTCCTGCTTTGGACCCTTTGTGCTTCTTCACTGGGGCAAAGGGGCCAGAAAGCTTCTTCAAGTGGACAGCCAAGCTGAGCATTCACCCAGCATAGGAGAATCCTTGGCTGGCATAGAGCGGACTCTATGCCACACCCTCCCAGACCCATCTACATGCTGGGTGGGAGCAAGCATGCCTGAAAAGTGCTGCACTCCATTGATCCCTGAACAGTTCAATGGCTGCTCCAAACTACGCAGAAGATAGGGAAAACTACACAGACACAAGGCTAGGGAGCTGCAAGCAACTCATTTGCGGCTCCCCCTTCCCACAACTTACTGGATGTAGGTGAGATTTTACTCCAAAATGTTTAGTTTGTTGTTGGATGCAAATCTACAATAACTCACAAAAAAGACTTCATACAAATGCTTCAGTTTTCTTAGTTCATCAATTTCATTTTGAACACAGCATTGTTCCCTTAGAAAGGTCATAATTTATTTAAAGTTTATGAGTCAGTTGTTTCAGGAATTTAATGAGAATCAACTGATTGACAGTCTTTTCGCCCAACAGTACTGTATAATCAGCTGTTACTGATAAAAACAAAATGCTTTTATTTTAATATTTGAACACATTATCTTAACAGATACATTTCTTTGGAGACAAATATTTTTAATATAAGGTATAACTATATATTACAGCTAGACAAATATACGTAGAGTTATATAAAATGATTATTTTACACAATAATTTGCAATTCTGCAGTGTCTTCCATCAGAGGATCTCAAAACACTTTACAAACATTAATGAATATTAATCACAATACTCCTGGATTATAAAAAAAAAATATTAATCTCATTTACTGATGATGAGGCAAAATGCGGTTAAGTAATTTGCCCAAGGTCACACAAGAAGACCTAGAAATATAATCTAGATATCCTGGTTCCTAGTCTTCTGCCTCAGCCTCAAGAACAAAGAAAACCTCTAGTTTTTTTCCAAGCAGGATAATAATATTTTTAATGCATTACAATTCTTTTTACATGCAGTATCAGGTAATATGGGCATGTAGTCTCACTGGTTTTTTTTCCAAGTCATAAATGATGAAAGGGTAAAACCCATATAAATATTAGGAAAATATGCTTAGCAGCCAACATAAGCAACACATAGGAAGTGGTGTTGGCAATTGGGTTTAGAAGTATAAACATTACATTAGTAGACCCATGAGATATCATGATGTAGCCACACCTGGAGACTCTCTCCTATTCCCTTCCCAAGCCACTAATGAAAACAAGACTGAAGCCAAAACGTGAAGATTCAACTATACAACATGAGTTAGGTCTCAGAGGCTCAACTACATCAAACAGGCATAAAATAAGCTGGATTCACTTTAGCCAAATATGTTTCCACTTGAAACAAGATCGAATTCTGTCAAGAAGGCCTCAAAATTTTACTAGATGCTGTAAATCTGTTCAGCAGCTGTGGGTGGCACCAGTTTCACAATAAACTGGCCTACTGAATAAACAGGGACAGTTCTATGTAAAATAAGCGAAAGCTGAACAATGAAACAATCATCAATCATTCACAGCTGCTTCCTGTAGGAAATATGTGCTCCTATTATCTGAATATCACAGTTAAATCATCATACTAGTAACCGATCCTCCTGGTACAAAGCATTTCATTAGCTAATTAGCTTGGAAAAAATCTGTTCCAGTTTCTCAAGAAAACCGTTGAAAGAATAACCAGTTTGGTTTAAAAACAAGGAAAATTTAGGAAATGTTATACCATATAAAGAAAAATATCTGCTCTTTTATCATTATCATTATTTTACATATCTCCAGCAGTCATCCTAATTAATGGCTGGTAAATTTATCCAAAAGGACTGGTGGCAGGGTTGTGCATGGACACTCATGCAAAAAGTAGAAGCCTCACCTGCGTACGCTCCACCCATGTTACAATCCCATTCATGGGAGCGAGTCATTTTGATACAGCTAAGACATTTACTATAGTGTATAGTTTGTCAACCTGTATTATTCGTATGTCACACAGATTGTTCTAACAGAGAACTCCGTCTATTTGAGAATCACTGCAACAAGCTGTGTGTTTGATCCTAATGAGAATATAACTCAACTTGCCAGCACAGTGGAATTTGGCCAGCTCCCTGTAATTAGTGTTTCACACAATCATGAAAGGGATTTGGGTTCAACTGCAGAATCTAGTTTTCCCACTCATCAGGCTGGCAGGGACTGGGAACAAACACTGTTGACTGGGTAGAGGAATCACTTCATGCTTCCCCTGCAGCCCAAAAAATGTGCAACAGTGATGTCTTCTGAAAGGAGTTCCATCCAGCCATCATTTGCTAGAATGCAGGTAACTGTGGTGTAACTACCATGAGGTTGGATTGGATAAACTGTAGGAAAACATGGGGAATCCTTGGAGTTAAGTCAATTGTGTAAATTACATATACAGCTCCCGGGTGGGGGGAGGAGTATGCAGTATGTAACTCAGGTCCAGCAGAAAGTGACTTCTGATTAGCAGCTGTACCTGGTTTACAGGATATAATACATGTAAAAAATAACACTTTTAAATTTCATTCCTCACACATCCATTCATTCCCCAAAACTTTCTTTCAGTATTTACAAAAACAAACAGTCAACAGAACTGGAATTCCAAAGAGGATCACAGTGACTTGGAATAGTTTTCCAAAATTTATGAGAAAGTGATACATTAATTTTAAAACCTGCAGTCTAGCTTTTCTGTTTCCATCACCCAACCTGGATCTAAAAACAAACACAGACTTCAAACATCAATTTCACCCAAAAGGAACTACATGCCTTGTTGAAGACCACCAAACAGATAACATTTTTGGTCTGCTGCCAATAATGTAGGTCCTTATTCTGCTCTTCTTCCTTATTTACACACATCCAACAGTTTGCAATGGTTCTCCTATACAGAGCAAGATGTACTTTGTTTGCCCACAATGCTACTCCCTTATTATTCCCCTGGGCCACAAAGTACCTCCTGAGGAAATAGGACTGACGGGAAAAGAAGAGGGCAGATTATGCTATACCACTTAAAAGGGATGTAGTAGTTTGTGTGCTCCAGTGTCCCTTAACTCTCCCGCAGGATGGCATAACACCCCAGATCTCCAAAAGAAGGGTGGTGGCTAAATAGCACAAGATAGCCCTACCTGGTTACATTTGCTGAGATGGGCATACCAGACACTGGGGTTATTTTTAGCTGTTTTTTTATGCAGTATATCCAAGTCTTGCATATTTCCTTTCCATTATATTTTAATCAGAATGACAAACGAGTTAAACCAGTACAGATATATTTTGCAATAGACTTGAACCAAAAGTAATAAAGCTGTTAAAATGAAATTCTAATGCAAAATATGGTGGGTACTGGGAAGAAACAGTAAGGCTAAAAGTACATTTAAAAGTCAAGCTAAGGCAGTGATTCTCAAACTTTTGTACTGGTGACCCCTTTCACATAGCAAGCCTCTGAGTGCAACCCCCTTATGAATTAAAAACACTTTTTTATATATTTAACACCATTATAAATGCTCGAGACAAAGTGAGGTTTGGGTGGAGGCTGACAGCTCACGACACCCCACATAATAACCTCACGACCCCCTGAGGGGTCCCAACCCCCAGTTTGAGAATCCCTGAGCTAAGGATTTAAACCTTTAGTTTGCTGAGAGTGAAACCAGAGATTTTCTTAATCTGAAAAAAACCCCAAAAGAATAATGCACAAGCACTATAAAGAATACTATATACAATATATTTTTATCTGTACAGATTTTTCCTTTAAAAGGCTTCATCTTTCAAAAATCATTGGTAATAATTTTATTTTTATTTCTTTTGTGAGTATGTATCAGCAAACCCTTTCACTTCATTTTGTTCTTACTTGGTCTCAGCAGGCACTGCTACTACGGTAGAACCTCAGAGTTACGGACACCTCGGGAACGGAGGTTTTCCATAACTCTGAAATGTTCATAACTCTCAACAAAGTGTAGTTTGGGGTCCAGATCCAGCAGCTGACACTCCAGACCTGGCTTCAGCAGCAGCTGAGCTCCCTATTCAGCCCCAGCATGAGTTTGCAAGCTTGTACCCCTCCTAGCAGGGGTGTGTGTAAAAATGGTGCATCCCCCTCATGGCTGGGGGAGGGGGACCAAAAAAAGTGCAACCCCCTACTGGCCAGGGGAGGGAGTGAAAGCGGTGCAGACCCCAGCACTACGCCTGCTCTGCTGGCTGGCTCCAGCTGCCTTGGGCTGGCAGCCCTGGCGTCTTGCTGTAAATGGCTGCCCCATGCATGAGGGTCGGGGGGGGGAGACGGGCAGCCCCTGATGTGCCTGTCTTTAAGATGCAATACAGGCACAGTATAGTATTTGCTTTTTTTTTTTCGTCTCTGCTTCTGCCTGATTGGTTACTTCCAGCTTCACTTGGTGTCCGGTTGACCGGTCAGTTTGTAACTCTGGTGTTCGTATATTTGAGGTTCTACTGTATTGTTACAAAGTGGATAAGCCTCAAAACGCACGTGGACATTGACTGTGAAGCTGTTCACC
This sequence comes from Chelonia mydas, assembly GCF_015237465.2. Taxonomy (NCBI): domain Eukaryota; kingdom Metazoa; phylum Chordata; order Testudines; family Cheloniidae; genus Chelonia; species Chelonia mydas. The sequence goes on along the minus strand of NC_057849.1, from coordinate 98,898,906 downwards.
AGTAAGTAAATACTGGCCTCTGAACCACTACTTTGTGAAAACTGAAGGGGAAAGCTACAAGAAATTCATTCGAACTCTGTGTTCACTGGGCATAGTCAGACAGGATCAACAGTCGGACACTAACCGACTGTTAGTCGTTAGAGTGAGCAGGAGTAGGGAGGGGTAGGGGTAATGACTGTTAGTCGTTAGACATAATCATTATGTCTACACAGCCCGCAGAGGTGAGCCTCTCAGCCTGGTTAACAGACTTGGGCTAGTGGAGTTTGTGCAGTACTCTAAAAATAGCAGTGAAGGCAGCCCTTTGAAGTTGCAGCTCAAGCTCCAACCCAGGCCACAACTTCAAAGGGCTCTCTACATGGCTATTTTTAGAGCACTAGCATGAGCCCCACTAGCCCAAGTCTGTCAACCAGGCTGGAAGCTCACTTCTGCGGGCTGTGTAGACGTATTCTATGCCCTGGTCTACACTACGGGGTTAGGTCGAATTTAGCCGCATTAGGATGATTTAAAAATGACTGCGTCCACACAACCAACCCCGTTCCGTCAACCTAAAGGGCTCTTAAAATCAACTTCTGTACTCCTCCCCAACAAGGGGAGTAGCACTAAAATCGACTTGCTGGGTCGAATTTGGGGTAGTGTGGACACAAATTGACGGTATTGGCCTCTGGGAGCTAACCCAGAGTGCTCCATTGTGACTGCTCTGGACAGCACTTTGAACTCCGATGCACTAGCCAGGTTCACAGGAAAAGCTCCGGGAACTTTTGAATTTCATTTCCTGTTTGGTCAGCGCGGTGAACTCAGCAGCACAGGTGACCATGCAGTCTCCCCAGAATCGTAGAGCGTAGAATGTTTCTTCGCTCCCCTTATCATCTCCGTCCCTGAGGTTATTGCAGATTAGAAGGTGAAAAAAAAACGCACTTGCGATGACATGTTTTCTGAGCTCATGCAGTCCTCCCCCACACTGATAGGGCACAGCTTAATGCATGGGGGCATTCAGTGGCAGAGGCCAGGAAAGAATTAAGTGAGTGCGAAGAGTGGAGGCAGGACGTGATGCTGAGGCTAATGGGGGAGCAAATGGACATGATGAAGCATCTGTTGGGGGAGCAAATGGACATGATGAAGCATCTGTTGGAACTGCAGGAAAGCCAACAAGAGCACAGACCCCCGCTGCATCCACTGTATAACCGCCTACCCTCCTCCCCATGTTCCATAGCCTCCTCACCCAGATGCCCAAGAACGCGGGGCGGGAGGCTCCGGGCACCTAGCCACTCCACTCCAGAGGATGGCCCAAGCAACAGAAGGCTGTCATTCAAACAGTGATTTGTAGTGTGGCTACAATAAGCAACGTGGCCTTGTCCTTCCCTCCTCCCCCACCCCACCCAGGCTACCTTGTCCATTACCTCATTTTTTTTTTAATTAATAAAGAAAGAATGCATGGTTTCAAAACAATAGTTACTTTATTTCGAAGAAGGGAGGGTAGATGGCTTACAGGGAATTAAAATCAACAACGGGGGCAGGTTTGCATCAAGGAGAAGCATATATAACACCCAAGCCTGGCCAGTCATGAAACTGGTTTTCAAAGCCTCTCTGATGCGCAGCATGCCTAGCTGTGCTCTTCTAATCGCCCTGGTGTCTGGCTGCTCAAAATCAGATGCCAGGCAATTTGCCTCAACCTCCCACCCCACCATAAACATCTCCCCCTTACTCTCACAGATATTATGGAGCATACAGCAAGCAGCGATAACAATGGGAATGTTGGTTGCTCTGAGGTCTGACCAACAGCTCCAGCAAGCTTTTAAATGTCCAAAGGCACATTCTACCACCATTCTGCACTTGCTCAGCCTATAGTTGAACTGCTCCTTACTACTGTCCAGGCTTCATGAGCCATGGGAGCAAGGGGTAGGTGCGACCGTGCAGTGCTACTGGCTGGGAGAGCAGCCTGAGGCAGAAGCCTCCAGCTCGCAGGAGAGCAGAGTTGCGGCGGAAGCGGAGGAGCCATACACCATGCCCTGGACGTTGCTAGGAGCCGGGCAGGGAAGACTTCCCAGAACCCCCGGCCAAGCTACATGTCCGACGAGGCTACCAGTCCTAATGCACTGTCTGCTGCAGAGTTGCAGAAGAGTATATTTGCAGCAGAAGCGGTGGAGCTGTACACCATGGATGAGGATGGCTAGCAGTCCTACTGCACCGTCTGCTGCGAAGGCACCAAGGAGCTGAGCTGCTGCTGCGTAGCAATGCCAGCTGCTGCAGGTGCTTCTGTGTCGAATGCTTGGAGGTCCTGGTAGGGCAAGGTAACTCGGCCAAGGCAAAAGAACAAGAGCCCTGGAGCTGTTACATGTGTCAACCACAGAAGTGCTGTGGGTGTTACAGCGCCAACTGGACTGGAATGTACGGCTGCAAGACTTCTTCACCAGCAAGAAAGGACAGGAATATGATGCACCTAAAATCTAAAAAGGCCCGCACATTTCCCAGAGTCACTACCCTTGATAACAGAACATCAATGACTGCATTGGCTACTTGGATTACAGCAGCCCCTACAGTAGACTTGCCCACAACAGCAGCGGTGATGGTGAGCTGAGCAGGCTCCATGCTTGCCGTGCTATGGCGTCTGCATGGGTAACCCAGGAAAAAAGGCGTGAAATGATGGTCTGCCATTGCTTTCATGGAGGGAGGGGCGACTGACGACATGTACCCAAAACCACCCGCGACAATGTTTTTGCCCCATCAGGCATTGGGAGCTTAACCCAGAATTCCAATGGGTGGTGGAGACTGCGGGAACTCAGGGATAGCTATCCCCAGTGCACTGCTCCATAAGTCGATGCTAGCCACGGTGGTGAGGATGCACTCCGTCGACTTAATGTGCTTAGTGTGAACATATGCAATCGACGGTATAAAATCGAATTCTAAAAATCAACTTCTATAAAATCGACCTAATTTCATAGTGTAGACATACCCTGAATGTCTAAGTCTCCCTTTACAGAAAATTTTCATTTTAAATTCTGGTAATTTACCAGACTCGCAGAGTGGGTTGAATTTGGTGAGAAGCTGCTAAAGGAAATTATCAAGAAAGAAATTTCTCATTACTTTTGCAAATCTTCCTCAGAAGAGGCTCACACATATTTCCCTTAGTGTCTCTGGTGACTGCTGTGAATAGTTTCCCAGATGCCTACCATGCCAACTGGTGCAGCACCCTGAGGCCCTAAGGCTTTGGCATTTTGAGTAGAATGAGGTGAACAGGGAACAATCAGAATACGTCCTCCATATTCTTGACCCCTTTAGAGCTCCAGAAATGCCCATTTATGCCACAACTTTCCAACGATTAGAACAAAATGATGAGAGAACTATTTCCTAGGAACTGTGGAAAGAGGAACTTACCGTGACCATAAAGGTTTCTGGAGCTATAAAAATAACCTTTTCTTCGTGACAAAGATAATGCGGCTCTTGTATGCATATGGGAACTAATTTCCAAACTTGCCTTTCAGAGGTAATGGTGACTAGAACGACTAGTCACAGGCTTCTCTAATTTGTCCTTGTGATTAAACTGGGCACCCGATACTCAAAGGGAGTATTCAATGTGCCTGGCTACAAAATACTGCTATGGCTGGTCCCCACATTTCTACAGTGCTTGTTTGCAAGACTCCAGTCAAACCTCCTGGAGAAACTCCAGCGTAGCTGAGTTCACCAAAACTTTGGGATTATAATATTTGCACCACAATAGCATCTAGAGGTCAGGGTCCCAGTGTGCTGGGCATTGCATAAACAAAGAGGCTACCCCGGCCCCAAAGAGCTTTCTGTTTTCCCTCACACCAAAAAATGTAAATTTGACCAGATCAATGAATGAAATATCCTGGCTGAGCTCTGTCTGGACACCAAACTGTATCAGGGCCAGATGAAAAAAGGGAATGAATTTGGACTTTGAGAGCCACAGTTCATTTTATGATTCCCCTCCTTGTTTGAAGGGTGAAAGTAATGTGTTGCTTGTCTCTACCACCAGCAGATTACTTAACTTTCCATGCTGGCCAGTGCAGAGTACCGTCAAAGCTTTGATCCCCTCCCTACCCCTGCTCACTCATTTTCCCCAGGTTGAGCAGCAATAGCCCTGTGTAGGCTGTTCTTCTCCTTGCGCTGTGAGGTATGGAGGGTATAACCCGTGCAGGGGACTAGGTGCACTTTATATTCCCTTTCTCCCTATGTGGGTGCAAAAGGCAAGCAATGATCTTGCTCTACAGATGCCGTATAAAGCCTTAACGCTTGTTGTAAATCCTTTTTGAAAAGGATGTGGTACTATTTGTCTTTGTGGATTGAAATAAAAATAAAAAAACTTCTAGAAGCCACCATTTTATTTATTCCTGATCACGGTAAAACTCGTTTATTCAGATCAACAATACTCTATAATAAAATATTCTGAATAAAATATAATAAAATAAACCACTGGTATAGAATTTGAATGTTTGCCTATCATAGTAAAAAAGCTATTAACCCAAGAAGATAAAAAGAAAAGAAAAAGAATCACGCTGAAATTTTGATGAATTGTATGCAACTGTTGCAAACTTCCAAAACACAGGTTTTATATTCAATTAAACTAGGTGATTGTCATAAGAAAGAACATTGACTAGAAGTCAGCAAGGCACTGAAATGCACTAAGGAAGACTCCAGTTTAAGATCTTGGGCCTGAGACCAGTAAAAGCTGTGTACATCATGGCAATAACAAGCGCAGTCTTCCAAAGAGTAAAAGAAATGAATTAGTCTTCTGGCACTGGTTACCATGACACAGAGTGACTAGCCCCTTTAGGGGAGTTGGGGACAGCTACACTAGTGTCATAATTAATTAGCTGCTTCCACACAGAGGGGTGAGACTAAGGAGGGTCAAGTGCCAGCTTAATGGACACCTAAGCCTTATAAAAGCACAGAGAGCTCAGTCTGGGATCTTGAACCTCAGGGAGTAGGCAGGCTCCTGTGGAAGGCCCTGAGCCAGGGTCTGCAGAAGGCCAGACACTCCAGGGGAACTAGTGTTCTACACAGAGCAGGGAAGGATTCAAGGAACAGAGCCCAGCAGGGGCTGAGAATGGTACACCAGGGGAACCAGCCTGAGCGTGAGTGCTCTATCCCAGAGCCAGAAAGCCTCTCACAGGTAGCCCAGAACAGGGCCCAGAGCGTTGCCTGAAAACAAAGCCCCCCAGAGGCAGAAGGACCTTTCATTTGTTGGGACTTTTTCAGATGGATTTTTGCTACCCCAGAAGGGCTAAGTTTTGTTTGTGACTTGGCCAGAGAGCTAAGCCACATCTCCAGCACAGATCGCTATGTGGAGAGCAGAGACCATCCATCTTGGGGAAGGAAATTGAAGCTGGCAGTGCCATGCTTGGCCAGCAAGGGGCACTACATGGGGCTGCCATGCCACAACATACCTACAAATTCATGGCCAATTAATAATGCTAAAGTGGATTACCAACCGCTGCTACCCAAAAGAATGGGGAAAAACACGATTCCTATTGCATCTCTGCACTGAAGAGTACATTTACAAAGAAAAGCCCTCATTCTGCAAACGTTTACGCATCAGAAAGTGTTTGCAGGATTGGACCCTGAACTATTATGTCTCTTCATTAAGGTACTGAATTACTCATGATTCCACAATATTTTATGAAGATTTATTATGCAGCTGAATATTCATACTATCCCAAAATGCTGAGATCACTTCAAACAGGCACATGGGAAATTTGGGATGCTCAATTTGTGGTTAGTTACTAATGTAGCAACATTTTGCATTAATGAAACTCCTGATGTGCATTAATTACTATTCTGCCTCGTAACACTTTTTTGTGCCTGTTTGTTAATATGGGAGACAAAATAACCATGTCTGACTGGGGGGGAAGGGGAAAGCACGCGGGGGGGGTGGAGAGAGGGGCAGAATGTAAGCTAAAGCTCATTTGGATTTAGAAAAAAACAGACTATATTAAGGAACCATGCAGTTCTCACCAGTGTTCCTCCTGTGCATGGAAAGATGCCATTAAGAAAAGCATTGAGCACATTTTAGTTCCTAGAAATGAACTTACCTTGGAGACCCTAGAAATTGCTGTGATCTCAGTTGTTCAGCCACATACAAAGAAGTTGCTATTGCCAGTAGTTCCCTCTTCTCGAGATCTGTCAATTTGTGTCCTAGTTTTCAAAAACAATTTTTTAAAACTGTTATATACCATGAGCCAATTTAGCACTTATAGCCACACAAAATAATAATCGGTAAAAACACTATTTAAATCCTGTAGCCAAAATCAATTTTTTCCCTAAATTAAGAAAAACTTAGGATGGCAGACATTCACAGTTCCAGGATTTAAATAGTATGTTTTCATACAGCTCAGCCCTACAGTTAACACTGGTGTCTATGTTAAAAACAATCTGACAACTGAAAGAAAAAAAATTAAGTGATGCTGTAGCATCTTGTTTTCATTAGTAAAATGTCACTGGTTGACATATTATGGCTCATGCTGATAAAGAATCCATCTGTACATTAGAACTTATTCAACATATGCAGCATTCTTTTCAATACTTTACTTTCTAAAAGCTACAGATCTCCCTCCCTGCAAGCGATGATACAGCAATATATCCTACTGGAAATACCTGGAACTGAAACTACTTGTCACCCCTATTGCTAGTGGTAATGCTAGGGTCTGTCAGATCAGGGGTATTATTGTTTATTTGTTTGTGGTAGAGCGCAAATTACACTAGACGTTTTCTAAACAGAAACTGGTATGAACTCCCTGTCCCACTAAGCTTGACTTGAAAGAGAGCCAGCCAAATGAAGGTTAGGCAGAATGGCTAAAACATAAAAATAGAGGGGTTAAGGTGATCTTTGGCCAGGTCTTTCTCTGTTCAGACAGTAAAAATCAGCTAGATTTCTCATAGGAAACATAGCAAAATTCAGTCTTCAAGTGAGGCTTAAATATGGAGAGGTTATTGGCCTTACTGATTAGCTCAGGAAGAACTTTCCAGGCACAGCACATAGCACTGAAGAAGACAGACGGGTTTACATGAGAAGCTGACACATGGGAGGATAAGGCTGGCACCACAGGCAAAGCAGAAGGAGTTGGAAATGACTGGAAACGAAGCACAGGTGAATAAGTATGGAGGACACAATTCAGCAGGCCTTTGAAGGCAGCAATAAGAAGTTTAATTTGATGAGGTAATGGAGGCCGAGGAATTCAAAGAGAGCATGACAGTGAAAACAACAGGCAAGACAGACTATTTTTAGCAGAGGTGTTTTGCATGGACTGAGGGGGGTCAATGTGTGTGTTTGGGAGGCCAGGGAGCGGGATATTGCAGCATTTGACATAAATGAAAGAATGAAAGAGAGCTGTAGTTGGAAGGAAGGAAGGAAGGAAGGAAGACAGACAAAGGTGGGTCTTAGAGATATAGTGGTAAGGAACAAACTACGCCATGCTACATGGTCAAGAAGGAACACTTTGTTTTCACAACACAAAAGCGATTACCACTTTTCCTGTCAAATATATCTGTGCCCCAGAAAAGTGCCACCAACTCAAACTAGTTGAAAAAAAGAACAAGGCTTCATTCATTTTATTTGAATTAACTATTACATAGAGACGAATAGAGTGGGACAAACAAAAATGCTTCATGGTTATATTACGTTAGCAATAATAAAGGTCCAGTCTTGCAAACCCTCACGTGAGGCACCATTACTTACCTGGTGCCCCAATTCCACCACTGAAGATGTCTCATATGAGACAAGTTCTCTCAGATGGTCATTTGGTGTCCTGGGGCAGGTCACACAGCCTTGTTGCACCTCATCACAGTGATGGCCTTCTGCAGAAGCTCTACACTGCTCTCTGTCTCAAGCAGAGCCTCTACCTACAAGTGCAGCAGGGTCGCAAACACCATTCAGAGATCACCAAAAGACCCATTCAAAGGGTCCTCAAAGTTTATTCACATTCTACTTGTGATCATTATTAGTGCATGCTAATTTCCATGACTATCATAAAGTAAAATTAGTATGATTCTTGGGAAAAATCTATAAAATATATCTTTGAAAATTACTGCAGCAGGGTTTACTATAAATTGTGCAGTAGCATGGTTTCCAAATAAGTATATCCTCTGTCAATTTGAGGAGCATATACAATCATTGGAGTTGGCACCTCTTGCAAAAAGAGAACATGGAACATGCTGCTTGGAATCCACAGAGCAGCAACAGTATCCAATTAGATTGGTGCTAAATGCCCTCACATTGACGGTCACAAACCAAAGAATGAAAATTTAAAGATAACAAGGAATGACAAAAACATACAGGTCTGCATCCATTTTTTAAATTTAGCATTTATTAAAATATTCAGGCTACAGATTAGTGTAACTTGCTTCGCTCACTGTTTATTATTGCTTCCTTCCGCCTCAAAAGGGAAATCACACTCATGGACAAACACAACTTCTGAAGAGAAAAACCTTGAGCTTTCTCTTGCCATGTGGAAACCGGGTGAAGGCAAAATGAAAAACATGGAACTCTGAACTTGTGTGTATTTTAGGGACATATACAGGGACACCCCAGAAATGTTTGAGTTGGTACGCAATGTCAATCCCAGTGGAGCCATCCCTGTTGCAGCCACTGGCCCCTTCACCCTACCTGCTGAGTCTGCGTCATGCTCAGCCCATCTTTCAGTCCAGTCCAGCCCACCCAGGTGCAGTGTCACTCCCTACCCCAGAGAGGGGACATGGGCTATCGGAAGTGGGCCAAGCCAGGCAGTCTCCCAGTGGGATACCCTGGTGCAGAAGCTACCCCCATGGCAGTGGTGAGGTGGGTCAGCACTGTCCACCTCACTGTCCACTCAAATTTGTCCTTGCCAGCTCTCTGTCATGACAAGAGGGTAGCGGGTTCAAAACTGAGTGAATGGCATTGTGATCTGGTACACAGAGGTAGAGGGGATGTCACACCAGGTCGCCACACCATTCACTCAATTTTGGCCCCACTGCCTCCCCATCATGATGGAGGGCCAGCAGGGCCAAACCTAAGTGGACAGCAGGGCAGCCAGCTCTGCTGTTTCTCATCGCTGCCAAAGGGAGGCACCATGCATGCTGTTGTGGACACCACTGGACATATATGATTCCAAAACTTCATGAATAAACTGGTCTGACTGTTATGCATAACAAAGTGAGCTTCCAGCTCTCTATACCCCAAATGTTAAAATTTTATCACTTTTGTTTTGAGATTTTGTTTTGTTTTTTAAATAGGTAGTACTCAAAAATAATAGTCTGATTACATGCCTTGACCCAATAAAAAGCAGAGTTCCTTATATGCTGAAAAATAGACCTTTTCCCCCTCTGTCCTAAAAACCCATGACAAGTATGTGTAACCAAATTCACGTGCGCCAGTATGTGGGAGAACATGCTCCCAGGAATACAAATAGCATCAACTCATATATAAGAACAAACAAAAACTATAAAGATCCCAATTTGCAGGTTTTATTGTATGACCTTTATCTGGGATGAAATCAATAACTGCTTTTGCACTTGCCAGGTTACAAAAACTATTTTCTTCCTCAGCCTTCAATAAAAATCAAACTCCAAACAGTGAACGAGAGTCAATATCTTGAAACAGCTTAACATAATAATAAGAGGTACATACATCTCTTCACCATTAAAAACACAGAAAATATATGTTTATCTGCTCTCTTTATTAGTCACTGTTTGCATTTGTTGTGGTATAATTTAAACAAACAGAAAACCAAGCATTACTGGGGCGCCCACTGAGAGTGGTTCTTAAGTCTAAGGTCATATTTACACTATGAAAACTCTATTGGCATAGCTACGTTGCGCCAAGGTCTGAATCTTTCATATCCCTGACAACGTAACCATGTCGACCTACATCTAAAGCGTAGACCAGGCCTAAAAGATAACAGAAACTGTTAAAAGCATATCAAAATTAGCTTTCTTGTTTTGCTACAAAGGTGCCATCTGCAGCCGTTTTTATTTAAATTGAATTTAGTAATTCCGTATTAAACTACCATGGGTTCAGCTCCTGTTGCTACAGGTTCAAGCTCAACTGAGTGAAAAATCACCTCTGGGGCTTTTCTCAAATTTGGAGGCTCCAGGAGCACATGAAGACTAAGGATAGTGACCACAGATGCAATCACAAGGAAAAAGTCTTATCAGTACTAAAAGTTTTATTAAAGCAATAAGTAAAGTTACAATTTCCCATGCATCTATAAATCCTACAAAAAACCCATGCAATGACTCAGACTGTAGTCATACTAACATCCTCAAAGATATTCTAGGGTCCGATGGACCTCTCAACTGAGAATCATCAAGAGAGGGATGGTTCCTGCTGGGGTTTCCTGTTGGGTCGTCCCTTGGGGTCTTCCAACTTTTACCCAAACAGAAAACCTCTTTTATATTGTTTTGACCACACCTACTACCTTATGTATATGCATGAGGGTTTCAACACTCTTTTCCTTATCCGTACTTCCACACCCCATGAATATTGGAGCGCTCCATTTTTCATAGATTGTTTCTTAGTTCCTCTTATTCTCATTAGCATCTATGCACAACATGTAACCTGTGTCAGGACAGGACATTCCATGATGTGACAATCAGATGTCTCGTGATCTTGGACAACAAGCCTATTGCAATCTAGGGTTTTGTACCATCACCTTCTGGCACATCTTTTACAGTAATCTTGTGGCCTTGCTGGCACAGGATGGTTCCTAGATCACCCACTCACGTTAAGCGTTCTTAAACCTATGGCCTAGTATGGCTAAGCTAAAATCTTAAAGGTCTCAGCCTGTAGGCCTTGCATTCTTGTCATGCCTACATCCTTAATACACACTCATCACTCCTGAATACTTGCCATTCTTATACATCTATAATCCTATAATTTAAATCTATTTAGCATACATTGATTATATATGAAACAACATATGAGTGGAGCAGAACATTAAACAAAATGATAAATGAATGATAAAATGACTTAATTAGATACAAATCTTATTGAAGCATAGCCTTGGAAATATACTTATTACATTCTATTTAAGGCTACTTTTGATATACTGTATAGTCAGTGTTTATTTTTATTATCTAAGAAAAAACTGCTTTAATACAATGTCAAGGTTTGAGAGGTTAACAGCTGAAAAGTCAAGATATTCGAAGTTATGGTTCCCCTTTAATTCAGGAAATGTAAGACTCTACTTAACATAGCATAGTCCTTCTTCATGACAAAAGGGTCTTTCATTAAATGCTCACACAACATTTATGGAGTTAATCAAGTCACTATAAACTGTCAGAACATTTTTCATGTAGCTATACATTTGAAAAATATATTACAGAACAAATCTACAGTTGCTACATACAATAGTTTGTACTATGTCATTTGCCAAATAATATGAGATGGTACAGTTTCGTATGACCACATAATGAAAGGCCTTATTAAGTTACTGTTGGAACTCATTGTCTAAAGTCAAGTTGTGATTGGTCTTTTGACATAGACCTAAGTATTTACATCTACCACAAAGGCAAGGTCACGCATGTCATCATTAGATCATCTCACTAACATGAGAACCAACACTAAAACTGGATAGCTCTGCTCTGTCCACATGGATCCAGCTGCAAGATTTAGACCATACAGTAAGCATACATTCCCCTTGTCTCTGTAACGGTAAAGTCTAATATCTTTTATTGGACCAACTTCTGTTGGTGAAAGAGAGAAGCTTTAAGCCACACAGAGCTCACCCACCTTGCCTCGCTAAAATCCAGGGCCAATATGGCTACAACAATAGTGCAAACATATCATCATGGAAATCAGGGAGAAATGGGGGAAATAAATCAAAGGCAAAATATAATAACAGTACTCAGATAGGTCGGGGGGGGGGGAAGAAGGGGAGGAAACTGCATGCCTCCTTAAAAAAAACTTGCTGACACACCAACTTTTTGTCAGCTTTTTCTGCCTTATTTCATATTGTTTTCCTTTCTGCAAATCAGCAATGGTGAGAAATAAGAGTATGACCTGTCCACATGTGACCTCTCTCAATTTCAAGCACAGGATAGTGAAAATCCATTTTCCCTCGTATTTAAATTATTTTATAAAGTTGTTCAGAATTTTCTGGCATTATTTTCATTATTACTGTTCTAAACTCCAGTATCTCTGACCCTCCCACTCTTGTTTTGCTAGTGTGGTCTGTGCACAGGTAAGCTGCTTTTTAAAGTTTAACTTCCACTTAGGATGCTAAACTGGGACCATGTAGCAAGACTCTTATTTAAGCTGAATACTACCTTACCCCACATATACCCCTCATTGATTTAATTGTAAAATAATATTCAGCGTGAGTAATAGTATCACAATCCAGCCCTTAGCATTAGTCATGCAACAGTGAGATCTGAAAAGCAGCAGTCACCTCTGAAGCACTCTTCATGGGGGTGCCTGGACAGGAAGAAAAACAGTTTCTCTTTGAAAAGTAGCCACTTGAGAAGCAGTGGCTCCTGAATTTCAAAGAGAAGCTACAACCTCCCTAAAATACCCTGGCTGCAGCACACTGTAGATTCCTGGACTACATGCATGTTTGACACCTACTATAAAAAGGCAGTCAGCTCCCAGTTTATCTTTATTCAACCCACAGAATGTTTCTGCATCCCCAGAATCATTAATAAGTTGTGTTATACAATGCGCGCTATAAAATTTCATTAACTGCTGTGAAAATAAGTAGTTGATATGTTAAGGAGGGTTAACTGTTGAAGGAAGAGAGCATTTAGCAGCACTCAGGTTGGCCAGATTTCCCATACCCTTTAGAGAATACATAAACTAGCTCTATAAGAAAAGAGATTCATTTTTCTCTGCCAACCAAGAGTACAACAATTCTGAGACCACCACTTTGGTGCAGCATGTAAAGTTAATGAAATAAAGGCAGTGCAGCTGCTCTCAGTGAACTGGCTGTCATAAGGCAAATCTCATGAAAAATGGTACACAGTAAACTTCAGTTCTGCACCTTTCTTAAAACTCCAACTCCAGGTTAGGTATGGTCCTCCCCCATGGCATCTGCTGTTCTTCAGGTCCCATGCCAGTGTACAACCTGCACTAGATTCCAGCTCTCACTACAGTTTCTTTATGCCATTGCCGTGGCGTAGGGGGGCCACAACTGCCCAAATGATTTCTCCAGGGGCAGAAGCAGCTTAGGCACAACATACATAGCTCTGCCTTGCTCTCTTGGCACAGCACATTCTCTGGGCCCTTGACAGATTTTCCTCCTATGTGAAGCCATAGCACCGATTGTTAAGGCTGTTGGCCCACAAACCATAGAAGAGGGACATACAAGATAGTCTTTTATGTTTTAATTTTTAAAATAAAAATAAAAGCCATAGCAAAAGTGGTGAAAGCTCTGCTGCTTGAGTTATTTAAAACTAGCCTGCACTCAACTATTACAAGTAAATAGCAGAATCCTGTTTCAGGAGAAAAATGGGAGAAGAGGTATTTTTCCTCTAATTTCTCTGATGTTATGATTGTTTAAATCAATATTAGCCCAGTATCCCCCAAGCTCAGTCAAAAAAAGTTCTTACAATTACTTTACATAACCAACTTCAAATTAAATTACATAAAAGGTCATTCTTTCCATAACAATCTCATTTGCATTTTGTCATTAAAAAATTTCCTACTAATAAAAAAAAACACCACACCACAATCACAATCACTCTTCATGGGGGTGCCGGTTGGCCCAACCAGTTTTGTGCCCACTCACATTATTTAATACTAGCATAGTGATTTTCTGTTCAGGGTGAACAAAAATTAAACACAAAATTAATGAGATGGAAAGTATAATGCATAATTTAAATTTAGATTAATATAAATGGATGCTAACTTCATGTTTGTTTTATAAAAAAAATTAATTGAGGGTTGGCTGGCATAAATGTCAAACACCAACTCATCTGAGCCAGGAAGTTTGACATTATTGACGACACTAATTCCTGAAAGACTCAAATTTGTCATTGAAGTGTGTCTGGGTTCTACTTCTCCCCTGTGATCATGGTGAGTTGTAGACCAATACTGGTGCCTGCAGGTGTGATTCTGAGTTATTCAGAATGCATATAGAGAAGGGAAGAGAGCAGTATCTTTTCTCCCAGGGGATCTTGCCCATCAGTTCCCTGAGGGAGTCAAAGTCTGCTTTTCTGAAGTCCAGGGTCCATATTCTGTTGCTTTCCTTTCTTCCTTGCTTCCCAGTATTCTTGCCAGCAAGTTAAAGAAGTATAGGCTGGATGAATGGACTATAAGGTGGATAGAAAGGTGGTTAGATTGTCGGGCTCAACGGGTAGTGATCAATGGCTCCATGTCTAGTTGGCAGCCGGTATCAAGTGGAGTGCCCCAAGGGTCGGTCCTGGGGCCGGTTTTGTTCAATATCTTCATAAATGACCTGGAGGATGGTGTGGATTGCACCCTCAGAAAGTTTGCAGATGACACTAAACTGGGAGGAGAGGTAGATATGCTGGAGGGTAGGGATAGGATACAGAGGGACCTAGACAAATTGGAGGATTGGGCCAAAAGAAATCTGATGAGGTTCAACAAGCACAAGTGCAGAATCCTGCACTTAGGACGGAAGAATCCAATGCACCGCTACAGACTAGGGACCGAATGGCTAGGCAGCAGTTCTGCAGAAAAGGACCTAGGGGTTACAGTGGATGAGAAGCTGGATATGAGTCAACAGTGTGCCCTTGTTGCCAAGAAGGCCAATGGCATTTTGGGATGTATAAGTAGGGGCATTGCCAGCAGATCGAGGGATGTGATCGTTCCCCTCTATCTGACACTGGTGAGGCCTCATCTGGAGGACTGTGTCCCGTTTTGGGCCCCACACTACAAGAAGGATGTGGAAAAATTGGAAAGAGTCCAGTGGAGGGCAACAAAAATGATTAGGGGACTGGAACACATGACTTATGAGGAGAGGCTAAGAGAACTGGGGATGTTTAATCTACGGAAGAGAAGAATGAGGGGGGATTTGATAGCTGCTTTCAACTACCTGAAAGGGGGTTCCAAAGAGGATGGATCTAGACTGTTCTCAGTGGTAGCAGATGACAGAACAAGGAGTAATGGTCTCCAGTTGCAGTGGTGAGGTTTAGGTTGGATATTAGGAAAAACTTTTTCACTAGGAGGGTGGTGAAACACTGGAATGTGTTACCTAGGGAGGTGGTGGAATCTCCTTCCTTAGAAGTTTTGAAGGTCAGGCTTGACAAAGCCCTGGCTGGGATGACTTAATTGGGGATCGGTCCTGCTTTGAGCAGGGGGTTGGACTAGATGACCTCCTGAGGTCCCTTCCAACCCTGATATTCTATGATTCTATGACCTTTTGGGGCTGGACAGGTCCCTTTCTGATGTTCAAAAAGAAGACTCCTCAGCCATTCTGAAGAGCAAGGGGGTCTCCTGAAAAGCCATAAAGTTCTAACCTAGATCCCAAGGAGGAAAGAAAGCCACCTGGAATGCCTTAGGAGTGTAAAGAAAGTCTGTAGGGTTTGGCTGTTTCCTAAAATGGACAGGAAGAAGCAGTGCTAATGGGCGGGAAGGTGAGCAGAGTTTTGGGCATAGGTAATAGCAACTGTCCTCCCTCCTCCATCATAAAAAGCGGTCAGATGGTTCCTCTTCTTTGTTTAATAAAAGCAATCGCAAAGAATCATTCAAGTCTTTCACACACTTCTAAAGAGCCCCTTAGCCCTTTCCTGTAGCATCCCATATGCAATACATCTATGAGTCTTTCCCTCAGACACTCAATGTGAGCAACATGCAACCCTCTTTCATCACATTCATTACAGAAATTACAGAGAGGAAGAGAGCGGGAACTGTGTTAGGAATGCCCTTAAAACCACCATGCTATCCAATATGGAGTCCAAAACCCAAAACTAGGTACTACTGGGGTGGGAAAAATGAAAGATCCCCTACCCACTGTCTCATACGTTTTAGCATGGCTTCTGCAACACCCGCACATATGCCCCACTTCCTGTCTTCAAAGGAGCCCTCTTCTACATTATCAGTAGAGTAAGAGAGACTCTACTGGTGGAAGTGTGGAACTTAAAGAAAATTCCCCCAACATTAGATAAACACAATATTTAGGGTTAGGGATAAAGCCACTCTTTTGGGTCAGCTGTGCGAGGGCGTTGAAAAGAGGGAGGATGGTCCACTGGACAGGATGTTATACTGAAATTCAGGAGACCGTGGTTCAATTCTCTTCTGGGACCTTGAGTGACTTTAGTCTCTCTGTACCTCAGTTCCTCATCTGTATAATGTGACACCCCTACCTCATGGGGTGCCACAATGCATTAAAGACTGGGAGGTGCTCAGTCACCATGGTGATGGAGACAATCTAGTGCCATGCCATTGCTAAACCCTGATGTTCTGTCTACACTGAACAGTGTGAGGAGCAGCAAAGTAGTAGTATTCCCAGTCGGAGAATGCCTGACAGAATTTAAATTAGCGTAGTAACTTTTTAAAGAAAATGCCTAAAACAAACTAAGCAAGCATTTTTGTATTGGTGAAAATTAATTTAGACAGGGTGAAGAGACATGTTTAAAAATAACTATAAAAACTATTGTTTATGCCAGTCAAAGCAAAGATTTAATTTAAAGTGGGCAATGTAGGTTAATAGAAAAGTTGTCAAGATATATCTCAATTTAAAAAGATGTTAACTTTAGTTTATAATAAACCTATGGAAACTTGAGAATGAAATAAGTTTTTATTTACTTAATTATTTTATTTAGATTCTTACACATTTTACAGAAATTAGTTTTTGGAGGAAAAAACAGTTAGGGCCTGACCCAACGAGGTCAGTGAAAAGACACTCATTTTACAATAAAATTAAATAGAAAAAATATGATAATACATTTTAATTGTGTAATCTGAATTTTGTATGTCCCAGTCCTACAAAGGAGCATACACACAGATTCTCACTTTTGTGAATGGGGCTGAACACAACTGTGCTAAGGTTTGTTTTGTATGCAACCATTTGTTTCCAATATTTTTTACTTACTATCATTTGAGACTCTGTTCTTTGATAAACTTATTCTTGTTTTCACTACAGCTACAATTAAGCACTGTGTGGTAAGTGGAGTGGTGATCACTATAGGGATGTCGCTCAGAATAGCTGATGACGTGGACTGGACTGTGCTCTGGTAGACTGGGCTTGATGGAGGGAGACTTTATCAAGGTCATAGAACCACTTTAATGCAATCAGAAATCCAACGAGAAATAGACTGAGCTGTTACTGGTTGACCTCTAACTCTCAGCATAGGCAATAAAAACCCTGGGAGAGGGTCTAAAGGATTTAGTACGAGCCACAGAGCATGTCAATGCCCTACAAAAGTCTAATATGTGGAGTTTCCTTTCAGCTTTGGAAGAGTGAGGTTTCAGGAAACACACATGGAAGATTAATAGTTTGATTCAGGTGGAAAGCTGATACTATCTTCGACATAATCTTAGGGTGTGGCCTAATACAAACTTTTGAAAGACTGTGAAAGAAGGACTAGCTAAAAGAGCTTGAACCCTCCTTGCAGAAGTGACTGCCACCAGAAACGCTGTCTTCCTGAACAACAAAGATAACAATGTTGTTGCCACAGGGAGAACCTATTAGTCTAGAGTAGACCAGGTTAAGGATCCATAAAGGTATTGGGTCAGACACAGGTGGGTAGATGCTGACAAAACCCTTCAGAAATCTGGAAACCAGAGGGTAAGAGAAGATGGAAAATCCATCCCCTGGAGGATGCAGAGCTGATATGGAAGCCAGGTAAACTCTCACGCAACTAACTGAAAGGCCAGATGAGTTCAGGTGTAACAAAACAGTCAAGTACATTTTTGACCTCTGTGTTGAGACTGCCCAAATTGAAAATCTTTTCCAGTTTGCAGCATCTGTAGCTCTAGCGCATATATGTAACTAGTGCACATAGTGCCTGCTGTTCACCAAAATGGCTTGAACATCTCGGGCGCACAATCTCTCATGAATATTCAACCAGAGATCATCCATGCCATGAGTTGGAAAGACTGGAGACTGGAATGCAGGGACCTGCCCTGGTTTGGAGATAGATGATCCTTGACTAGGGCAAAGTTGAGGCATGAGTGGACTAGGGCATCACTGGAGATGTGATGGAAAACCAATGTAGATCCATGAACCAGTAGAGCTTTGGCCAGGCTACTGCCACTAGGATTCAAGTTGCTTTGTTTCTTTTCAGTTTCCTTAGAATTGGAGGAACTGGAGGGAATGCATATAGGAGATGACTGAACCAGGGGAGAAGAAAGGCATCTGCAATGGAACCCCAGCTGCCCCCAATCATGGAGCAAAATCTCTTGCACTAGTAGTTCAGGTTGGTAGCAAACAAGTCTATCAGTGGGTACCCCCCCACTGATGAAAGATTTGGAGGATGTTTGTTCTGATTGACCACTCGTGTTGGTCTATGAAATCCCAGCTGAGGGTGTCTGCAATTGTGTTCCTCACTCCTGGAATGTGGAATTCCTTGAGGAAGACATTGTTTCTTATACATACTTCCACAAGTGGATGACCTCCTTGCATAGCTGAGATGATCTTGCACCTCTCTGCCTGTTCAGATAAAACATGGCACTGGTGGTCTCTGTAAGAACTTATATCACATGGTTCTTGATAGCAGACATAAACATCTTGCAAGCCCAACAAATAGCTCTGCACTCCAGAAATTTATGTGGAGAGAACTCCTGGGGTGACCAAAGACCTTGTGCCTGAAGTTGACTGAGGTGGGTCCCCAACCCTTGGTAGACATCTGTTACCAGGGTCATATTCAAAACTGGGGACAGAAAGGGAACCCCTCTGCACACATTGCACAGATCCAACCACCAGTCCAGAGACTGGAGCAATCATGGAGTCTGCATGTCTAGAGGAGGCATAGTAACACAATATATTGAATGGAGCCAGGCCGGCAGACAGTGATTGTGAAGTCTGGCATGAAGAAGAGTTACGTACATGCAAAAGGCCACGTGGCCCAGGAGATGTAGGCAGGCATGCACTGTTCTCACTGAGTTGCACTTGAGACTTTTGGAATGAAAGGCTACAGGATGAAATCTTTCCATCGAAAGGTAAGCCATGGCAGTCATGGCATTGACGTCTGCCTTGATAAAGATTTTGTGTAGTGTTGGTTATAACTTTGATCTGTCCAACTTTAGTTGCAGGGTCAGATGAGAGAACAGCTGCCTGATGACACGCATGCTGTTTTGGATTTGGAGGTTACCTGATGTACTGTAAACTAGCCAATCATTCAGATAAGGAAATATCTGAATGCCTAAATATTATATGTGGGCTGCCACCACTGAGATGCACTTGGTGAAGACCCTCAGAGCTGACGAAAGTCCAAAAGGGAGCACCATATGCTAATAACGGCTGTTGCTTGCTATGAATCAAAATAATTTCTTGTAGCCGAGAGGTTTTGCCACCTGTAAGCATCCTGTAAATCTAAGGCACCATGCCAATCTCTAATCCCCAAGGAAGAAGCGAGGGGGACCATCCTGAACTTTGCTTTCTTGATGATGCAGTTCAGCTTTCTTAGATATAGAATGGGATGAAGGACACCAGAAAACTTTGAGACCAGGAAATACCATGAACAGATAACTTTCCCTCTGTGTTAGTAAGGGACCTCCATCTGTCGCTTCCAATTCCAAAAGAGACTATTTCTTGAAACAAAACGGTCTCATGAGAAGGGTCCCTGAAAAGGGACTGGGGTGTGTGTGTGTGGAAGGTGTGGGGGGAGAAGACTCAGAAAAGAGAGATGAACTGGATAACATATCCCTCCTTCAGTGCTGAGCACTTACTTGTCTGACATGATCTCTTTTCAAACAGAGAAAGAGAGACAGGCATCTTCCAATGGATAGGAATAGGTGTGCTGTCCTCTATCACTCAACATGACTGCTTGGAGGTTGAACTTGTCTGTGAGAAGGGCCTGTGGACAAAGCCAACTGGCCACTTCAGGGAGGTCTAGACCTTCTTTTGGTAAAGTCTTGTGATCACTACTGGAAAGAGGATCTATAGTACAGGTGAGATCTAAATTGCTTCCTCTTTGTTACAGGCCTTACTGGTCTTGGTCCGTTCTGAGGGAGTCTAGATCCATCTGCTATGGAACGTATATGTGCATAATCACTAAATTAGACAGCTAGGACAAAGGGTCCCAAAAATAAGAACTTGTGGGAAAAAACCCAACAAAGTGCCTGACAGGTTTAATTTCTCAATAAAACAACTACATTTGCAACAGATTATATAAATACAAAGAAAATATTTCCCCTAATGTATATTACTTATGAATTTAATATTAACAATGATAAATGAGTGCGTACTTTCCATGGTATCACAGGGCCCAATCTGATATGGTGTCTGTTGCAAGGCGTTAGAGCCCTCAGACTCCCACTGACCACCCATATGTCAACAGGAGTTATGAGTACTAAGCACCTCCTGTGATTATGCCCATATTCAGCAGGATGTTTATTATTGCATTTTCTGTATCAGATTATGTGAAATATATGTATTTTCTGCCCATTATTTGACTTTTTTTTATTTTCAATTTGTAGCCAAAGATGTCTTTCTGAAGTTCAAGAAAAATAACTCCAATTTTGCAACCTATTAAAAATTCCAAAACATTTTGTAGATAATGATCTCATTTAAAAATTGAAAACCTGATTAGAGAACAATCCACTCTAGAAGTAAACAGAAATTGTAATAATGAAGATACTCTTTCACACACACAAATATTTTAAGGGAGAACAAACCTTTAAAGCCATCAGGATACACATCAGGAAGAAATTTAGTGCTGACATCTCCCTGAACAAAGCGTGGATGGATTATCACTTCTCGCAGTAAAGCTATATTGTGAGTCACACCTATAAATAAAACATTGAGTCAAATCAGATGAATGTGTTAATCACAAGCAATACCGAGAAACAAAGAAAACAAAACAGATTCAGGGGGCTGCTTTTTCCCCTCAGACTGAATTCCAGTCAACTAATTTGGCAACCATGGCACTGACAGAATCTTTTTTGGGGGAGGGTGATCCACGTAGCACTCAGACACTGGCTATTTCTGGACGATTCAGTTTAATTAAGACATAAATCTTTGCAATTCTCACCTCTCCTGACAGACTCTGATCCAAAACCTAATGAAGTCAATAAGGGCAAAAAGTGACCATAAGGTTTTTGCTTTAGTCCAAGCAGATATAGGCAGGACCTAAAGAGAGCTCAGTGAAGTCCCATCGGAGTATCAGTGCCATACCCACAAGCTCAGCATTTCCCATTAACCACACCCACCTTGACATTCTTTTAGAGACATCCTGTTGGGAAAGTTATGTACATAGCAATGAAAACACCAGTTCATTAAAAGATTTTACCTCACCTTGCTTGTCTCTCAATTGAGTTTGAAGCATTTATATAAGATTTTATAACATTCCGTCATTTATAATTCATGAAGGTTATCTATAGATCTTACAAAAAATTGAGAGTTATCTGTGCTTTCTTCATACTTGCACACCATCCTCTCTAGAATACAATCTTCATATCCTCTTACTCAACCTTGTCCAGCCAAATCTCTAATCAAGATTTTCCACTCCCCTGTGCCTCTCCCCATATGCATTACATGGCAATAATGGCCACAAAAGGTAAAATATTGGTTCTTGGTTTTTGCATTTTCCCTTCTGCTTATCCTTTTCTGTCTCTTTCTTCTCCCACCTTTTCTTTTATTTTGTCTTTTTTCTCCACTTTACTGCTTTTGGGGGACCTTGTGCCAGCTAGGAGACAGAGAAGGCCAGGATCTGTGGGTGAACTGAACTCCTACATTCCCCACTAAAAACCCTCCAAACAACCCTGCTCTCTGTTGCTTCTGACAGTCTCCCACAACAATATAGCTCAAAAGCATGCAAGTTGCATTTTAATACAGTGCTCCCTCAAAAACATTCTGCAATAAACCCCATGTACTGGAGGAGTATCTACCACAGAGAGACAGAGTGAAAGACTGAGTAAACTAATCATTTATTTTCTCATTTAAGCAAAAATCTCTCATGTCCACAACCTCTAGGAAAACAAACTTACATTCAACTCCACTTTGCTAGAAATATTTACAATTTCTTTCATGAAACTATACTGACTATATAAATAGCACAACACACTGTTAAGTCTATGTAATTTCATTGAAATGTTTGTGGAAGGTGACGACTTTGTAGTGGTGAATGGAGGGGATGGAGGTAGCAAGAATAAAGCATCCTTTCTGGTGAAACTGCTTATATCTGCTATTGATGCAATTCAGCCATTTCTAAAGTTAAAAAGTTTTCTCTTCTGAGAGCCATCTCTGGAAAGGATAATTTAGGTGTATCCAGAGAGTAAGTAATCTCCATCAAAGATCACTATCCTTACTCTTTCTTTAAATTTAGGGAAGGACTTTTAGCAAAAGGTTTCCAAGAGCCATCATGAGCATAACAAAGACCTGGCTAGAGAACAGTGTCCCACAGTAAACAACGGCATTTCTTGGAAGTTAATACCATTAATAGAGTTATGTAATTATATGAAGAGCATAACCCATATAATATTAACTGGGGTGAGCACTTTCATGAAGAGTTCTAACATTCAGAGGAAAGCTTCCTAGCTTTGTATTTTAGAGATTGTCACTTCACAGGTACATTTTCAGGGATCAGTAGAAACTGCACATCAACCTTGAAGACTGCTTAACTGGTCTTTCTGATAACCATAATTAAAAATAAAATATGAAATTGCTGTACTATTTGCACCAGAATAGGTAAATATAGTCAAACTTCACAACTGCAGATCTAATGAATTATTTACATTCTCTTTTTTCTGAAATGGAGATACCACCTCAGCAATACAGTGAATGTTTTTTTTAAATGCACTCCCCCCCCCCTTTTTTCCTTCTCCAGCTTTAGAAACATGAATAACATTCTTGTTATCTTATGCATAACCCAGTTCGCACACTTTTAAAAAACATTTTCCCCCTACAGTCTTCTGCTGGTGTGAATTTTCTAGCTCTCTGTGTGGCCGATACCGAAAACACTTTCAACACATGGAATCTGACTTAGGCCTTATGAAACAATGTTGTAGATCTAAAGACTAGTTCATGAGCCATTAACCAGCACCATACATCTAGTTCAATTCTGAGAATTTGACCATGTGATTAAAAGAAGATGAGTTTCTAAGCCACCTGGGTGATTAGGTCATCCAAGCTCCTTGGATGTTTACATACATATAACATTCCATTCTTTATACCTCCAACAAACAATTTAGTAAAAACATAGAACTGTGGCAGAAGATAAATGAATGTAACGTGGGAACAAATATAATCTATATTTTGGATACTACAGAGCAGAGCTATCCAAGCATAAGACTAACTATTGACTTTTCCCCTAATTTTCCCACTTAACTAGAAACTGTGGTAAATTAAAATATGACAGATTTTCAAGAGCAGCTTTAGAATTGTAATTTAAAACACAACAGAGTAGCCCTTCAGTGTTCTCTGACTTTGATTGAATGCAAAAGGTAATATGTTACAATGTGAAACCATATCATCTCATGTTTTTCTTTCCTAAACCGCTATAAGATCCCTGTTGAGATGATGGCTGATGACAGATGACAGAGATCTTGGTGTCTCAACTGATTGCCCCAAAAGACCTGAAATCAAAAACCACCATGAGTATCTTAATTCATTCCAAACCATGTGTAACAGGAAAAAAAAAAAAAATCAGAGGCTTCTGCAGTGCTTTCAGCTCTAAAAGTCCTTCTACAAGTTCAATAAAAGCCGGCAAGCCTAGGTGTTTCAGAAGCAATATAAGAAGTGTGTTCTACATATTTAAATTAGCATTTTAATATGCCATAGTTTCCTTTCAAAGTACCATGAAAGACTGTATCTGTTCCCAAGATCACTTGTTTAAACAATGGATGGATGGTTGATCTACTCCTTAAAAGTGAGTTTACAGCTTCAATGATGTTCCTAATCACAGACTGAAAAAATAATAATGTGCCACCCTAAGTCTTCAGAAGTCTAGAAGTTTTAGATTTGCAATTTAGCATGACCTCTGTCAAAGTTCATAAGGTCTCCATCTGTGTGTGAATGACTGCCATGCTACAAAAACGTGAACCCCTAGAACAGCTTGCTCCTGACTACCTGCTGCTTCCCAAACACTGGCCAGACATTAGCCCCCACTCTCACAGGATCAAACAGAGGCCAACAGGCACGGCTTATTTCATGCAAAGTTAGAAACTAAACTGACCTATATTATAGCCATTCTGCAATTGACTAATCCTGCCATCAGCCTTGGACTTAAAAATAAAATAAAATAAAATCACATTTTGTAATCCAGAAAACCATGAGATAAAAATCACTAAAATTCAGTTTCATTTTGTTTCCTTCATAAAACAACCGTTTATTTCTCTACCTCTCATTCACATTGTTAAGAGGGTTGCCAGTATAAATAAGGATCACAATCACAGCTTTGTTGTTCCCCTCCCTGACCTCTTGTCTACACTGCAATAAAACACCCGTGGCTGGGTCATCTCAGCTGACTCAGTCTTGCAAGGCGTGGGCTGCAGGGCTATAAAACTGCAGTGTAGACATTTGGGTTCAGACTGGAGCTGAGGCTCTGGGACACTCCCCCTTGTGGGGTCTCAGAGCCCAGGCTCCAGCCCTAGCAACTATACTGCAATTTTATAGCTCTGCAACCTGAGTCCCATGAGCCCAAGTCAGCTGACCTGGGCCAACTGTGGGTGTTTTAGTGAAGTGTAGACATGCACTGTGAGGCAAAACACAGTAGAGTTTAGTAGCAGTTGCCAACAGAAAGATTTTTCTTACTTCTTTTTCCTTCTTTCTATCATATTGTCCACTGTAAAGTATTAATGAAACAAAAGATCTGCTTAAGATGTACTTTTAATTCTTTATCTATTATCTATCTATCAATTTTGAGACAATATTCCTCAACAGCAGCCTCATAAAAGCATGAGGATTCTTTGGGTCAATGCCCTAGCTTTTAATTTAAGGTGACCTAACACTATATATAACATCTCTTGGGTCCAATTAATTTTGTGATCTGAACCAACTTCCTAGTGAACACCTGTGCACATTAAAAACCAAAACAATCTGGCACAGTTTGATTAGTAATCTTGGTACCCTGGTTTAGGAACAGAAGGCCCAAAATCCACTGTCAGAGTTATATGATGATGCATACTGCCTGCCTATCTGCACTGTACCTGGTCCAACTCCATGCTATCTGGAATATGCTCGTGGAACAAAACCACAAATATCAGTAAATTCACCCCTTTTTTAATTAAGTTTAAAAAAAAAAAAAACTACAGCCAAGCTCATGTGTCGTCCTTCTCCAATACCATCACCAAAGTGATGAAGTGATAAAAATAATTTTGTACAAAGCAAAATTATACAGAAGGGATGTGGATGGGATGATATACAAATTACAGTATTTAGTCACTAAAAAGCAAAATAAACTTGGTTTTTGTGCCTTAGCGTTCCATGAGCAACATTTGCACAATAAATATTTACTGACACTAAACATATTCAGTGTTGATTAGCCCTTTTACAGTATTAAGCTTCTGTCAGCTTGACATTCACAAACACAAATCTGCATTTATCCATGTAAACTTAATTGGAGCCCTACATGCCTCTCCGCAGATAAACAATTCAATATATTTAACTTGCTGAGAATTTTAATTGTGTTAAGTGGAACGGAAAGAACTTTATTTGCATACTTATTGATTGCTAAAACAAACATTCATTTTATGCAGAATTTGAATTGACTGATAATTTAGCAATGCTAGTCTGAAAAAAATACTCTAGTACTGTACTTTACAAGTCATTACCTTCCGTAGGTATTCCATTTCATTTCATTAGGACTTCAAAAACTAACTAAATAAATAAATTCAAGTACTACATTGAGTTACAATTTCAGACAATGATCACTGGAGCAGTCGAGATGTCTGCAGGTTTTACATCTGTTGTTATAGCAGGGCCTGGTGCTGCTTTGGGTTGGTGGTCCTGGTCTATGGGGAATGTCCTTCTAATGACGCACTTGGAGTGGTTGCGGCGGGGTTGTCTGAAGGCCAAAAGAGAGTGTTTGGAAAGAAATCTTTCCAGATGTTGACCACACCACCTATGGGTTGTAATTGTTTAATGACACCCCATATGGATTTCAGTGTGGGGTGGTAGGTGACAACTAGGGGTGTGCGATGCAAAGTAGATTAGTTTCTTTTTTGAAATAGGTTCTCTCAGGGTATTTAGGTGGCCCGTTGCACGATGCGATCCGCTTCTCTGGTGGAATGTCCTTGTCTGGTGAAGGCAGTTTTAAATCTGTTAAGATGTGTCGTCCTTACAGTATATTCTGTGGTATCTGAGGACTTGGTTGTAGATAACAGATTCCTTGGTGCGTCTGGGTGGTTACTGGAGGAAAATGTGATTATCTACAGGTTTCTTGAACATTGTTGTCTGTAGGGTTCTGACTGTGGTGTCCAGGGAGTTGATGCTGGTATGGCAGTATTCTAGAAAGAGTTTGATGGATGGGTGGTAGCTGTTCAAGATGTGGTAGAAGTCTATGATGCAGTTTAGGTCATTGTCAAGAGGTTGAAAATATCAATGTATCTCAAATATATCTTTGGTTTCGTGGTGTATTTGTCCAGAAATTCTCCGTCAACATGGCCATGAAGCGGTTGGCATACTGGGGAGGATTCCTAATACTCCTAGCTGTTCTCATGGTTTGGACAAAGTGTGTTGTTGAACGTAAAACTGTTATGGGTGGAGATGGAATGTATAAGTTTGGCAATGTGTTTGAGGTGGATATCCGAGTGTTGTCCATTCACTTGTAGATATGGCTGCAATGCCGTCATTGGGAGGGATATTTGTGTATAAGGAGGCGAAATCCATGGTTGCCGTGATGTGTTCTGAGGGAGACTGTTAAGGTTGCAGAGTTTGTGGAGAAAGACTGCTGTGTCCTGAGGGAAGCTGACCCTCTGTGTGGTGAGTGGCTTGATGATGGTTTCTGTGAGTTCTGCTATTCCTTCAGTAAGAGTGCCATGGTCAGATATCCTGGATCTGCCTGGTTTCCCTCGTTTGTGTATCTTGGGAAGCCTGCAGAAGGTTCTGGGGGCGGAGGGGGCATGATGTTGTAGAGTTTCTCTTGGAGTTGCTTGGGGAAGGATTTGATGATATCCTTAAATTCCAGGGTGAACTGTGGTGTGGGTTTTCTTTGAGTTCTTTCTGGTGGGTGGTGTTGAAGGGTTGGCAGTTGGCTTGACGTGTAGTCATCACTGTTGAGAACTATGATGGCATCCCTTTTGTCTTCTGGTTTGATCACTATCTGGTAGTTAGATTTCAGGGACTATATAGCTGTTGTCTCAGCCGCAGAGAGATTGTGGTGGATGTAATGTTTGTTAAAGATTTCACAATCTTTTTTTTTTTTCCTGAAGCATTCAAAGTAATGATCAAGTGTGTGGTGTCATCCACTAGCTGTCCAGTCATATGATTCTTTTTTCTTATGAAAAAAAAGTTGGTGGGGAGGTGGTAGTGTGGCTGGTATCATCATTGTGAAAGAATTCTTTGAGGCGGAGTCAGTGAAAGAATTCTTCCAGTTCTCCACAAGTTAGTATGGAATCAGGTTCTCTGATGGGGCAGAAGTTCAGTCCCTTGGAGAGAACAGATAATTCTGCTCCAGTTAGGGGTCATCTTGATAAATAGATGAGGTTGGGTTGTTGTGTAGTGTCCATATGGTGGGTCCGGATGCAATGGTTTATCCTGGAGCAGAATTATGTGATGATTTCTTGTTTGAGGTGGTCCCTTCTGCAGTATATGAGGTGCAGTAGATGGTTACTCAATTTTTCTGAAGTCCTTCTGCAGAGCTGTTCGGCATACTTGGAATTGTATGTAGTAGTCAGAGGGTTACAGATGGTGAGTCCTCTAGGATGATGTTTTCTTTCTTGCATTTTCTAACAAAGTAGATGTCGCTGTTTAGTTTTACTTCCTTTTTCTTCATGTTGTGCAGTTTCCATTTCAGACAGCAAAATTCTGTATTGTCCATTGTTTGTGGTGTTGTTGTAGCTGTATTGATCCCAGGATATTAGAGAGACAAGGTGGATGAGGTAATATCTTTTATTAGACTAACTATTATTGGTGAAAAAAAGCTTTCAAGCTACACAGATCTCTTCTTCGGTTCTGGAAAAGGTACTCAAGCCTGGTGTACACCAGGAAATTGGGTTGGTATAACTATGTTGCTCAGGAGTGTGAAAAATCCCCATCCTTGAGCAATGCAGTTAAACTGACCTAATCGCCAAAATTCTACCATCGACCTAGCCACCATCTCTTAGGAAGGTGGATTTCCTATGCTGATGGGAGGACCTCTCCCATTGGTACAGATAGTGTCTTCACTGAAGCGCTACAGCAGTGCGGACAAGCCCTCAGAGCGTCACAGCTAAATACCAGGTAAAATAAATTATTTATCGTAAGTAGTTAACACACATTCTATGAGACCATTCAAGGTGAAGTGGCCCATTCACATCTCTGCAGTCACAGGACAAAAAAAAGGGGGGGTTAGTGAGTTACAGGTTGTTGTAATAAACCATTAATCCAGTGTCTTTATTAAAACCATGATTTTCAGTGTCCAGCAAAGTTATGAATTTACGTTCCCAGGCTTGTCTTTTGAAGGTGTTCTGTAAGTTTCCTTTGAGGATAAAAACTAAGAGATCAGATGTGGAGGGACTGCTTTGTGAAGAGTGTTCATTCGTTATTCTCCGAATTCATTCTGCTTCAATACAGAAAAAAAACTTCCAACTGCACACCCCCAGTTGTCACCTACCACCCCACACTGGAACCCATACAGGGTAACATTAAATAATAAGAACTTAAGAATGGTGATACTGGGTCAGACCAATGGTCTACCTAGCCCACT
This sequence comes from Chelonia mydas, assembly GCF_015237465.2. Taxonomy (NCBI): domain Eukaryota; kingdom Metazoa; phylum Chordata; order Testudines; family Cheloniidae; genus Chelonia; species Chelonia mydas. The sequence goes on along the minus strand of NC_057849.1, from coordinate 98,870,013 downwards.
ATCCTGTCTTCTGACAGTGGCCAGTGCCAGATACGTCCAGTCCAAGCTTCTGGCAGTTGGAGTTTTCTGGAGACACCCAGAGCACGGGGCTGCGTCTCTGACCATTTTGGTTAACTGCCATTGATGTACCTATCCTCCATGAATTTATCTAATCCTTTTTTGAATACAGTTATACTTTTTTGCCTTCATAACATCCCCTGGCAATGAGTTACACAGGCGGAATGTGAGTTGTGTGAAGTATTCCTTATGTTTGTTTTAAACTTGTTGCCAGTTTTCATTGGGTGACTCCTGGTTCTTTTGTTATGTGAAAGGGTAAACAACAATTTCTTATTCTCTTTCTCCACACCATTCATGATTTCATAGACCTCTAATATATACATACTTAGCTGTCTCTTTTCTAAGCTGAGCATTCCCCATCTTCTAAATCTCTCCTCAGGTGGAAGCTGTTCCATACCCTAATTATTTTTGTTACCCTTCTCTGTACTTTTCCAAATTCAATCTTTTTTGAGATGGGTTAACCAGAAGTTCACGCAGCATTCAAGGTGTAGGCCTACCATGGTTTTATATGGTGGAATTATGATATTTTCGGTCTTATTTTCTATCCCTTTCCTAATGGTTCCTAACATTAGCAGCTTTTTTTCCCCTGCTGCTGCACATTATCAAGATCTCTTTTTTGAGCTGCAAAAGCTAATTTAAACCCCATCATTTTGTATGTTTAGTTGGGATTATGTTTCCCAATGTGCATTATTTTGCATTTATTAACACTGAATTTCATCTCCCATTTACTTGCCCAGTCACCAAGTTCACGGAGATCCCTTTAATTCTTCACAATCAGCTTTGGACTTAACTATCTTGAGTAATGTTGTATTATCTGCAAACTTCATCACCTCAGTGTTTAGCCCTTTTTCCAGATCATTTACGAATATGTTGAACAGCACTAGTCCCAGTACAGATCCCTGAGGAACCTCACTTTTTACCTCTCTCCACTGTGAAAACTGATCATTTATTCCTACCCTTTTTTTTCTTGTCTTTTAACCAGTTACTGATTCATGAGAGGACCTTCCCTCTTTTCCTATGACTGCCTACTTTGCTTAAGAGCTTTTAGTGTGTGAAAGGCTTTCTGAAAGTCCAAGTACTCTGTATCCACTGGATCATCCCATCCACATGTTTGCTGACATTCTTAAAGAAGTCTAATAGATTGGTGAGGCATGATTTCCCTTTACAGACACCATGCTGACCCTTCCCCAACATACTGAATTCACCTATGTGTCTGATAAGTCTGTTCTTTACTATAGTTTCAACTAACTTGCCTGGTATTGAAGATAGGCTCACTGGCTAGTAATTGCAAGGATTGCCTCTAGAGCCTGTTTTTAAAATCGGCATCACATTAGGTATCTGCCTGTCATCTGCTACAGAGGCTGATTTAATCGATATGTAACCTATCTCAGTTTGTAATTCTGCAACTTGATATTTGAGTTTCTTCAGAACTCTTGGCGAATACCATCTGGTCCTGTTGACTTTTTACTGTTTAATTTATTAATCTGTTCCAACATCTCATATTAACACCTCAATCTGTTATAGTTCCTCAGATTTGTCTCCAAAGAAAAATGGCTCAGGTATGGGCATCTCCCTCACATTACAATCCATACTTGATGGAGACCGCATCCTTAAAGAAATCTTTCCTGAACCCCCTCTTCTGGCCTCCAAACCACCCCCCAACCTTGCAAAACTCATCATCAGAAGCAAGCTCCCCACAGACGAGGACTCTCAAACTCAAAACAGCACCAGACACTGCCATAACAACAGATGCAAAGCCTGCAGAAATAGCTCCACTGCTACAATGATGAATACACCCCACAACACACCTTTCAAGTTCCATGGGTCCAACACATGCCTACCACAACATGTGGCATTCCTCATACAGTGCACCAAATGCCCCAATAAAAACTATGTAGGTGAAACCAGATAATCACTGTGCTCTTGAATGAACTCACACAGAAAAATGATTAAAAAAACCCAAAAATCATATCACCCTGGGCAAGAGGAAGTTACTTACCTGTAATTGGAAGTTCTTTGAGATGCATGGTCCCTATCTGTATTTTACCTGTAATTGGGGTGGTTACACATTTGCACCATGCACCTGGAGCCGGAGAACCTGAAAGTAGTGTCCATTGGTCCACACATGCATGCGCTCTGACTCACATCATGCCTCCAACCAAGGGCATAAAGGGAAGATTAGACTGCCTGCCTCTCCAGTTCCTTCTCCACCACAAATCTGAGGAGATCCAAAGCAGAAGGGAAGGAAGACAAGAATGGAAATACAGACAGGGACCACACATCTCAAGGAATCTCCAGTTATAGGTAAGTAACCTCCTCTTCTTCTTTGAGTGATGGTCCCTATTGCATCCCACTGTGGGGGATTAACAAACAGTACTTAAGTAGGAGGAGGATGTAGATGGCAGGGCTGAGCAAAGGACAGGCATTCCAAAGGAGGTATCAGCAGAGGAGTCTTGGACTAGGGCACAGTCTTGCAAAGATGTGAATGGACCCCACATGGCTACTTTGCAGATATCAAGGAGGGATACCTCCTGAAGAAATGCCACAGTCACTGCTTGTGCTCTCACGGAATGAGCATTTACCCCATGGCAAGGGAAAGTTCGATAATTAATAGAATAAAATGCAGCAAGAGATCCATTTCGAGATCCTCTGGGTGGAGATCTCTTGTCCATTGATTTTTTCTGTTATAGTGATGAACAGTCTTGGGGACTTCCTGATTAGTCTTGTTCTGTGTTGGTAAAAGGCCACAGCCCACTGGACATCAAGAGCGTGGAGTCTCTGTTCCTCAGAGAAAGTGTGCAGTTTACAGAAGAACACAGGTAAGTGGATCAATTGGTTCAAGTGAAGAAAGCAGTTACTAACCTTCTGTAACTGTTGTTCTTTGAGATGTGTTTTACATTTCCATTCCAGTGTACACGTATGCATGGCCCAAGCATAGTCACTGGAAATTTTTCCCCTAGTGGTGTCCATTGGGTTAGCTCTAGTGCCTTCTGGTGCCACGTGCTAGTAACACCAGGCCCTGCCGACCCTGTGCCCCCTCGATTCCTTCTTCCGGCAACTTCAATAAGAGGGGTAGGAGAGCAGGTCTCCACCTACCCAGGTAACACTGTCTAACGGAATCCTTCCTACTATTAGAAAGTATGTGTTTTCCAGGAAGGTACGCTGCTGATAAGGTGATTTGGTTTTGGACACACCAGCTCCACAAGCTGACTGCTTCTACATGCAGGGAGATTAATCTTACTCTTCTGTGCTTGTTGACATAGAAGACAGTCATATGAACTGGAAACTAACTCTGTCCTCCTGTGGAAGGCTGTCGGTGAACTCCGCAAACTTGGAATAGTTCAGAAAGTCATACTTGGCCCATTAGTACCTGGTAGTTGGCTATCCTGAACTGGAGACTAGATGACAAGAAGACCATTCTCCCGTAGGTGTAGGTATTTACCTCTTTGCCGCAGGAGTAGACTGAAGCGGTTGCTGACGAGCCCTTTCAAAGCTGCTTGGACCACCAAAGAGTTGGGATGGGGTGAGAAAGCAAGACTTCAGCCCCTGTGGCTAGCACATAACTGTGTTTTTCCATCCTCTTGGAGGTGGGACCGCAAGTCGCAGGGATGTGCCAAACAGGTCTAGCTGGCTCCATTATACCTTCATTAATGGGGAACACTACTTTGTTGGATCTAGATGGAAGGAGGATGTCCAGGAGTTTGTGCTGGGATTCCCAAACCTCTTCAAGAGGAATCTGTAGTTCACCAGCAACTCTACAGAGATGATCCTGGAACTGCCTGAATTCATCAGGGTGAGAGGGAGACATAAGGGTTACCTGTTCGTCCGGAGACAAAGATGGCAGTCTTGCTCATTCCAGAAAAAACACTGGATCTGGTGCTAGCCCAATCTACTGCCCATGCTACTCTGGCTACACTGCTGTTTTTAGCACACAAGCTCAAGCAGAGCCAGCACATGTTTGCTTCCAAGTGCAGGTAGACAAACACCCAGCTGCAGGGTATATTACTCCTGGGGGAATTCTGTACCAAAAAATTAAAAATTCTGCGCACAATATTTTAAAATTCTGCAAAATTCTGCATATTTTGTAGAAATAAAATATAATCACTCCAGTTTCAATTCTTTTGGTAATTTATTTCAAAATACCTGTCAACAAGTATGTCAACAATACAGACAACAGCAAAAAAGTTTCCCCCAGGAATAGAAAGTTAAAGAAATCTCTACAACAACCCAGTTCCAGCTGAGGAATGCTGGAGGGAGCTTTGTGGGGTACCCAGAGCCCAGACACCCACACCCCCTTCCCCACAGAGCCGAGATATGGGGCACCCCCTGGCCCAGATACCAGCCTCCCTCTCCCCACAGAGCCTAGCCACGGGGCAGCCCCCAGACACCAGCCCCCTGCCTACACACACACACTACAGCCCAGCTACAGAGCACCCCCCCAGACACCAACCCCCTCCTTCTCACAGAGCCCAGCTGCAGGGCAGCCCCCAGCCCAAACACCATCTCCCCCAGAGCCGTTACTCCACTCAGCTTCTTCACTGCTCTGCCGGGGGACAGGGTGTGGTGCAGCCATGCCCTTCCCCATGCTTTGCCAGAGCTGGGTGGGTCTCTCAGGCCCTCTCCCACCCCATCCCCTGCACGCTCTTTGAATGAGGATCAAAGAGCGTGCAGCCTCCAGCCCAGCCAGGCTGGACACTCCACTCACTGCGAGCTGGGCTCTGCAGAGTCCAGTGGCCCTTAGTGGGGGCCAGAAATTCTGTGGGGCAAACAGAGAATTCTGCAAAATTCTGCCTTCTGCAGTGGCGCAGAATTCCCCCAGAAGTAGTATATATACCCAAAGAGTCCTCCTCTTACATACAGTAGCATATATGCAGTGCACTTCCTTCTCCTCTCACACATTCATCATAAGCATCTCCTGGTTCAGTCTTTTTGTAACCATTTTTCTTTTGAAATGTCACTCCTCTCGGCCTTTTTATCCTAACACTCTCTATCCTGTCTCCTCTGTCTGTCTCTTCTTGTTTCATTTCCTCCTCCGCTATTGTTCCGTAGTGGCTGCCTTACTTTTCCCTCCACTCCATGTTTTTGCCCGCTTTTAGTCTTTTGTTATTTCCTTCCACGTGTGCTCTTCCCACTTTTCCACAGAATACTCTGCTGCACTACTCCCTCCACAGCACAATAAAAATAACATGATTTCTTCAGCGAAGTAATGACAGAGCTTTGGAGGTATTGTTAATTTTACTTTCTTGCTTTCCATGAATCAACAGGGAGTACAAAAAAAGTACAAGGAACTGACCCAGTCAGACCCCTACTTGACTACTGAAATAATCAATTATCTCACTTTTCCACATAAAGGTGCCCATTTTAATTAAACAATCATTTTAAACACAATTCCTGGAGACAGAAATACACTACAGAAAACTTTCTAGATCATGCTAGGTTTTAAATATTTTGTTCAGTGAACAGTGAGCTGTAGCTCACGAAAGCTTACACTCAAATAAATTTGTTAGTCTCTAAGCTTCCACAAGTACTCCTTTTCTTTCTGTGAATACAGACTAACACGGCTGCTATTCTGAAACCTACAAAGATAGACTCATTAGTGGGTTGGGGGTTGAGAAACACATAGTAAATATTAGGTACGTTAGGATTTCTTTTACTAATAGCTTGCTTCAGCTATTTAAAGAAAACACCCTTACATCTTTGAGAATTCAGAAATTAAAGAGGTAGTTTGGTAAAAATCCAAGAGACACAAAAGGGCTGCAAGACTGGTTCACCTTTCCAAACTTGACCTATTAACATATATTAAAAAAACATAATAGAAGCTAATGTTGAGACACTCCAACTCCAAATTCCCCCATAGAAGTAAATAATCAGACTTAATATTGAAGGACATTCAATTTTCCTTCAGTAGTCATTGGATAAAATTAGAATTGTATCAACTCAAGACAAATCTATGTTTGAACTCAAGGAAGCTTGTCATCAGTGGACTGTCCTGAAAGATCAGTGGGTAAAAACGTGTTGCTGTTAGACCATTGGTCACTCAGAAGGCTATAAGTCCAGATTCTAAAAGCAGATTACTTGTCAATGGAAGAGCATGGACCTATCAAGAGTAATAATTTAGATATCTAGTGTAGAAAATAGAGGACAGGTTTTGTGTTCCGATAATTGAACTGAGTATTACTTCAGTGAGTCCCTTCAGTGAGTCTTACTTTCAGTCTTGATACTTGGCTAGTGAATTCTAGGATTTCTTGTTTCAGTGTACAGTAGTTGTACGCTTCCACTACATATTAAATAGCACTGTAAACTGACTGACGCCTCAAAGGTAATACTGTTACAAATATTATAAGTGATTTTTTTCAACCTTCCTCCTCCCTAAGAAACTGATATTTCAGGTATTGTACATTGCAGTTCACTGTTAAAAATACGCAAAATTTCAATGAAAGCAAATAAAATTTGCTTTAAAAAGCAAACAAGCAGTTTACACTGAAGTTAAAACAATATGTAGATGCAAATGAAGGAAGCCTATTTTAAAGGGACAAAAAATAGATCACCTCCAATTTCACCATTTTACTTTACTTGTGGAGCACAGATGATGTGCTCAGATCTGCTCAAGGCAGAGAGGAAGAGGGACTTTCCTCTAAAGAGATTATAATCTAAGAACTCCACTAAGACTCCTAAAAAGGCTGGGGTAAGAGGTACCATGCTACATCAATGGTAGAGAGACACATTATGGCCAAGATGTTCAGTTTAGGTTCCTAAATCCATATTTAAGCACCTGAGTTAGTGAGCAGATTTTCAAAAATGCTCAGACCTCAGAAGTGCCCACTGAAGTCAATGGAAGCTTCTGCAGGTTCAGCACTTTAAAACCAACCAGGCCACTTATTTAAGAGTCTAACTTTAGTTACCTTGTTTTGTAAATCCTGGCCTATGCCTGTGTGAAATATAATCCATCCAAGGGCACTGGGAGCAGGAACTGGAAGAATAATGACACCTGCTATGCCACTAAAGAACTCTGGCATGCATTCTCCTCCGTGCAGCCATGATGGCACCAGCAGACACACAGAGTGTGAAAGGACCATGGGAACACTCTTTCCATGCCCAAACTTAATCATTCTTGGGACTGAAACTCTGCCAGCAGTACTAGCTAGTAGTATACCCTTCGCAGACGACACATTGCTGTTTCCTGTACCCCTTAGAAGAAAATCTGTTCAGAGCCAGGCCTAGTTTAACCCTAAATAAAGAGACAACAAAGACATATTGTGGGTTGAGGAGCTGTTCATCACAAAGTGGAGTATGGTTGTAGATAGGAGTAAGTGGGGGCAAGTTTGGGAAACAGAAAGTGGATCAAATGCTTACCAGATTCCAGTGAAGACACAACCTGCATTCTTCTCTGCACAGCTAGTTACAGGGGGTGTCTTACTCCATGTACTATGCAGGCACTGAGCACAAGTCAGCATTCAATAATGTTCCTAACAATAATAATCCAGTACATATGTTCTATATACACTGAGGAAGCAGGAGACATTTCAAGGCGGATCAAGAGCTACCGCTTAGATGTATAAGGAGCGAAGCCATGAAACTATCTGAAAGCATAACTTGAAAACGGCCTGCACAGTAATTATGCAGCTTGGATGTTTGGAATAAAATTTAATGCTGAGGTGTTCAAAGCGACCCTAAGGAATCTGGAAGCCCAATTCCCAAATCTCAGCCTAACTATGTAAAGTAAGGAATTACTCACCTTGTGCAGTAACAATGGTTCTTTGAGATGTGCCCTCTTATGAGTATGCCAGTGTAGGTGTGCTTGGTTCCTGAGCTGCTGATTGGAGAACTTTACTAGCAGTGTCCATTAGGCCTGCACATGTGCTGTCTCTCCTCATGCTGCGCCAGGAGGCTAGCCAGCGTGCCTGGGCTAACCCTCCTCAGTTCCTTCTCCACCAGAGTCATTGACAAGAACTCCAAAGTAGAGGGGAGGAGGGCGGGTTGTGGAGCACCAATAGGGACACACATCTCAAAGAAACATCATTACTGAACCAGGTGAGTAACAACTTCTTTGAGTAGTGTCCCTATGGGTGCTCCACTATAGGTGACTCCTGAGCAGTACCCCTTCTGAAGCATCAGGACTTCAGAGGTGGGTGTGTTACAAAAGACAGCACCATAGAATATCAGGGTTGGAAGGGACCCCAGAAGGTCATCTAGTCCAACCCCCTGCTCGAAGCAGGACCAAGTCCCAGTTAAATCATCCCAGCCAGGGCTTTGTCAAGCCTGACCTTAAAAACCTCTAAGGAAGGAGATTCTACCACCTCCCTAGGTAACGCATTCCAGTGTTTCACCACCCTCTTAGTGAAAAAGTTTTTCCTAATATCCAATCTAAACCTCCCCCATTGCAACTTGAGACCATTACTCCTCGTTCTGTCATCTGCTACCATTGAGAACAGTCTAGAGCCATCCTCTTTGGAACCCCCTTTCAGGTAGTTGAAAGCAGCTATCAAATCCCCCCTCATTCTTCTCTTCTGCAGACTAAACAATCCCAGCTCCCTCAGCCTCTCCTCATAAGTCATGTGCTCTAGACCCCTAATCATTTTTGTTGCCCTTCGCTGGACTCTCTCCAATTTATCCACATCCTTCTTGTAGTGTGGGGCCCAAAACTGGACACAGTACTCCAGATGAGGCCTCACCAGTGTCGAATAGAGGGGAACGATCACGTCCCTCGATCTGCTCGCTATGCCCCTACTTATACATCCCAAAATGCCATTGGCCTTCTTGGCAACAAGGGCACACTGCTGACTCATATCCAGCTTCTCGTCCACTGTCACCCCTAGGTCCTTTTCCGCAGAACTGCTGCCTAGCCATTCGGTCCCTAGTCTGTAGCGGTGCATTGGATTCTTCCATCCTAAGTGCAGGACCCTGCACTTATCCTTATTGAACCTCATCAGATTTCTTTTGGCCCAAACCTCCAATTTGTCTAGGTCCTTCTGTATCCTATCCCTCCCCTCCAGCGTATCTACCACTCCTCCCAGTTTAGTATCATCCGCAAATTTGCTGAGAGTGCAATCCACACCATCCTCCAGATCATTTATGAAGATATTGAACAAAACCGGCCCCAGGACCGACCCCTGGGGCACTCCACTTGACACCGGCTGGAGCTGAAGAGGGCATCGAAGGCAGACTACCTACTGATCACATAGTGTTCTGTGAAAGCGTGGGCTGACAACCACATTGCTGCTCTATGGATCTTTGAGATAGGGAGATCCTTAAGGAAGACAACGGATGAGGAGATTGACCTTGTGGAGTGTGTACAAATGGCATCTGGAGTGGCCACTTTACAAACTTGGTAACAATGTCTGATACAAATCGAGATTCACTTGGAAAGTTTTTGGGCTGATACTGCTGAGCCCTTGGATCTTTCCACCATAGAGAGGAAAAGCCTAGGGGACTTCCTGAAGGCCTTTTTCCTGTCCAGGTAGAAGGTCAGGGCTCTCCTGACACCCAGAGTATGCACTATAGCCTCCCTGTTGTCTTGGTGAAGCTTGGGACAGAAGACTGGAAGGTAAATTAACTGATTCAAGTGAAAGTGAGAGGTTATCTTAGGGATGAATTTTGGGTGTGGTCTGAGTGTCACCTTGTCTGGAAAAATATATTATAGGGAAGACATGCCATCAGAGCTGCACTCTCTCCTATTCTGTTGGCTGAGGTAATGGCTACCAGGAAGGCCATTTTCATGGATAGGTACATTAGGAACAGGTGGCCATGGGTTCAAAGGGAAGGTCTAGTCAGTCTTTTCAGTACAAGATTCAATATGGGGGTAGGATGTAGAGGTTGTGGGAAGAATTTTACTATACTTTTGAGGAAACTTTTTGTAGTTGGGTGTGACAGCACTGAGTACCCCTCTACAGGTTGGTGAAAGGCTGTAATACCGATTAGGTAAACCCTGAGAGAGCTTAGAGATAGTCCAGCTCATTTATGGGTTAAAGCATAGTCTAGGATATGTGGAAGAGTCAAGGATGCTGGGGAGATTTGTTGGGACGTGCACCAAATCTGAAACCTGGGCCATTTCTACTGGTAAGTGCGTCGTGTTGAGTTCTTTCTACTATGTAACAGAACCTCTTATACCTCTCTTGAACAGGAGCCTTCTAGGTGTTGGAACCAAACAGGAGCCATGCCTTGAGGCAGAGAATCCCCAGGTTGGGATATAGGGTATGTCCTTTGTTCTATGAGAGCAAGTGCAGAACGGCTGTGAGAGAGATCAGCAGACACGTCGCAAGCTGTGACAGATAAGGATACCAGGTCTGTCCTCAGCCAAGTAGGAATAATCAGAATGACAAGCTCCATCCCTTTTTATTTTCAGCGGGAACTTTGACAGTAGGGGAAATGGAGGGAAGGCGCAGAGAAGGTCCTCATCCCAGTGGAGAAGGAGAGCATCGCTTAAGGAGTGTTGTCCCATCCTTGCTCTGGAACCATAGTATGGACACTTCTTGTTCAGGTAAGTGGTGAACAGATCTGTAGACTGTGTCCCCCATCATCTGAATAGGTTGTGAAATATGGACAGGTGTTTCTTCCACTCATGGTCATGTGGGAATTTGCTACTGAGACTGTCTGCTATTGAGCTGTGTACCTGGGAGATACGCCGCAGACAGTATAACATTGTGGGAGATGCATCAATTCCATAATCTCATCGCTTCTGCACATAGGTAAGGTGATCTGGCTCCCCCTGCAGACTGGTGTAGTACATACTGGCAAAGTTGTCTACCAGAATCTGTGTGTGAGATCCTCTGATGAGCAGGAGGAAATGGGCACAGGCATTCCTGTCACCTTTTAGCTCAAAAGACTGATGTGGGGGATCTCGCCACAGGCAACGATTTGCCTTTTGTCATGAGGCCGTTATGTGCATGTCTCACCCTTTGAGTGATGCGTCATTGGTGAGGAGTAATGACGGTGATATTTGCGAGAAGAGGTCCCTTTGCAAACATTGGCTGGGTCCTTCCACCCTTTTAAGGAGTTTTTGATCCTAATGGGTAGTGACAGCAGTTTATCCAACCTGTTCTTGTTCATTTTTTAAACCGAGCCAAACCACATTTGGAGGCATTGCATGTGGAGCCTGGCATGAGGTATCACTGCCATGCCCACTGCCGTATATCCCAAGAGTTGGATGCGAAGCCTCGTTGGTATTTCTGGGCTGCTTTGAATGGCGTGTATGAGTGGGCCTAATGATAGAAATTTGTGTTGAGGTAAGAGGGCTTTGGCCTATAATGCACTGAGGTCGACCCCTATGAATTCTAGGCATTGGACTGGAGTGAGGGTTGACTTCTGGGTGTTCATCTGTAGACCCAGTTCTGTAAATAAATGTACTGTCGTATCAGTGACTTGGTGAGACTCCCAGAGAGATTGGGCTCTGAGAAGGCAATCATCCAAGTATGGGTAAACCATTATCCTTTGAGAGTGTAAATGAGCAGCAACCACTGAGAGCACCTTGGACAATACCCTCTGGACTGATTATAGCCCTAAGGGAAACACTCTGCATTAGTAGTGGTCGTGAATCTGAGAAATCGTCTGAGAATCAGTAGGACCAAGATGTGAAAATAGGTGTCCTAGAGGTCAAGAGTCGAAAACCAGTCTCCCTGTTCCAATGCTGGAATGATCATCAATAAGGTGACCATCTTGAATTTTTGAGCCTTGACAAACCTGTTGAGAACACTGAGATCTAGCATGAGTCTCCAACCTCCCTTCTTTTGGGTATTGGGAAATACCTTTTCCTCATAGATGTTGAAGTACTGGTTATATAGCTCCTAACTAGAGGTTCTACCTCGTGTCATAGCAAACTCTCGTGAGAAGAGTCCCTGAAAAGGGATTGGGAATAGTGTTGTGCAGGGGATAGGGAGGTAAACTGAATGGAGTACCTACTTCAGATTATCTATAGGACCCTATAGTGGAACACTGCTAATTGGTGACCAAATGGGTGTGGAATGATGGTCGGTGTGTCAGTTGGGGAGTGATCTAACGGCACCTCAAAACCTGCCCATCAAAAGTGGTGTTTAGATGTAGAGGGTTAGGATGAAGACTGAGAGTCAGACTATTTTCATTTAGGGCATTTTCCCTTTCTTTCTTTGCTCCTTGTAGTGGCACTGAGGTTGGTACAGAGATGCGTGTGGTCTATGCTGTAATTGGGGATGAAATAATCTCTTTTGTCCTGGCATATAGATACCCAGTGACTGGAGGGTTGCCATGGAATACTTCAGGGTGTGAAGGGAGGTGCCAGTCTTCTTGGAGAAGAGCTTTGTGCCCTAAAAGGGAAGGTCCTCAAGAGTGGACTGCACCTCTTTCGGGAATCCTGACAAATGAGGCCATAATGCTCGTCGCATCACCACATCCATGAAGATTACGTAGCCACCATGTCGGCCACATTGAGGGCAGATTGCAGCAATGTCTTTGCCACTAATTGGCCCTCCTGGATAAGGCCTTGAATGAGTCATGATTCTGGCATCTTTTCAATAAAGTCATTCAGCTTTAAGTAGTTTATGTAACATATTTCGCCATGAGGGCCTGGTAGCTGGCAATACAAAATGGTAGACTGGCTGAGGAGTACACTTTTCTCGCAAACAGATCCAGGTGCTTCCAGTCCCTGTCAGAGCGAGAAGCCATGAGAGTTGAGAGCATCCACCATGATGGAGTTTGGTGCTAGGTGGGAGAACAGGAATTCAGATTCCTTAGCGGGGACATAGTATTTTTTGTCTGCCTGCTTGCAGGTCGGGGCCACTGATGCTGGAATTTGCCAGACAGTCTTTGCCAGGTCTAAAGTGGCCTCATTAATCAGGAGGATGATCGTTGAGAAGGCCAATGAATGGAGGATATCAAGAGCTGATGGTGGGTACTCCTCACTTCCGCCAATTGAATCTGGAAAGTGTCTGCCACCCTCTTTGCCAGTTCCTGAAAGAGACAAAAGTCATCCACCAAAGATGGTGTAGAAGGCATGATGGCTTCGTCTGGAGGAGGAGGATATGGTCCTCAGTATCACTTCCTCCTGGGTACCAGTTTCCTGTTCCTCTAAGTCTTGAGGCAGTTCCAAAAAGCCCTGGATGGTGCGGCCAAGGGAGTGTGCCTCGAGGGTTCTCGAGTGAGACTCAGAGATCAAGACGCATGTTGATGGTGCGTCACCCAAGGGTCCCAATATGACTACTGGGAGATGGTGTCAAAACCCAGTGGTGGTGCCCAGGGGTGGACATACCAGGATAGTGGTGGTGGGGCCATCTGTGGGTATATCCTTGGGCGCTAGTTGGTAGTGAGCACCATATGGAGGATGGGAGAAGTACTACAATACCACCTCCTCAGGCTCACTGCCTGAACACTCGCTAGATAGCGGAGGGGCATGGCATGACAGAGTAGAGGCTCAGTGCAGAGGTCTTGGTACCAAGAGGAGGGGATGCTGCTATTTCCAGCATGTGGAGGTCTCTTGAATGGCGGAGTTCTGCCTATACCGTATTGTCTCACCATCCATGGCAGTGCCAGTGGGGATGGGAATCTTGCCCACACCGGTTACTCTTGTGCCAGTTGAGCCACGGCCAGCAGTACGATGCAGACTCGCGTACTGAAAGAGTCTTTTTAGCAGAGTGCTTACTCCTGTCCTCTGGTGCCAATGACTTGATGCTTATGCCCATCGGGCCTGTGGCCGTCACCAGTACCAGTTACTGTCAGTTTCCATGAGCCTGGGTGTCGACTGAGATGGCCTCAGTGGCAGTGGTGCCAAAGATACCAAGCAAGATGGTGACTGCTTGCTGCTATCTCAGGACTCACTGGGGGGCGGGGGGGAGGTGTTTCCCTCTCTCTTCTTAGAAGGTTTGTGAGAGGGGTCTGCAGCTGTTTCTTTGACCTTCAGCCCTTACATGTAGAAGTCTGTGGGGGAAGACTCATATCTACAGATGACTGGGGTCAGAGAGCTGCCTCCATGAAGATAATCTTCTGGTGGAGCTCTCTGTCTTTGTGGGATCTAGGCCAGAGCTGTTGGCAAAGAGCACACTTCTGTTGTATGTGGCCTTCTCCAAGGCAGCAAATGCACTGACTGCTTATTCGTGATCGAGATAGCTTCTTTACAAGTGAGGAAATTCTTGAAGCCCAGTGAACCAGACATACCCCATTTGGGGAAAGGTTCCCTGCTGGGGGAGAAAAGGCAGGAAGAAAACCAACTTTTTTTTAAAAAAGGATAAAATAAAGTAACGGGGAAAACTACAGCTAGAACTAGAATTAGGAGACTGATTAGCTATCCTTCTTCTTCGGCTATCCCTCAATGCCAGGATGTCTGCCAAGGGGGTTCATTGGTGGGTTTTCAAATGGCTGAGAAGCCCAATTCGTGCCCTGGAGATTTTCCCACCGAAGTGATAGGTGTAATTTTGGAGAAGACATAGTTGTTGGCTGGACTGTTGTGCCCCCTCTTTCCTCTTTTGTCGCTTCTCTGTCTCATGAGCGCGTCTGTTCTCCTTGGTGTATGGTGCCTTGGTGTACGGTGTGGCGCCACTGTGTTCTGTTCCGTGCCGAGTCCTCCCAGTTTGTTGGATTGATGCCTCCCTTTTTAAGGTGTAGTTTCAGTATGTCTTTGAAGCACTTCAGCTGCCCTCCGTGAGCCCTGCTTCCCTGACTTAACTGAGAGAGGAGTACTTGCTTTGGTAGGCAAGTGTCAGGCATACGTACATAGCGGCCAGCTCAGCGGAGTTGATGTTTCATGACCTGCGCATCTATACTGCTGATGTTGGCAGCAGAGAGAATGCTGATGTTAGTGCATCAGTCTTCCCAGCTGATCCTGAGAATCCTCCTGATGCAGCACTGTTGGATGCGCTTGAGATGTCGTCTATAAGTTACCCAGGTCTCACACCCATAGAGAAGGGTGGGGATGACACTGCCTTAAGCACCAAGATCTTGGTTTACGTTTGCAGATCCCAATCATTGAAGACTTGTTTCAGTAGTCTTCCAAAGGATGTGCTGACACAGCAGATCCTGTATTCAAATTCTGTGTCAATGCTGGCTGTTTGAGAGAGGTAGCTGCCAAGGTATGGAAAATGGTCCATATTTTCCAGAGGTCCTCTGCTGATGGTAATTTGTGGAGTCTGAAGACTAGTTTATGCAGGTGAGGGCTGGTAGAGTACCTCGGTTTTCCCAGTGTTGAGATGGGCCCAGACAGCATCCCAGCTAAGGTTTTTACAGCTGGTAGAACAATGCTCCAGCACAAACTTTGCCAACTTCTCGACACAATCTGAACCTGCGAAGAAATTCCACCTGACTTTAAGAATGCCAACATTGTTATAATATTCAAGAAAGGGGACAAATCTTTGTGCGGGAACCACAGAGGTATTGCCCTCCTCTCCATTGCAGGGAAGATCCTTGTCCAGATCCTACTAAACCGTCTTCTCCCCCTTGACGAGGAACTCCTCCCCGAATTACAGTGTGACTAACTGGAGTTAAATAGATTAAGATGACTAGCCAAGGATGGTTAAGAAGGAACTGAAGAGGGTTAGCCCGTGTGTGCGGTGTTCCAATGGACACTGTTACTGAAGTTCTCTGATTAGCAGCACAGGGATGCAAGCACACCTGCAGTGGAGCACCCATAGGGACACTACTGGAAGTTGATTTTTCCTAGCAAACAAGCTAATTTTACTAAACATCTTTTAAGTAAATTTAGTGCTTATGAAAGACGCTGGATTGGCAGCACTGTCAAACAAAGTCTTCTATCTGATCATTGAACAGGTACACAACAAAAAGCAGCATAGTAAGCTTCCTCACCCCACTCCAATATGCCTTTAACCTGACTTGGAGGGACCGTCTCTGGGGTGAAGGTGGTTCAGTCACCATGCCATTTCAACCCCTAGATTCTCTACTGAAACTGTAATGAAGGACACTGTAAGGGTGGGTTTTGTTCCTGGTGGATACCTATCCACTAGGAACTGGATTAAACCACTAATTTCATAAAGGTCATCAAGCAGCCATTAAAATGGTAGTACTAAAAGTCCTTGCCAACCTGTGCCTGCTTTGAACTAGTGACACAGAAGTGATGTAAGGCTCCATATTCCATTAGCAGTCCCTGACCCATCCATTTGCAGTCCCCTGGGCTGTTAACCAGTCACTCCATCCCACCCCCCATGAATGAGTGAACACTTTTGTTTGGAAAAAACAGTGTGATTCTTGCACATTTAAATGGAAATTTTCAAAGACTCAAATGAATTTTACCTGAAGATGTTCACCTAAAACACCATATAACTCTAAAAATTTCCCCCTTGTGCTGTGCAGTTTATTACATAAAGAGAAACAGACAATTTGTATAAAGCACAAAATATTAATATAAAATTATGTATAGATCCAAGCAGGTTTTGTTCTTTTTTTTAAAAGGAGGAGTGCAAAGTACAGCATTTGGTGGGACTTCACTGTTTTGAAAATTCATATATATAAAAATATATAAAATCAAGTATACAATGCATGAATTTCAAAGTGAGGTGTTAATTATCCTGAGCCTTCTACTACTTGTGGCTGCCATTTAGATGGGAGGTGAGAAAGTAGTTTTCATTCTGATGTAATACTGGTTTAATAAATTAAAACAAAAAACTTAGCATTAACATTTTAAATTAAAAATGTGTACACTATGTTAGAACAAAAAACAAGATATTTTATTTTTAATATTCGGATGTAAATGCCAAAGTGTTAACAAGATGGAACTTCATATTTCTTTTTTGCCATTTTTATTTAAAACATTAACATACACAAGTTCAAGTAAAGGGCCAACAGAGCTAGAAACTGAAGTTCTGTATGTGTCAATACAGTTCAGATGATTACAGTATAAACAAGCTTTTTGAAATTATCCCATTAGGCATCACCCTGTCTAGAGATGAGAGACAGTTTGGTATCCATGAATACTCAGTCTTAAATAAATGCAAGGCAAAGATTTTCGGCTGTGCAAAACTGTGTTGCTTTTCAAATAGAAACTAGTATCTCCCAAAGAGTACGGTGAGTCCTGTAAACTCATTAAATTTTAGGACCTCACCCTAAGCTAAAACTGGTGCCCTACGGATTAATATTTGGGCTTATTGTTATATTACTTTCCTATCCATTTTTATCTCTTTCATCATACTACCTTTTTCTCACAGGTAAAATCTTTTTAATCTTGGCAAGATTATAAACAAGAATAAACATCAAATATAAATATTTAAATACCAAAAAGAATACTCATGAAAGATTAAGACTGCAATATTAAGAAAACAAGGCAGGAGTTCCCAAATTTAAGGAGCTAGGGTCTATGTGAGAGAAATGTGTGCCAGCCCAACATGAATTGAAAAACAAAAAGGAATGCTACAAAAATTGGAACCATGGATAAATTGCTATGGAAGAGTACAAAGGAATAGCACAAGCACGTATGGACAAAATCAGAAAGACTAAGGCAGAAACCTAGCATGGGACATAAAAGGCAATCAGAAGAGGTTCTTTAAATACATTAGGAGCTAAAGAAAAATGAAGGAAAGTATAGGTCCTCTACTTAGTGAGGAAGGAGAGCTAATAATTTATGACATCAAAAAGGCTAAGGTGCTCAATGCTTATTTTGCTTCAGTCTTCACTAAAAAGGTTAATGGCAATCAGGTACTCAAAACAACTAATACTAACAAGAGGGAAGGAATGCAAGCCAAAATAGAGAAAGAACTGGTTAAAGAAAATTTAGGAAAAGTTACATGTATTCAAGTTGGAATGGCCTGACAAAATTCATCCTATGATGCTTGAGGAACTAGCTGAAGCAATTTCAGAACTGTTCAAAACTATCTTTGAGAACTACTAGAGGATGGGTGACATACGAGAAGAGGACAACGAGGAGTCCTTGTGGCACCTTAGAGACTAACAAATTTATTTGTGCACAAGCTTTCATGGGCTAAAACCCACTCCATTGTGAAAACTGACCATTTATTCCTTCCCTTTGTTTCCTATCTTTTAACTATGTCCATGAGACGATCTTCCCTCTTATACCACAACAGCCTACTTTCCTTAAGAGCCTTTGGTGAGGGACTTTTTCAAAGGCTTTCTGAAAATCTAAGTACACTATATCCACTAGATCCCCTAGTCTACATTCTTGTTGACCCCTCAAAGAATTCTAGTAGATTGGTGATGCATGATTTCCCTTTATAAAAGCCATGTTGATGCTTCCCCAACAAATTATGTTCATCTATGTGTCTGATAATTCTGTTCTTTCCTATAGTTTCAACCAATCTGTCAGGTCTGAAATTAGGCTTATTGGCCTGTAATTGTCAGGATCACCTCTAGAGTCTTTTTTAAAAATTGGCATCACCTTAGCCATTCTCCAGCCATCTGGTACAGAAGCTGATTTAAATGATAGGTTACATACCACAGTCTAGGTCTGTAATTTCACATTTGAGTTCCTTCAAAACTCTTGGGTGAATACCATCTGGTCCTGGTGATTTATTACTATTTAATTTTAATCAATTTGTTCCAAAACCTCCTCTCTAATGACACCTTAATTTGGGACAGTTCCTCAGATTGGTCACCTAAAAAGAATGGCTCAGTTCTGGGAATCTCCCTCACATCCTCAGCAGAGAGAACCGATGCAAAGAATTCATTTAGTTTCTCCGCAATGGCCTTATCTTCCTTGAGTGCTCCTTTAGCATCTCGATTGTCCAGTGGCCCCACAGGTTATTTAGGAGGCTTTCTGCTTCTCATGTACTTTAAAAAAAAATTGCTGTTACTTTTTGAGTCTTTGGCTAGCTGTTGTTCAAATTATTTTTTGGCCTTCCTAATTATATGTTTACATTTCACTTGCCAGAGTTTATGCTTCTTTCTATTTTCCTCCATAGGATTTAACTTACACTTTTTAAAGGATGCCTTTTTGCTTCTAAACTGCTTCTTTTACTTTGTTGTTTAGCCACACTGGCACTTTTTTGTTCTTCTTACTATGTTTTTTAATTTGAGGTATACATTTAAATTGAGCCTCTATTATGGTGTCTTTAAAAAGTTTCCATGCATCTTGCAGGGATTTCACTTTTGGTGCTGTACCTTTTAATTTCTGTTTAACTAAATTCCTCATTTTTGTATAGTTCCCCTTTACGAAATTAAATGCTACTGTGGTGGGCTGCTTTGGTTAGTCCCTCCCCCCACAAGGATATTAGATTTTATTATGTTAGGGTCACTATTACCAAGCAGTTCAGCTATATTCACCTCCTGGACCAGATCCTATACTCCACTTAGGACTAAATCAAGAATGGACTCTCCTCTTGTGGGTTCTAAGATTAGCTGCTCCAAGATGCAGCCATTTAAGGTGTCAAGAAACTTTATCTCTGCATCCCATCCTGATGTGACATGTAGAAGTCGTTAGCATTTTTCCTTACATACTGTGGATAAATAAAACTGACTTTTTCCCCTTAATTCTGCTTTTGTCATGTCTTTTTCTTATGGGAACTGAGTAAACCTGTAAAGAAGGTAGAGGTCAGAAACACAAACTCTAAACTTGAGCTTAAACTTTTAACTAAAATGCCTGCTACTAGGTAGTTAGGTCTGGTCATGTTTCATTTAGTGAACTTTACATGTAGGTTATGAATTCATGGACAGTCACCACCGAAGTGGTCTGGCACTTGCATTGGTTTATTACAGAACGTTTGGGTGTGATCATTTCCATGACATCAGACGGAAATTTAAATTTCCTGGTTTTTGCTGGGTTATAGACACACATGTAGGTTAAAAAAAATAAGTATGTGTCTATTAAACATTTGCAACATTATTGAAAGGAATTTGGGTAGACCTGCAAACCAGGATTTTCAGCAGCTGATGCATACCACTTGCTTTATATTATATCTTTTATTTCTGCCTACTGGTTTCATTTCAGATTATGCACTAGCTATGTAAACAATAAGTACTGAATGCAAAAATATCTGCTGATTTCCATTTAAACCCTAAATTTAATGTACATCACCATGACATCATGCTGTGCTATGTTGGTTCGTGCTAAAAACGGACTCACATGAGCATTACGTTATGTGATGTATTACAAATGACAGGATATAAATATTAATATGAAGTATATTGTTCATAGCACCCAAAAACCCAAGTACCAGATTTTTTTTGTTTTGTTTTATTTTTAAACATTTTGCGGAACACAGTATGAGATAATTAACAGATGATGTGCTGCTGGGGGCCAAATACCAGTCCCATGTGAAGTCAGTGAGAGTTTTTCCTACTGATAGCATTTGGGCCAAGATTTATCTTAAAAAGGCTTGTCTATACAGTGATGATGATAGGCAATCACTCGTTACCGAGTCTGATCATCTTCCATGAGAGTTATGGTCCTCAGGTGGCTAATAAGGTCAATCCTTGAACCACAAGTTCTATTACAACGAGGGCAGATGTTTTCAGGCTCAGTAGGAGGCAGTTGACCATGACTGGGAGCCAGTCTCTCCTTCCTCCTGCGCCTCTTGTCCTCTTCAGCTTGTCGGCAAGCAAGTTCAAAATGCAGGGGACCATCACGCAGGACTTCACTCCATTTTAAGTGATCCTGGGCAAGTGTCTCCCAAGCGTCAATGTCAATATTACACTTTTTTAGGTTGTCCTTCAGCAAGTCCTTATAATGCTTCCGTAGACCACCCATTTTTATGGTACCCTTCTTTCAGCTGAGGGAAAAGGACCTGTTTTGGGAGGCGACAGTCTGGCATCTGGACAACGTGACCAGTCCAGCAGAATTGCTGACGGATGATCATTGCCTCGATACTGGTGGTCTTTGCCTCTTCCAGAACACTAATATTGGTGTGCCTGTCTTCCCATTTGATCTTCAGAATCTTATGAAGGCAGCATTGATGGTGCCTCTCAAGGACTTTCAAGTGGTGTCTATAGGTTGTCCAAGTTTCGGACCCATACAACAGTGCTGGGAGAATAACATCTTGATAAACAAGAAGCTTGGTGTCCGTTTGAATGTCGTGATCTTCAAAACCCCTGTGCCATAAACAAGAAAAAGCTACACTGTCACACCTCAAACGATGTTGAGTTTCTGCATCAATATCTGCCTTGGATGAAAGATGACTTCCAAGGTAGAGGAAGTGATCGACATTCTCCAGTGCCAATCCATTGATTTTGATAGATGGGGCATGTAATACCTCATATGGAGAGGGCTGATAGAGCACTTTAGTCTTCTTGATATTAAAGAGTGAAACCAAGACATGCATAAGCATCAGCAAATACATTCAAGATAGTTTGAAGATCTTTCTCAGAATGGGCAAAGATGGTGTTGTCATCAGCATACTGAAGTTCCACAATAGATGTTGTGGAAATCTTACTCTTGGCTTTCAGCCTGCTAAGCCTGAACAGCTTTCCATCCATTCTGTAAATGATTTCAATGTCAACTGTAAACTTCCCAGCAATTAGGTAAAGAATGACAGCAATAAAAACCGCAAACATGGTTGGAGCGATGATAGAGCCCTGTTTGACTCCTGTTTGTACTTTGAAAGGTTCACTCTGGGAACCTGTGCTGCTCAGAACACAAACCTTTGCCTCATAGATGTTGAGGTATTGGTTCTATGGCTCCTAACTTAAGGAACCGATCTATTTCTTGTCACAGTAAACTCTCATGAGAAGGGTCCCAGAAGAGATACAGGGAAGGTGTTGTGGACAGGGGAGGGACGTAAAGCAGACGGAATACCCTTTCTGAACAATTTCCAAAACCCATTGGTCTGATGTTATGCATTCCCAGGTGCTTCAGATCATGGCAAGACAGTAGCCAAATGGGATAGGAGACACTGGTCAGCTGTAGCGTTTGAGAGGAGATGTCTGTCGACACCTCAATCAACACATCACAATTGGTCTTTGGAGGTAGAGGTTTGCAACATGAAGGCTGTGGACCTGATGATTTACACCTGGGGAACCCAGATTTCTCTCTCTGAGGCTCATAAAAGTGCTGAGTCAGGTACTGAGAGATGCGTGATTTGTGTTGGGGCTGCAGACTAAATTTCTCTTTTGTCCAGGTGTGTTCATCTCTAATGAGCAGAGAGTGGCCCTGGAATCTTCAAGGGTGTGAAGAGAGGCATCCATCTTCTCTGCAAAGTGCTTAGTGCCTTCAAAGGGAAGGTCTTCGACAGTTGACTGCACCTCTTTAGGGAAGCCCGAAAGGTGTAACCACAATGCATGTCACATAACCATCACCGTGGAAACGGACCGAGCTGTTGTGTCGGCTGCATAGAGGGCAGACTGTAGCACTGTTTTGGCTACTAACTGTCCTTCCAGGATGACAGCTTTGAACTGGTCGTGCTGTGACTCTGGAAGCTAATCGATAAAGCTGTTAAGTTCCAAATAACTGACAGTCATATTTTGTCGTTAAGGCTCGATAATTCGCTATTCAAAACTGTAGCATGGCCAAGGAATAGGCATTCCTCCCAAAGAGGTCCAAGCACTTCCAATCCCTATCACAGGGGTGGATTTCTTTTGGTACCGACAGCCCGAAGAGTTTACCATGTCGATGACTATGGAGTTGGGGGAGGGTGGGAGAAAAGAAATTGTCTCCATACGCAGAACGTAATATTTTTTTTATTGGCCCACTTACAGGAAGGCATCACCGATGTCCACAGAGACACTAATCGAAGAACTAAAAAGAACAGAGTGCATGTTAACTCCTTTTCTCAGCCACACTCCTAAAGAGGTAACCTAAGCCATCATCCTGATGTCTCTCCGCACATAGCCCTTCTCTCTCTCTCTCTCTCTCTCTCTCTGTGCCTGTGGGCCTTCAGGAGTTGGAGAGTGGAACAAAATTTCCTCCAAGACAGTATTTCTCCCTGTATTCTCCTTTGAACTGAGAGGAGAAACAAAGACTTTCTCCAGAGCTTACAGGGGAAAAGAGTCAAGATCCATTATGGCAGACTCATCCATGTTCCATAAAGAGCTTAAGAAAAACATCTGATCCTCACAGATAGGCCTGGGAAGAGAGCTGAAAGAGATGTTTATCATCATCATCTCGGGTTCTAAATATTGTCCAAATTTGTAAGCTATGGTGGTATTCCCCCAGCGCTAACACCACCCTTTAGAATGAAAAAACTCAACACATAGGTTTGTGGTACTATAAGAACACAGTAGCTATACTAAAGTACTATGAATGATTACAATGTACTTGCCTTTGAATTTCACAGGGTAATAAATGCAGGATCTACCATGAGTTTGCAAGAGCTCTTATCAGTTTCTGAAAGTAATTTAATTAAATTATTTAACTAATTACTCAACTAAAAATGCTGCAGGAAAAAATGAAGTCTCTTTAGATTTGATGTATCTTCTCAGCTTAATTAACACAAGCTTTTCCTGGTTTAATTTGCACTTAATAAGCAGGAACTTTACTCAATTTGCTAATTACTACATTTTCAAGCTGTTTTCTTGAAATAGATGCCAGCCTACCACACTAGGAACCCAAATTTCTGTAGTTACCTCGAATTACATAATTGTCCAAAGCTTCTTCCATTCTTTGCAATGCTTCAGCTCTATCAGAGCCATATGTAATTAGCTAAAAACAAAGGTATTTAAGTTAGCTCTAAAAATTCAGTTTTATTGTCAAATATAACAATTTTCTTTAAATAAACTTCACAGATTGTATGTTTAGATATTCCATTTACAGAAATCATTTTGCACATATTACTGTCTGTCTACTGGAGCAGTTCCCCAAAACAAGAGAGGTGACTCTCAATTCTCTGGTATCTAGATACCGAAGATCAGGTTTTTTTCTTTATATGAGTTAAGCATGTCTATATCTGACTCTGTATTCTTCTTGGAGTTACACAAAAAAATTGATTAAAGGTCAGGAACTCTGACTGAATTTCCATATTTCTTTAGATTTTGTTTTCTTGGAAGTTTAATTCTTGACTTTTTAAAACACTAACTATAATGTCCTTGGAGCAATTTTACCCTTAAATAACTGAAATGTACACTGAAACTTTAACTCCTGTTTAATAACATTTTTTTGTCAGGGACTACAGCCCTATAATTTCTCAGAAAAATCAAACAAAGTTAGATTGACATGGGATAAGTATGAGACTGCAGGCCATTGTTTAAAATGCTTTTAGGAATCAGAAAACATAACAAGAACAATAAAAAACAAGTAAAAGAGTGAATTAATTTCTGAGAGATCTGAGAAATTTATAAATTTTCTTCCATATTAAACTTCCTTTTCAATACAGCCTCTCCTCTCTCATGTTTCCTTTATGCATATCACATCCAGCAGCTTTGAAATATTGGTTCATTACTAAAAAATCTCTTCATTTCAAAATTTTATATCTAAATATAAAATAGTATTTTATATATTAGAACGTTAAAAAAAACTCACTTTTGAGATCATGGGATCATAATAAATGTTAATATCACTTCCTTCTTGTATGCCACTGTCAACACGTACCTTCAAAATATAAAAAAAAAGAGCAAATGTAATTTCACAGTGGAAAAAAAACAAGTTTTGACCTCATAGAGGACATACATCTCAAACTTTTAAACTTGCCAAGTTTCATGAGAAGGTAAAATATTCTTTTTCACCAAGGGCTAGAAAATCGCCTCCCACTTCCCCCTTGTGGGAAAAATACCTACGAATTACTGTCTCTCCTTTAAAAAAAAACATGAATGCAGACTTGCACTGTTAGTCAAAATCACTTTTTTCTTGTAAAATCCAGAGCAAACAGATTTGAATTTTGATCACTATCAATTTATAGTGGTTTATACAACTCTAAATCTGAACTCTCAATGCAACCAATGCTGACTTAATTACCGTAATAAAATACACTTATAATTATTCCTCCAACTGACACCTGGCATGAAAGATGCCCCTTGTAATCACATCCTTTCTGAGTATGTATGTAATCACATCCCTTGTGTCCCACTATAGCCCTTCTGAGGGCTCCAGTGGGGACGCAACTAAGACTCATTCAGCAGGAACTTTGGAGCTCTGCTTATCAGCTCTATAGGAATACTAGTGTTGGTGCTTTCATGTCTGTAACACTTTCCTTTTCTGTCTCACCCTCTCGACTGTAAAACATTTTTTTTCTGTTGCTGCTGTTCCCCTGGGTGTTTAATGTTTACACAGCTTTTTCCATGGCTTTGCTTTGTAAGGACACAGCCCCAATTAAAGCTCTGATTCCGCAATTTTCATAGGAAAAAAAATAGCACAAGTTCAAAAATTTCTTTTGAAGAAACTGATTGCTGTTAACCAGCCAACAAGTCAGTTAGTATATTGCTGATTCTTGTTTTCATCTCTCAGTTTGATTTCATCAGTGTGGCATTGAGGTTAGCCATATAAAACTTTTAAAATGAGCAATTTCTGGGAAATAAATATTTATTAAATTGTTGCTGTTGAACTTTGGAATCTAAAGCACTTTAGTGTTTTTTTAATCAAAGTAATTCAAGACTGACAAATGCATCCCAGGGATCTTAAGGACAGAGGAATCCAATTGAAGTTGCTGAAACACCAGGGCTTTGATATTTTACATTGTAAAGGGGGTGGCAAGTGGGACCTAGAAACTCACTTAAATCTCCACCTGTGGGAAGGATCTTTCTAATAAACAGCAGCTCATCTGATTGCAGCAAGGCAAAAAAAGGTCAACACAACGGCTGTTAGGCCTTTAATATTTTAATTTAGGCAATTACCAAGGGACCACATGTAGAACCTCTTGTCTAAAGAATCCACATGAGAACAGGATGATGACTTTATTATCCAAATGACCTAAAAGATATCCCAGTAGCTTTATTCTCTTTCTTCAATGATAACTGCATCCTAACATGGGTTTAATGATCATTTTCTTTTTAAAAACTTTTATTGAATATTTATTAATACACATGCAATATATTTGTATATGCAGTTCAACAGCACCTTCATTATAAGAAATCAAGACGCTTAATAAACAATTAGTTAGTCCTGCATCAGAACTGTGAGGTAAATGGCATTATTATCCCCATTTTACAGATGAGGAGGCATAGCAAGGTCACAAAGGAAATATGTAGCAGGAAATTCAGATTTCCTGATTCCCATTCTTATAACTATTAAGCCATCCTTTCTCTCTGTACAGGTACATACATACATGAATGAATACATTCACACACACAGATAGGAAAGAACTATTAAGATATCTAGTCCATCCCACTGCCAGTCAAGTCTGTTCCCTATAGGCAGCATATTGCTTCTTGTACACAGTACATACACATATATGTAGCATACCTGTGTACATATTCTAATAATACACTGCATTTATATAGCACTTTTAATTTCCAAAGCAAGAAACAAATGTAAAGTAATTAATCCTTACAACACCCTTGTGAGGTATACAAATATTCTCATCCCAATTTTACAATGAGAAAACATATAAAGAAGGGCCAAATTCAGACGTGAAATAAGCAGATGCAACTGTTCCTGAAGTAAATGGGAGTAGGCACTATTTATGACAGTGCTGATTTTGGCCAAAAGAAGTTCAGTGAGTTAGTAGGACTTCCAGCATGAAGTCCTACTAACTTATGCACCCAGAGTTCCACCCATACACAGTTCATTGCAATACTGGGGTCTAAGAGACAGATGGACCTACTCCACCCTCCCTAGGCTTCAAAGCCCAAGCTCCAGCCCCAACTTCAACGTGCTGTCTTCACAGCTATTTTGAGACCTCTAGCATAAGCCCCATTAGCCCAACTCTGCTGACCTGAGCTGGGAGGCTCACTCCCACAGACTATGTCAACATCAGCACCCTTAAAGAAATGATTGTTGATCACATTAGCAAAGAATGGCTTTAGAGCTATTCAAATCTTAATGCCAACTGCAGCGCAGGTCAGTTTGGTTACAACGTGCAAGAGTAGTAAGTTTCTACTGTCACACTCTTGAGGATACTTATTTCTTTGTAGTTACCTCATTTTAAGCTTTTTTTAAAAACTGAATACTCACTAGCCCTAAAAAAAAAAAATAAATAAAATAAAAAATCACACTCTGAACTAGCAGCTGGTACATTTTAAAATTATTATAATCTCAAATCCAGTATAGAATTCTTAGAGCATAAGAAAAACGTTTCCCCAATGCCCCGTCTTCCTAACTTTCCTAGTCCCCGTTCTACTTCCCGTATCCACCCACCCATCCACACATCCCTACCTCCTTTAATTTGAAAAGCAACCAAACTAATTTAAAATCACATTTGTAAGATGCCACTCTCGAGACCTTCTATGCCAAATTTTAGCTCAGAGCAAATTTTTACAAACAATTTATTACCTTTTGAAAACAGAAATTTATAAAAGAAATGGTGAAGCACCAATAGCTTCAATATAATATTCAAATTCTTCAGTCAAATCAATTTTATTCTTAATTACGTGACATCCTCAGAAGACAAATTAATCTCCAGTATTGCATATTTTCTGCTGCTAAAGAAGAACAGACCAAAAATACGGTTTGCTAAATAAAAATAGAACAGCTATTTTTAATAAGACAAGAGTAAACAGAAAGAAAACAGCCCAGCTACTCTGTATGAGATCCTCAAACCATTTCTCTGAAGCCTCCAGCATAATTAAAATTTCTTTCTTCAGTACCACGGTGGGCCACGTGAAGCTATCAGCCGTCTCCCACCCTTCATTTTCAATTCACCTCTCCCCCTAAGCACAACTCCCAGCCCGCCCTATCTACCTGACAAGTGACAGCCCAATCTGATTAAATGCTTGCAAGGGAGGGGACTTGTGGGCCTCCATGACAGGCCAAAAGTGATCACCATGGAGATACATAATTACAGCTGTCAACGCGTCTACTGTCCTGCTGGCATCAATTTGATTGCTCCCAGCAATAATGATAGACAAAGCTTGGTGTGCACTCTCCTGCACCCAATCACTTTATCTGTTCCGTGGTCCATTTAGCTGACATGCAACATTCACACAAGCAAACAACAGCAGTAAGCAGAACATTTAAGGCATTTTAATTGTTTTTTCTTTCTATGGATGGCTCACAAGCGCAAATGTTATTACATAAAACTCCTGCTGCAACATTAATTGAAGAAAGATTTGGTGGGACAAAGACTGTAGGGGGTATAGTTTGTCCATTATCACTTGTACTTTCAACAGGTCTCACGTCTGGAAAATTGCAAATTGCAAAAACTTGCAAGGGCAAAATGTTTGACATCCTGTTAGCTATTACAACATGGTAAAACTGTCTAACAACCACTAGAGTAATCATTATAAATTCTTATTAAATACACTCTTTGTTTCATTAAAAAAATGTTTAGATACATCCCATGATACTTGTTTTCTTATCTTCTATTTAACATCACATAATGCCTGTTAAATCTTTACAATTTTTTCTTCTGCTTTCAGGCTTTGAACACAGCATGAAGCCTTAAAGCCCAGAAAGGGTCAGGTCCCTTTAGAAAGCATATGGCCAAAAACAATTTAAGAAGTGAAATAAATCATATATCCAATAACATCTCCAAATTTAGGATTCCTCCTGTAATCTTTCACTATTTTCCATGCAAGTAATCACACTGAATAATCAGATTCACAGATGGTATAGTCTTGTCCTTCCACCAGCTGACATGGTGGATTTATTACTTATTACTTTGATTATACAAAAAGGAGATGTCCCTGTTCTTTTATTGCAGCAAAAAACGGTTTGTTAAGCAGCCACTCTGCATAGTTAGACTATGTACTGAAATGTTTAATAATCACTTTTCTTCAACTGTAACGAACGGCATTTGCTTTTTAAAGGCTGCAAATTTGAGTAGCAGTCCAGCTTCAATTTGGAGTGTTCACTCCTTTGCAGTTAAAGAGTTAATTCAACATCTGATTATGCTATTTGCTCTACAGCATATTTATATTTGAGGCTTGTTTGAAAGCATTAAACTGACACATAAAATACAAAACAGAACAACTTTATAGCTTTATAGTCACATTTGGTTAGCACTGTATTTTTTTAATCTTATCTTAAATTAGCACAAACAATAGTATTAACGCCCCACAACCACCTTTAATAAATGATAGAAACTAAGGGCCTGATTGTCAGAGGGACTAAGCACCTATGAAGATCTGAGGTTCTCAGCACCTATGAAAATCAGAGCCTAGGTCACTTACATTGGACACATGTAGTGGTTCTTGGTACTGAGACAATCTACCAATAGATGGCAGACCAAAAGATTTGTAGGGATCCTGAAAGGAAGGTAAAACATGAGAAAGCATTAATTTAGAGACATTACATACAGGAAACAAGGTTAAGTAGTTGCAAAATAAACAGCTTCTACCACTTCTATTTTGATTAACATTCTGTTTCCAGAATTACTCATTGTGGAGACATTTTCCCTTTCTCCACTGAAGAATTGGAACATTTATTAAAACCTCATCTTTCTGAAATGCAATTATTAAAGCAGAAAAGAGTATTTCTTCCTAGTGAAGTCTTTATAGTATCAACTCCTCAGCCATCTTCAAGCTTTGATATTTGGGGGGGTGGGGGAGTGATGACATAAAAGAAGTTTTTCAAAGGCAAAATGGGTAGTTAGGAGCTCAACTCCCTTTGACTTTCTATGTGAATTGGGTCCTTTGTGCCTTTAAAAATCTCCCACATAATACTACTTACAAACTTATCAGTACAGCAAATTCTGTGGTGAACAGAACAACATACACATGGTGAAACAGGATTCCGTTGTTCAAACTCCTTTAATACTCATAGATGGTTGAGCAAAAATTCTGAATACCAACTACGTTAGTAAAGCCATACTAATACTCAATGCACACTTTGCATCATTCAAATCACAAATACATCTATTCTTCATCCAAATAGTCATATACATCCTGTAACGAGCAGAACAAGCAACAAACTACTGTTGTGTCATTAAAAAAGAAAGAATGAAGAACGAGAGAAATTAAGATGTCTTGGGCAATAAAAGCAGCAATAGTCAAATGGGAAAACACATACCAAGATGCAGATTTTTTTTTTTTGTAAAGACACTATTGCCTAAAGCATTAACATTCTTAAAACAAAATGAAGGCAGCTGAATATCATTCATTCAATGGACAAGTCTAAATTTCCAAATGTTAAAAACAATGCTAACAACATGTTAACTTACAATACCAGTCTTAGTCATGCTTAAAAAGAGAATATTTTTAATTCAGATTTTTTTTTTTTTGCTATTACTATGAGGAGTCATAATGTAACTGTGCACTTATGGTTTTGAAATTCACTTTCCAAGTTGGTCATATAAAGCAAATGCAGTTACAGAGGAACAAACATCCTTCCTGAACTGTTAGCAAATGCCTCAGTACCATTAAAAGTTTGGCAGCTTACAAAATTTTACTCAAATATTTAAGCCAAAAGGTTTAAGAAAAACGTGGAGGTGAGCAAACCTGAAGTACTAGTTAATAGTTCAGAAGAAAATGGAATACAGCCGAATCATCATACTAAATTAGGCTGAAAATATGCCGTAAACTTCCTTTGAAATGATTATTGGCTACTTGCAGGAGATACATTTTTAGAAGAACCTATGTCGCAATAATTTTGGTTTCAGGCTATTCTTTTGAATTACAACACAAAAATCCACATAAAACTTTCTTTAATCAGTTGTGTTACATACAGTAAATTACAAATCTCAAATTATGAACCTTGACTTCACCTTGGTGCCTATCTATACCTGGGTATTACTGCTCCACATACAGCTTCCCACCCCTTACCACTTATTTTACCTCAGCATAAACTCGACATTCAACTGCCCAGCCGTTGATGGGAATATCAGCTTGTTTGTGCCTGAGAGGGTAACCCTTAGCAACACGGATCATTTCTTGGACTAGGTCCAGGCCAGTAATGCATTCTGTGATGGGATGTTCAACCTGCAAGGTCAAGAACTGACAGTCAGTAGGTAACAAAAACAACCAAAAAAACCAACCATCATAAACAAATACAGATAAACAAAGATATCACCAGCCAAAAATGAGACAAGGGTTCATTTCCAGCTCTTCACCAAACCAAACTGAAGAGACAAGCAAAAATAAAACAAAAATCACAACAGTAACCATCTTCTTTTTGTAAAAATCTAAACAAAATAAATAAGCAATTTGTAAATACAATAACTAATCACAAGGAGTAAAAGCAAAACTACAAAAAAAAATATGAAAGTATGTTTTATTTTTTTTTTTTTACAACAATGGTATTTGGTGCAGATGTGTTAGTTTCTTGTTTGTTTGGAAGTATAAAGAAGGAGGACTCATTTTTAACCGAGCAATGTAATGTATTTTAACTGAAATCCTCAAAGTAGCTGATAATCAACCCATTCTGCTACACTTAACATGGCATGTACAGGAGCAGCTTACGATTTTCCATAGAGCTAGTCTACCCTAAATCTCACCCATTCGCCTGCTTTCACTAACCTGTCCTGACAAGCAACCAGATTAGCGTAATCTTACATCAGCGCAGTGTAGCAGAAATGAGCAGATGGATCCTTCAGTTTTTTTCCCTCCAGACTTATCTGTGTAGTGCTTAGCAGGCACAATAGCTGGGCTGGACCAGTCGAGTCACTCTGCTCTCTCAGCAAATTGCTGCTAACGGCTTTGGATGATGCTGTCATGGGAATACCCATCGTTCACACTAAAGCTGAGTCGGACTGGGTGCATGTGCAAATTTACATACACACGTGGTTTTTTATGTGGTTGTAAACTGAAAATGTTTATTAATTTACAGCAATCTCAAACGATTTTGGAGAAGTTGTGAAATGAAAGCACCCAAAGAAGATGGTTATGGTCCTACTATGTAGACACAATCAGAGACACATACTATATTAGCATGTGATACACACAATAAGAGCATTACAACTTCCCAAGTAAAAAATATGACAGAACTGCCATTTTTATTATAAAATGTTTTTGTTCTAAGGGTCAAATATCTTAAGAAAATGCACTTCACAATGATTTCTCTATCATGAGATGTCATATTATATACATTTTATGACACAGGAAAAGGTCAATGAACAAACCAGTTGTCTTCCTTACTTCAAGTACACTAATTGAAGGAAAACAGTTAGTCATTATAATAATCTTGTGCTTTATCAGAGCAAGAAGATGCACTGGTCTTTCAAAAAAAAAATGGCTTTGTAAAAATAAACAGATGGCACCCATAATTAGCCCTGTGTGTGTTGTGAGTGTTTTTATAGTTTCAACAACATTTTAAGACATTTTGACATAATTTTAATGACAAATCATCACTGAAATAAGCACCTATTCTTTGAAGCATAAACATGGTATTGAAAATGGGGATCTGATTATGCAGTTTAAGAACATACCTTTGGGATTCAATCTTGATTTTACCTAGCACATGATACTCTCCAGTATGTCACACTTCATAACCCTATTTGAAGTATCTGGGAAACAAGTCAGCAGCCACCTTGCAGTGTTACACTGCAGCACTTAATTTTTTATTAAAATGAAGTTTTAATAGAAAGTTACTTTATATATCAATTATTTGGTCAAGAGAACTTGTTCTCACAGTTAGGATTTTAATTAAAAAATTACCTTTAACTTTAGAACACTTTCAGAATTTTAATACTGGGGAAAAAAATGTAACATTTCTCTAAAGAAGATATTTTTATTATTTAGCCTCATCATTTTTCTTGGATTACACTTGGCATTCCAGGCACAATAGCGTCATTGTGGTTTTCAGCTTAATTGTTGATGATCAAAATAGGATGGAATGTTTCTGGAAAGAGAAATATTTTTGCTATTTGTTTCTTAAGACTCACAAACATTTATTTAATCTGCTCTACAATAAGGCTCTTTGACTTAGTCAATATTATCTTGTTGCTTCAAAATACTCTCTTTGTATTTGAAGAAAATGGTATTAAAAAATTATGGCTAGCAAGCTTTTTTATATACATATTCCATTGAAACTAATCTAGACACTATTCTATTAGTAATTTCTAGTCAGATATTTTGTAAACACGCTCGCATGGTTAAATCTCCAAAATATAATCGATAAAATGAGGTGGAAACTGAGTTGTATATTTTAAGTTGAATTTTTTAATTAAATATCTCAGTGACATGAAGCAGTCAGCTAAGAAACCTCATTTTTTCGTCTTTGCAATTTGTTTTTTGAATATGTTCAGCAATATGCAGAGTATGAAGCCTATAGTCCAAAAGACTAAAACTGTTCTATCCTGTTCAAACTATGGCCCTGATCCTGCAATATACTCCACAAGGATGCAAGGATACACACACACACACACACACACACAGCTCATGTACAGGATCTGAACCGAAGGGTCTAATCCCATAGATCTTACTGAGGGGCAAAGGCTGCAGAACTGACCCCCCTAAAGGAAACCAATATATCTTTCTTCCTCAAATAATGGAAGGATTGTGATTATTTCACAAAATATTTTTTTTTGTACATGGTGATCTTCGATTTATTTCCCCCTCCCTCCCCTGTTTTTCTTTAAATAGATTTCCCCATTTAAAGTCATCTTCCTTTTTTGGCAGGTTATTCTATTTTACTTTTACTCTTTTCAGAGATCTACTCTTGTTTTTCGTGCTTAGAATAGATTTATAATCTTTTTATATTAATTTTCTTTTCCTCCTCCAAACTACATTTCCATACTAGCTATGCATGTGTCTATGAGCAAGTCTACTCTACAAAATTAAGTCAACTTACAGCCACCGGAGTAATTAAATTGCTTTTGCATATCCACACTACACTCCTTGTGTCGGTGGTGCGCGTACTAAACAGGGCGTTTGCACTGATTTAACTGTCAGTGTGAGGGCACTGTGGGACAGCTTCTAAAAGGCAGCAATAGTGATGTAAACAACACAAGGTCTACACTGACACTGCATCGACCTAACTACATCGACGTAAGCGGTAAGCCTCTCTCAGAGGTGGAGTTACTAAGTCAGTGTAGTAGGCGAGTTACATCAGTGGAAGCTACCTTATGTCAACCTAACTTCGTAGGGTAGACGAGGCCTATGCTTCTGTCATAAATATCAAAGGGAAGGGTAAACAGCTTCAGTTTGTCTCCCTATGATGTTAGCTCTCCATTGCACCCACATAGTAACTGGCGTTTCGAGAGTGGCGTTTCCCACAATACCCAACATTGACTGCTCTGGTCACAATTGTGAAATCCTCTGCCCATTGTCAAAGAGACCAGAACCCCGACCCCTGCCTTTTAAAACCCTGTGAATTTTTTAAATGGCTTTTTCAGAGTGTCCATCTTGGTGAGCATAGCTAGCAGGTCTCCACTGTAGGGTGCAACTGCCCAGCTGACCATGCCGGCTATGCACTCCAGACACAGAGTACACAGGAGATATTGGATCTCCTGGACCTGGGGATAGAAGAGACTGTACAGGCACAGCAATGGAACAGCCATAGAAATGTGGACGTCTACAAGATTGCACGGGGGATTCAGAAGGAGTACCATAGGGATCAGCAGCAGTGCTGCATGGAAACAAAGGAACCACGGCAGGCATATCACAAGACCAGGGAGGCCAACAGTCAATCCAGTGACGAGCTGCAGACCTGCCACATGTAATGGAGATCCCACCAACACGCTACCAAGGATCCCAAGTCACAGGTCCCTGACAAGAGCAGTGAGGATGAGGTGGAGGTGGAGGTGGTGGTGGTGGAGGATGTGGGACATGTGACAGGTCAGGGTCCAGCTATGCTGCAAGCCAGAAGCTGTTTTGAAACTCCACCACAGGCCAGTCAGAAGTGTGATATCACCTAAAAATCACCACCGCCAGTATCCAGTGCCATTGCCCTATACTCAGTTCCCTGCAACCTAGCAATTCCATCCTCATTTCCCTCACCCCTGGCAAGGCCATACTCAGCATGGCTGGAGCTGTGAGTAGCACCCTGCATAAGTACTCCGAAGCAAGAGTGTCAATGAGGGAGCCAGGGGAGGGAGTTCTGAATCTTAACTTTCGCTTTCCATTGCGACTATACTGACAGTGGTAACTCTGTGTTTTATCTGTAGCTGCTGCCGTTGTGGCCTTGCGGGGTTTGCCGTCCACACCAGTGAAGTGCCTGACCCATATCCGAAGGAAGGGGGAAAAAAGGATTCTGGATGACATTTTCACCAAGATCCTGCAAGCCAATGTTGCATCAGACGGTGACCATAAGGCCTGGAGGATGAATATTGCAGACAGTAGCAAGGCCCAGGAGTTGGAGAGGGAGATGCACCAGGACATAATGGGTCTTTTTGAGCAGCAAACACAAATGCTGCAGACACATGTGGACCTACAAGCTCAACAATCCCAGGCTCACCTCCCTTTGCAGTCCACAGAGAACTTCAATATAGCCCCACCCTATAATCCACCCCGCAAGATTCCACGTTGCATCGGGGGTCGCATCCCTACCCCTGCCACACCACCACTGGGGACATTCAGGACAACCACAGCTTCACATACACTGACCTGTGAGAACCCAAGGTTGATGTATGCGTAGCTAAAATGGAAATGAATGTTTCTTCTGTTCCATAAATGTATTAAAGTTTTAATATATTTTCTTTTAAGTTGCACAGAGTATTTTTAAGAGTTTTCATTACTCAATAAAATAGTATTGTTTGGAAAATAATTAATCTTTATTAGTTGCTAACATATGCTGCAGAGTGCCTGACAGTAGTGAAAACACCCACTTACTTGTTACTGTACTCTGTGACACAACTCATAGGATTAGTGACACACACAGTATAATAAGCATAAATCTACAGCAAGACCACAAAATTAATAGGTGCATTGTCAGTGATATATGCAGAGATATGCACCAAGCACCACACAATTCCCAACAGGACCCCAAAGAGCAGAGTCAGGGAGAGCACAGGACACCACAACGCATTACTCTGGCTCACTGTTAGAGTGTTCTTTCAAAGCCTTCCTGAGCCATAGAGCTCCACATTGAGCTCTTCTGATAGCCCTTGTGTCTGGCTGTTCAAACTCAGCAGACAGCTGCTACAGCCTGGCAGCAACTTTTCCCTGTTGGCATCACAGATATTATGCAGGATGCAGTGGGCAGCTATAACCATAGGGATATTTTTCTCACTGAGATCCAATCTTGTGAGCAAACAATGCCAGCATCTGTTCAGACTACCAAAATCACATTCAACTGTCATTCTGCACATGCTGAGCCTAAAGCCGAATCTTTCCTTGATGCTATCGAGGTGGTCAGTGTACAGCCTCATGAGCTAGAGGAGTAAGGGGTAGGGTGGGTCCCCCAGCATCACTATAGCATTTCAACATCACCAATGATAATTCGCTCGTCGGGAAAGAAAATCCCTGCTTATAGCTTTCTGAACAGTCCTACGTCCTTAAAGATACAAGTGTCATGCAACTTCCCTGACCAGCCAACACTGATGTCAGCGAAGCATCCCCGGTGATCCATCAGCACTTGCATAACCATAGAAGAGTCGCCCTTTCTGTGGATGTGCTCTGTGGCAAAATGGACTGGTGCCAAAATAGGGATGTGTGTGCCATCTATCACTCCACCATAGTTTGGGAACAACATTGCTGCAAATCCATCCACCACGCCCTGCACATTGCAGAGTCACAAACCTGGGCCTTGCATACTTGTGTAACAATGGCCCCCACAGTGGATTTTCCAATTCCAAAATAATGAATGATGTCCCACTAACTGGTAGCAATTAGGCATTGCAAGTTTCCAGAGTGCAATCGACACTTAATTCTCCACTGTCAGTGCAGCTCACATTCTTGCATACAGATCCAAGAACATGGCCTTGCCCATACAAAAGTTCTGCATACACCATTCATCATCCCAAGCCTGGATTACAATTGATCCCCCCGGTTAGTGATGGTTTCTCAGGCCCAAAAGTAGCTCTCTACGGTTCGCAGTTGGTCTAGGAACACCATCAACAATCTTGAATTGGTTATAGTTATGTCCCACAGCAATCTGCCCTCCAGGAAATAATCATGTTCCCTGTAGCTCTTCCTTTGGCTCTGCAAATACTGGAGGATCGTATGTCCTGTGCTTGCAACATTCATGACAATAGTGCAAAGCTCTTCAGATGCCATGCTTCCATCAGAGCAAGTCCTACATGGGTTTGTGGTATTTTCAAAACAGGCGCAAAAATTATGGGATAAAGATGGCATTATGCAGTGGAAAGAGTTGCATAATGGCAACTTGACACTGCAGTCACAGTCACTCCTGCGCCACTTGTTTCTACCCCACAATGCACTGCCAAAATTTCCAAAAAGACAGTGTGCTGGACAGTGGCGAGTAGCACACTGGGATACCAGCCCATGGTGCACCGCACTGTGCACTGAAACCGGCACTCCTGGTGAGTACACACAGCACCGATAAAAGGAACCGAGTACAGATGCACCCAAGCAATTACACTAACTGCGACAGCTTTATGCCAATGTAACTTGCAAAAGTTTGTAGAGCAGAGATGCCCTTAGGCTGCCAAATCAAAACTTTATTTAAAAAAAATAAACTGGTTTAAATATGCTCATGAAAGGATATGTACCACATTCAGCAGGAATCTGCTGTTCTAGTCCAAGGCAGCACTCAGATCTTATACCAAGCTGATCCAAGGTATCGCCAGTGAAACTTCAGCCCATAAGACAAAAAGTACCAATGTGAATTAACCCACTATCACAAATATTATTTACCAATCACTACTGTCTTTAGCATGAATATAAAATTAGATACATTCCCAGCAACCTACAAACCATAGTTTTAACAAGGCAACTGACCTCATTATCAGTAGGTCAAGAAAATAGATTTGTCAAGAATGAATACTCAACATATTTAACGACCCAAGATATCACATTTACTGTCAATACCGTTACTTACAGCAAGTCTTTCCAAAAGCAATTTACAATGAGAAATAAGTTCCCATTTCAATGCACAGAGGAACAAAATATACCTGCTTAGGAAATTTCACTTACTCCCCCACATATAGCTGGTATCCTGAGGATCCATGCCCAACACTTCCATTTTTAAGTCCCTTTCCCCAAAAGCCCTCTTTGTTGTGGCCACCAAACTTCGGTAAAAGAGAATAGAAGACATCCCCTTCAAAGCTAGTCACTGCTATTCTTCTGATCCACCACAGCAATCAGCTAACTGTCCGTGATGGGGTGTTCACTCCACACTCACCCAAAAAGGGTTAATGTGGCTAAGAAGGGGATAAGTAACCTGATTAATTATCCCTCAGGTGTAGCCTGACTTGATAAACAAGCCCTGACAGGATGGAGACCAGCTGGGCAGGAGGGGGAGAGCCTGGTATAAAGTTGGGAAAGTTGGCAGCAGAAAGGGGCTGC
Organism: Chelonia mydas; assembly: GCF_015237465.2. Classification (NCBI taxonomy): domain Eukaryota; kingdom Metazoa; phylum Chordata; order Testudines; family Cheloniidae; genus Chelonia; species Chelonia mydas. Next base: position 98,831,736 of record NC_057849.1, on the reverse strand, counting down.
AGTGTGGAGATATGCAGTCACTCTCTGGGCTCAGAGAGGGGAAAGGAGGAAACTCAAGTGGGAGAAGAAGCCCTGGGATCCTGGCCCTGAAGGCAGGGTTTACCCAGAAGCGTGGTGGAGCAGAAGCCTGATAGAGGTAGGGTACGAAAAGGCCCAGGGAAACGGCAGCAAGGTCTTAAACAGTGCAGACCTTGGCCACTGCTTTAAGGGTCTCTGACCTAGAATGTGGAGTAGCAATAGGGTTCCCCAACTGGCCACTGGGGAAGAGCCAATCCAGTGACTTAATACCCCAGAAGGGGGAAACCATATAGTGACCTGGCTGGAGGGCCAAGCCACAAAGAGCGAACATCCCAACCCACAAAGAAGGAGCATCCCAAGTCAGGAAGAGAAAGCTCTGCAAGTCCTGGAGCATGAAAGGGACACAGCATGAACAAGAGACGGAGTGAAGCATCAGACCAGGTGGATCTATTCCCCAGATGCAGCTACAAGGAGGTACCCCAGTGCCGAGTAAAGAACCCCGAGACACCATCCCTCAGAAATAAGGAGTGTATTTGCTTACTTAGCCACTCATAACTCCTTTGGGAGGTGGATAAGAATACAAGGAGGTTAAGTAACTTAGTCAAAGTCTCAGTCCAGTAAGTGTCAGAGCATGGATTAGAGTGAAGAAACTTGTGCTCCGGCTTCCAAACCATACCTAATCACAGTCACCTAATCGCCCAGTTAAACAGAGCTATAGACTGCAGCCACTGAAACAATCATATAACTTTTGTCTATAAATCCAGCCAAGAGCTGGACTGGTAAAGGCAGTTCCCCTGATCACAGATGAATAACTTCAAGAAGTAAATGGTCTAGCTGTTCTGAGGTGTTCACACCCATCAGTAAACACACATGATTTTCTACTACACCACACTTATGCCCGTATATTCAAATGGCATCATGTTACTTACAAATTAGCGGGAGTATCTGAATAGAGCACAGTGGTGCAGAGAATCTGAATTTCAATGGGATTAAAAGTAATATGTCATCCTTTCTGCGGAAAGTCTTTCCTTGGTTATAGCAATGGCATATACCTCTTTACATGCAAATCAATAACCCAAAGCTTTCAAATTATGGCATAGTATACAAAAGCATATGATTTACTTGGGATCTTATGGGCTCTCCCTAGTCAACAAAATAAATTTTCATTACCCTAAACCAACTAACATTTTACAAGATACATTCTGGATAAACCATTCCAAGGTCAGATGCTTTTTATTTCAGTAACCCTATGTTCTTTATATTGAAGAGCTGGAAAGCAGGAGAGCTACAGCAGTGTACTTATATTTAGGTACCTCACGTGTTCTTGACTGCTAATACTGCTTTTAAAAACTCACACTCAGTCTCACATACACCAATCCCAACATTTGCAAGACCACATTCATAGAAAATGTATCCCAGAATGCTTTCCTGAATGGGGACAAAGGGAAGTATGTAATGTATATAGACATAGGACCAGATCCTCTGATGGTTTAATCACTAGGGCTGCACTGACTTCAGTGGAACTACATCAGTTTACACCAGCTGATGATCTGGCCCACATAAATTACTGAAAATAATTATGTGAAGTCATGACATACGACCTGAGCTGTGACCAGCAGAGGCACACCCAGCTGGACCCACACGCAGAATTAAAAAAGAAAAGGAAGAAGGAGAGAGGGTTCCTGGCAAGGTGTTTTCTGTAAGGACCTCTTTCCTTTGGAATGCACTTCCTCAGCTTTGGTTCACAAAAGCCCACATCTGTTGGCCTTCAGGAAATTTGGCCAAGCACATCCCTTCAGGGATGAGTGGGGGGTCTGAAAAAGAAAATATTATAAGTGGGGAATTTGGTTTATTATTTGTCCTGCCTAGTTACTTATTATTATACAGTATGGGTTGCTACTTCTTTTCAATCTATTGTATTTTTTAAGTATTTGTCAGAGGCAGATCCTCAGCTAATTGAAGCTGACTTCAGTGGAGCTATGACAGTTTACACCAGCTGAGGATCTGCTTCTAAAGTGTACAAATGGGTGTCTCTTGTTGTTTTATATCAAAATTAGTAAAGACCTCTTGTAGCAAATACTTTAACAAAACTTTCCAGTACCTGCTGACTCTTCGAAAAGATCTCTTTGCATATGCAATTATAATGAGCTACTAAGTCCTCTTCTCATGATAACCATAAAACTTTCCACATTTTGATGTTCTGGAAGATCTACCACATAGATTTGAAATTTAAGAATTCTGTTTTGTCAACTTTACTTTGCAAGGATTTTCCCCCCATTACTGTGCTGTACAGACATGTAACATCCCATAGTTAGCAGACAGGTCAAAAGTCATTTCCAGAATGCTTATATTCATAGGCTGTGTTCAATTTTTAAAAAAGTATAATTTTCTGACAAGTAGCCTTTGAAAATCCAACACATTTCCTTGTTCAAAATTTCAAGATTTCTGTGTAAACTAAAATCCTGCCATTCAAAAATCCTGACAGTCTGTTAATTCTACAGAATTTCCTTCCCATTTCACATTTGATAAAGACTCTTATACCTTTCTTTCTAGAGCTTCTATTTCCTCTTGCTTGCATTATATTCAGCAATAATCTCTGAGTCCTCCTGAAGTCCTCTAACTAAGCTGGCTGTGGTCACATTCTGAAATATTCTTCATATCCAAACAACTAAAACTAATAAACTCTTTGGTTTCTTTCTCAGGCTTATTCTCAATGTCAAAAAAAAATTTCCTTTGTTTTCCACTCTGATATATTTTATTACCGGCACGTGGTGGTATCATATCTGAGGCCACATCTGTGCTTACAAGCTTACAGCTGTGCCGCTGTAAGAGCACTCGTGTAGCCACATTATGCCAACAGGAGAGAAATCTCCTGTCGATATAATAAAACCACCTCAATGCACGGTGGTAGCTTTATCAGCGGGAGAGTGTCTCCCACCGACATAGCACACAAGTGTGCACACAAGTTTTGGTGGCATAAACACTCATGTTGCTCAGGGGGGAGGGGGTGTATTTTTTTCACACCCGAGTGACAAAAGTTTTGCGACATAAGTGCTAGTATAGACATGGCCTGAGACATTATTCCATGTGTTGGCAGCTCTATTAACGGCATCCATCAGGTTCAGTGACTTTGGAAACAATGCAGTCTCTTCTGTCAATAACAATTCGCAACGTTTTTCTGTAGTTCTTTCTGAGAGTTTGAGAAGCAGCAAACAGCTAGTGGCTATATAATGGAAGTTGCATTAAAGAGGCAAGAGCATGGCAAAATCTAGTTAACTGTTGTCAGCTGACCCTCCTGTGTAAAGGAGTCTTGTCTGGCAGGAAAATCACCTTTTCCTCCGGCCCAACAGGCATGGACAGCCGGCATAAACTTTGTGAAGACTGGATTCTGGGAGGCTTAGGGGATTGGTAACAGGAGAAGAAACCTTTCACCTCTCGGTCAGTAGTTTAAACCCAGCCCAGGTTAGTAACAACTGAAAGCCTTTCCCATCTGATGCCTGTCTGGTGGACTACGCAAAATGAATGCAGCAATGCAACATTAAGAAACCTGAACAACATGCCTCAGCAAATTGCAGTTGTAGTCATTTGAAATTTTACTTTGAGACACTTCACATTTCTTAATATTGCAGTCTTCTGATACAATGACAACCACCCCTTCCCACCCACCTCACCTCCCCCACAAAAAACAACATACCAGCCAACAAAAACTATCACTTACTTTCTCAGGGATTTGCTACAGGTAGCAGAAAACACAACTTCTAGTTGTATCTATCTAGTTATTTACACTGAGTTCATTACAAGAGTTGGACAAAAATCAGTTTCCCATCCCATGAAAACTGTCAAGGTTTTAAGATATTTTCCCTTTCTGCATCAGGACAAACCCGAGACCTTTCAAAATTTTTCACAAAAGAAACAGACAGACTAACCCACCCCTGCATGGCTAACAGCCCACTGGTCAGGGCATTCACCTGCAACATGGGAGACCCAGATTCAAGTACCTGCTCCGCCTGACGTTTTTGGTGTTTTGGTAGATCTACTACCTAGATATGGAATTCTGTTCTGTCAATTTTACTTTGCAAGGATATTTTTCCCATTATTGTGCTATACGGACATAAAACAGTCAACAGTTGCAGCAGACCGGTCAAAAGCCATTTCCAGAACACTTACATTCATAGGCTGTGTTGAATTTTCTTTTAAAAAACAAAAAAATGTAAGACAGAATATAATTTTCTGGCAACAGCACTTGGAAATCCAGAGTAGAGACTTGAACCTATGTCTATCACATCCCAGGTGAGTACCCTAAAATCTGGACTATTAGCTATTCTGGAAGGTATGTCTCCCTCTCTCTCTTTTCAACGGTCTTCATCAGGTCAGCAAAAAAACAAGCAAACAAAATACAGACACATGTAAGGATGGACAAAATTCCTCAAATGTAAAATCATAGCTTTAAAGATTTGCACTGAGTGTTGTCAGTAGTATGCCATACCATAACTATAGCATGACATTTTCCAGAAATTGTTCATACTTTGACAAGAGAAACAAGAATTTTGCTGCTGGACAACACTTTTATACATGTTATGGACATTTAGTAAACAATCTCAGGGCTTGCACGTTTAAGTTAAACTTAAACAACATGCTTACATATGATAGATCTGGAACAGGCTATAATGGAAATAAACATGGAAGCACTACCACAGAGACAGACATGTAACTTTCTTCTAGTAAACCTGACACAAACATGATACACTAATGCTCCCTTCTTCTATCTAACCACAACTCCTCTTTTTTCCTAAATAAGAAATTAAAATTGTGTGCTATAAAAATATTCAACAGAATTGTTACATGAGAAGAGAACATCACAATCACTTCTCATGATCTATATGCAATATTTTCCATCTCATTCTGAGTCTGTTTATACAAATAACCTTTTAATATTATATCAAACAAACCTGGTTTAAAAAAAAATCACGACACTGTATGTATACAGATTGGCCTAAATCCCTGGATTATACACACTAAATTGCTTAAATAACTGTTGTCATCTCTTGGGCAATCCCATAATATATTTTCCATAAATTAAATGGTTATGTTTCTGAATTTGAAGTACTACAATTACTTCTAACATTTTGAAAACCTTTTTTGCCCTCATCAGATAATTAGAGGAAATTTAGCAACATTGTACACCTCTACATTACATATACGCCTTATTCACAAGCATTAGTGTCTCTAGATCTAAAGCCTAATAGAAATAATATTTCAACTGAAGTGTTCCTAAAGCAAGAAAAACAATCATTTTGAATGTGTTTGCTAGAAAGGGAAATTTTGACACAGCTCTCAAGCTAGGAAGGTTGTAGAGCTGAGATTCTGCTTTTAATTTATTTCAAAGCATGTTGACACTATTCTTGATTATGACTACTTTTTATTAACCAAATGACAACTAAGTAACACAAACCAATGCACTCCTCGAGTGACTATAAAGGATCAAATATGCAACATATGCTCTGCTCCTAACAGTGGTAACTCTGCCTGAAAGCTATTCCAAATGCGTAGTACATGACAATACATAGCAAGCTCACTTGTAACTGATATGGGAAGCATCTAAGTCTGTATACTTTCTGCATGATAGCAAGAATGATTTATTCTCTAACAAAATTAGCTGATCTCAGATCCTCTTGTAGTCATCAGCATATGGCAGGACAGTTAGGTGTAAAATTTTTCTGCTGACAGCAAATAATAATTCACTTTCCCTGAACCACTGATTGAGAATAAAACATCTGTAACAAACAATTCATCTAAATTATAATAGAAATCATACTGCTGGTACACTGGTTTTCTGTCTCCCAACTTCATACTGTATTGCAACATTTAGCACAGAAATAAAAAAACATAAACATCCTTTATTTGTGCTTGTTTACAAGATTGTGTGGTAAAAAAGAATCTTCCCAAGGAATTGATCAAAAGATAGCACCTCCCTCAAAAAATTTAAAAACCACATGATAGGGTAAGACACACTGCAGATGTTTCTGAACTATGCTCAACATGCCTAAGGAAGGTAAGTAGGCAGCATAAAGAGTTTGGAACAGAGGAAAGGATCTGCCCCAATGTAGTTAACACCAACCCACGCCAGAATAGCCAGCAGCTTGGTGGTTAGGACACACACCTGGGATGTGAGACCCTGCTCTATCCAGTTTAGCGTAAGGACCTGAACCTGGGTCCCCCACATCCCAGGTGAGTGCCCTAATCACCAGGCTACTGCCTATTATAATGTCTTTCTCAATCTCTTTTCTGGAACTGTTCTGCTTTGTGTAAATAATTAACTATTCACTGGGCCAGAGAGAGAGAGAGAGAGAGAGAGACTGTATAGCCTAGTGATTAGGGTACTCGCATGGGATGTGGGAGACCATGTCCTTACCCCAAATCAAGCAGAGCAGTAACTTGAACCTGGGCACTCACACAACCCAAGTGAGTGACCTAACCACTGCTATTAGCAATTGTGAGATGGATCAGTCTCTTTCTCCTCCTCCCTACACCCAATCCCAGACCTGAGAAACCTTCCTGACGTCAGTTTTGTTGAAACAGATGTTTCCACTAAAAGTTTCAGTTTACATGAATCAGCATTTTCTGACCAAAAAAACATATAGCAGAAAAATTCCCAATCAGTCCCTAGCTGGGACTGATTCTGGGCTAAATGAAGGCTGTGACATAACTGCACATTTTATTTAGGATGAATTTTGAGGATGCCAAAAGGTAAAGGGAATAATGCCTGAAGTGTGCCCAAGGGTAGGCTTGGCACACTTTAACCTATTAATAAACTGACCCTCAAGAAAAGTTTCTCTAAATACAGGGAGCTCTGCACAAACTAGCAGAAAGAGTAAACTCACTAGCAATCCTGATTCATAAGCAATTACAAGGTACAAGAGGCAGAAAGCTGAAGCATGTACCAATAAAAGTGAGTGCAAATACATGGACATCTGGAGACTCTCCTGGTTCTAAAGTTAAATTTGGAGATCGTTCATTAGAGTGTCTATGTTTGGCTCATAATAGAAGGGAGCAAAAACTAGATGCTAGTTACATATCTGTTCGTGGAACAGAAACTCAAGTTTGAGAGCTGGGAAAAGTGACAGATCAATTGGGAAAGCTTGGAGAAGAAACAAAGAAAATTGCTACCCTCCAGCCTCAAACTGAAATGCTAATTACAGATAATACAGAGCCAAAATAGATAGTAGAATTAGAGAAAGTACATAAGTATTGTAATTTAAGGTTAGTAAATTTCTTAAGACTTGGAAAGAATGGGTCTACTATTAGAGGGACCTCTCAAACTGCTTACACAATATTTGAAAGAAGTCTTTAAAGTTTCTAAAGATGGCATTCAATCCATTCTGATGGCTTTTTTCTTGTCAATTTGGAGATATTCACAACTGAATGAGTTTGATGTTGAGGAATTGGAAGATTTTTACCACCACATATTACAGCGCAAAACCGACAGACATACAATGATGAAAAAAAAAAAGCTACAGACAGAATTGAGCACATGGGTACTTTACTGATCACATTTGTATTTCAGCCTAACACCTTAATAGATAATGAACACTGTGTTAAAGGAGAAAATTTAGGATCCTGTATCCCTGTTGGCATCAGGTTAGGATTGTATCATATATGAATTTTCATAATCATAAAAAGATTTATCAGAAGCTTTATATGAAATGCTAGACAAACTGGGAATTATAAATGTATAGAATGTATATACAGAAGAAACAAGCGTTTACTAGCACTTTAATGGCCAATAAATTGGCAACTTGTCTAGTGATTAATCCTTACCACTTCTCATCAAATCTGACATAGGGCTAAATTGTGCCTGCTAGACATAGTCATAGTAACAGCAGTGCAGAGCTATACAATATCAGGGCAGGCACCAAAAAAGCACTCCTTGTAGTGTAGGAAGATCAGTGTTATAGGGTGCAGCCTTCTCTCCAGTGCAGGCTTTTGGAAGGGAAGATAGGTTTATGGCCTATAATGCTGGCAGATCAGGTGCCAGCTCATGCCAAGGCTCCTAGGCCCCAACTGAACACTGATGAATGTATAGCTGGAAACCGGTCTGGCTCCCCTGTGTTTTAGTATTATTATTTAAATAGGTATTCAAAAAAGTGTTTAGACTTTATGAAATGCTTGTAGGATGCTGCATGTATTAATCTCATGTAACATCTTTACTTCATGTTATAAGGCTATATTGAGTGTTTGCACTGTAAGCCTCTGTAGCTGTATAACTCATGAAGCAGGAAAGAAGCATTAAATAATGTAAAATGTTGGCTTCCTACAGAAGATGCTAGGTCCTGCACACAAGAAGGCCCTGTGACGGAATCCCCGGGGTGCAGCCTGGGACTGTGGGACCGCTGTGCCTCCTCAACTCTCTCCAGCCTGGGCTGTCTTTAACAAGCATAGTGACCAGCACCACACCCCTCCAGGCTCTGTGATCACCCAGCACAAAAGCATGTGGAGCCCCACACTCGGCTAGATTGCATGAATGCTCCCAGAGTCATTCATGAATCACACAGAGAAAGGCACCAGGGCCAAAACCCCCCAGCTCCCAGCACTGTACCTCAGGAATATACTGTCTTGCAATGCTCAGGATGAGCAGTTCTAATTTATTAATTGGTTCACCACTTCGTCAATGGAAAGTGAATATACACCAGCCCTTGCAAAACCTGAGCAGATTTGCCACACACTTCAAACAAACTCACTGGTAAAGATAAACAGTTAAACAAATTTATTGATTATAAAAGGTAGATTTTAAGTGATATTAAGTGATAGGCAAAAGTCAGAGTTAGTTACCAAAGGAAAAGAAAATATAAGCATGCAGTCCAAACTTTCAACCCTATTAGACTGGGCAACATCTAGATTAAACAGTTTTCCTCATCCCACTGTATATTGCAGTCCGTAGTATACAGATTTCACCCTTGAAATCTGAGCCAGTCCCCTCAGTTGGAGTCTTCAGAGTGTCCTTGTTGCTTGCAGTGCAGTTGGGTGAAGGAGAAAAGCCCAGCATGTGGCCACTGTATTCTGTTTTATAACCTCAGTCCCATGTGCTTGGGGAGCACAAGTCCAGGCATGTCTGGGGGCATTGCTGAGTCTCCAGGCAAGGTTGAGCAATTCCCCTGGTGTGGCCTTATGCAGGTGAGTCACTGAATTGTACCTCCCTTGCTGGACAATGGTTGTTGATTGGTTGTTTGAAACCCATCTGGGTGTTGGTTACTTTCCTTGCTGTTGCCTCTGGGGAGCTAATATCTGGCTGATTCCCCAACTTAAGGCACGTTTTAGTGACAACCATACAACACAATTCTCATAACTTCATATGCATTAATGATATACATATATGGATAGAAAAATGACTTTCAGAAGATCATAACCTTTCCCCCGATACCTTACAAGGCATGCTTTATATGCAAGATCACGATTATATGAAAATGACGAATACGGGGGTTACAGTACACTCCCCCAAGGTATAGAATGTCACAGGCCCATTGAAACCAACTGAGCCATTGTGAAACATCAAAGGACAAAGACTCTGTTGATTGCTCCCCACCACACTCATGAAGAAGAGACCTGCAGGTGGACGTGTCCCATCAGCTTGAATGCTGAGGGAAAAGAATAAAAATCCCTGACAAGAAGGAACTGATGATCTCTATGCTGCTTGAACTCTGATGGGCAAAGATCTTTAAGCATAAGCAAGCGTTCCCCAGTGCTTGGCCTGGGTTAGCCCTAGAGAAATTATAAAGCTTGCATATTACAGCAGCTTCTATTACTTTCTGGGACCTAGACTGTGTCGTGTGTGTGTGTGTGTGTGTGTGTGTGTTTACCTGCTTTAACCTTGTAAATAACTCATTTCTTTTCTTAGTTAATAAATCTGTAGTTAGTTTATTATAGGACTGACTACAAGTGTTGTCTTTGGTGTAGGAGCTAAGGTGCAGCTGACCTGGGGTAAGTGACACCTCCTTTGGGACTGGGAGTAATCTGAATATTGTTGTGATTTTTGTTTTAAGGGACTAACACAAAGGCAAGCTTGCCTGGGTGGTAAGATAAACGAGAACTCTCAACCAATTTGGGGTTTCTGCCATGCTTCTTCAGTATGCCCTGAGGTTATTACTCATGCTCATGAGCCACTCCAGACAGCTTGACAGGCCCCACCACCTCCTCTGTGCCCCTTCCCAACCTAAGGGTGTGGTCCCTGTGCTCCATTCTCTACAAATGTGCCTGGCCCTTATGCAGGTTGAGCATGGACAATGGAATTAGGAGGAGCTCCTTTTACCCTCCCCATCACTGCAGACCTGTATAAAGAAGCAGGCAGAATCTGGCCCAGTTAGTGAGTTAAAAAGCTGCTGCAATTTGAACAAATTTTATTGTTCCTATTGCATCGTTTCACATTTTGGTTCTTTTTAGATACAGAAAATGAACTGCTAATCTTTAACGCTTCAATATCATGGGGGAAGGGGGAGAAGAAGGGGGAGAATATTTTACTTGTTTACATGAGATTTGGCAAGTTATGTTGTCATATCTTCACGAATGCTACACAGATTTTAAGATATGCACCCTGTTTCCTTATATAGCTATTATTGGTATGTTAAAGTAGCAGCAGAAGAAAGCTTATCAATAGTGGTTTTTTTTGACACACTGGCTATTAAACAGGAACCTTTAATAAAAAATATAACTTTTTAAAAAGGGATTATTCCCAGCCATTTCTATTTCACATTATCAATTCCACAATTAAGTGCAAACACCACTTGAAATCCACAGAACTATCCTTTTTTAGTATTTTTGTACTATATTCATGACTTAAAATAGTATTCAATGTTTTTATTTCTGACATCTTTGTGTAGTTTAATCACCTTGCTGGTAAAACTCAACAAACTTTCACCAAAGCATGAAAAATACATGGAAATTTCTGTTACCAAGAGGGAAAAGTATCAAAACACAGTGGCTAGCCACTTACTGGTTTCAGAGTAACAGCCGTGTTAGTCTGTATTCGTAAAAAGAAAAGGAGTACTTGTGGCACCTTAGAGACTAACCAGTTTATTTGAGCATGAGCTTTCGTGAGCTACAGCTCACTTCATCGGATGCATAGCTATGCATCCGATGAAGTGAGCTGTAGCTCACGAAAGCTCATGCTCAAATAAACTGGTTAGTCTCTAAGGTGCCACAAGTACTCCTTTTCTTTTTAGCCACTTACTGTGAACTCACAGTAGCACTTAACTGTGACCTCCTGCAAGGTCTTTAGGTCAAGTGTAACAAAGAGCAACGCACTGAATGCTCATTTCTATGTGCTCTACAAGGGCCCCATTCCCGCAAAGATTTGGGCACATTAGCTTACTCATGCGAGTAGACCTATTAACATCAGTGTAAAGTTACTCATATGTAGATCTTTACAGGATCAGGCTCTATGTTTGGAGGGATTTATATAGATATATATATAATTTTATTTTAAATAATCCTGTCTCTGAATCTGAACAGTTGTTTTTCTTACCTGAAGTCTAGTGTTCATTTCCAAAAAGTAGAAATTCTTCTTGGTGTCCACAAGGAATTCTACAGTTCCAGCAGAGGAATATTTTACAGCTTTGGCAAGAGCTACTGCTTGTTCTCCCATTGCTCTTCGTGTCTCAGGGTCCAGAAAAGTGCTACAAATTCAGAAAAAGTGCCTTTCTTTAGTTAGAAAAACAGAATTGTATCCTTTTCTTAAGCTACATACAAAAGAGGGCAAAAAAAAAAAAACCCATGTAAATTAAATAGGACACCACTTCTGGTCAGTCAAATGCACTATATTATCTCTCTACTATTGAATAAACAAGTTAAGGGCTTATTTACACCAGGAGTTATTCTGGAAGAGCTTTTCCTGATTAACTCCCTGTGTAGACACTCTTATTCTGGAATAAGAGTGCCTTATTCTGAATTAGTTTTAACCGTATAGGGAGCTAATATTGTGCTTTAAATTCACACCCTATATTACTCCAAATTAATTTTCCTTAAAATTGGAAACAGACTATTAATTCCTGTACTTCCATCCATGCTCAGAAGATTAGCACAACTTTAGAACGAACAGATTATTTCATTCTAAATTGCTTTAAAAAATAAAGGTTAAATGCAGCATCCAGCACTCTTGGAAACCAGTATTAATGCATGTCAGTACTGAGAGTACCTTCAAGACAAATTACAGGAAAATGCTTTCAAGGTATAAATTAAATCAACATACACATTGTACAACACTGAGATCTTGAAAAACAATATAACCTAAAAAGTCATCAGTTATTTGGAGAGCACATCTAATTATTAAAAATCAACATTAAAGAAAATTCTGGACAATAATGAAGCCTGCAGACAATAGCTACACTATGGAAATATTACTGCCTAGATAAACGAGAGCAAATCCTATGGTTGTGGTTTTCTGCATCTGTTTGAAATATAATTATCTGGATGTTTCATAGCTATGTGCTCTGTAATCCAAGTTATGATAAACTTTGGAAGTTCGTAAAGTCTGAATGAGAATCTGTACTGTGTTTTGTTTTTGTTTTCATTTGATTTTCTTGTATGCAGGCAAGGTTGTGATGAAAGAAGACTAGGACATGCACAATATTGAATCTGATAACCAATAACAGTTTGCAGCTTCCACCTTCAGATCCTAAATCTTCTCTCTCAACTTTACCCTTAAACTGCAAGTTTTAGTTGTGTGGCTTTCTGATTTTGATTCATTCCCTTCAACACAGCATGGCCACCATTCAGCATTGTTCTTCTGCCCCGAAGTGCAGCTCAGCTACTCCCTCAGGAGCCATTGCTGAGACTGCTCCCCAACAGTCAAGCTTCCTCACCCCAGGAAACTAAATACGTCACCTCCAATAGGCCACTGAATTTACAAACTCAAGAACACATATATTCTGATGATTCCTCTCCACTACACAAGTAGTTCAGATTTAGATTAACCTATCCAGCTAGGCAAACTCTTGTGGCTTTTACTAAAGCAATGGAAAGGTTTTCTGCAGGAGATGCTGAACCTTGTACATGATCTTAAATAAAAGATCAGATTTGTCCCTTACTAGAAACAAAACAGCAGTAAGCAAAAATATTTATTACACCCTTGTTGCCATTTATTTTAGGAAAATGTCAGAACTACAATCAAGAAAATAAAATATAAAAAGATAATAGAGAATCAGTTTTAGCCCACACCTGGCCACTTTTAAGAATGTTTTTGCTTTAAGTCATTTCTTTGCTTATAGACAGTTGGATTAAAAAAAAGTGCATGGTGCCTAGAGGGGGAATTAGTCAGCCAACTCCAACAGTGAGTTTTGTGCATCTGTGGCTTGTCTTCCTGAATTAGGCCCCACCCCTGCAAAGAGTACCACACAGGAGGACCCCTGTAGTTGCTTGGAGCCCCACTAAAGTCAGTGGGGTGCCACATGACCACAGAGAACTGGCCAGACAGAGTCAAAAGCTGGATCAGGGCCTTAGTTTACAGTATTTCCTAAGACTTTTAACTGAAAGAAAAATGTTTAGAAGATGAATGCTTAGAGAGTTTGTGCAAGAAAATGAGTTATACTGGACTCAAGCAAAAGAAAAGTGAGGTATGGTTTTGGACTAACCAGAGACAATGGGGAGACCATTCCTTTATAGGTAAAATACTACTTTGGCCTCAGTCCTTCCTAGAGTGGTAATATAGGTGGATTCTTATGGACAATAAACCAGAGACTTTTGGCACGTTAAAAGAAGCTCTCTAGATTTAGGGAAAAAGACCCTCTTTGCTGGCTACATATAACAAAAGAATCTGAAAACAAAATGTCTGATTTCAGAAAAGGTATCAGTCTTTGCTCTAACACCTCTGGTGAGATCACAAGAAACAAAGGGATGAGGGAAGCAATGAACACATCTTACCAAGGCATGGTTATGCACTGGTAATACAAAGAGATGAGGGTCTATTATTCTGTTTCAGTAACAGAATAATGCATAGCAACAAGCTATAATTCAATAAAGGGTCTTCTGTTGATGTCATCAATCACAGAGCACAGTTTGAATGGTTTATGAAGGGCAGTATATTTCCAATTTGGAATTATAGCCTTGGTATTCCTTTTCAAGAACAAGCATTATTATTTCTCATATGGATAAAAGGACAGTTACTTCCCTGTACTACAGTAATATCTTCCTGTATTTGCTAAATGTATGTCTGAGATCTCTCTTCTTGCCTCCTGCTGCCGCAGAAGAATGGAACAGAAGTGTCACACTGCTAAACTTGATCTATGCCATGTGGTTAAGCTTTATACACTAAAATGACTGGATTATCTCTGCAATCAGCTAGGTTAATTAACTGAGGTTTTCTATTCCCTTCAGTGCCTTTACTTTTTACATACATTGTTTCTCTCCCTTTTAAACAATTCACCCCCTCCTCTCAATACACCCTAAACAGCCCTTTCTCCAACCTAATCACACACGACTTAAAAATGAAACATTTTAAACGTGACTTCAACTCCTTCTCCACCTCATATACCTGTTACTGTTAACTAAATAGTTCCTCTGGCAGCATGAAGGCTGCAGAATAAAAAGACTTCACAAGATAAAAGCATCAAAAAGAGAAAATATGATCAGATGTGACATTTCAGTTATGAGACCTTCTTCAAACTATCATGCAGCCAATTAAAGACAATACAATTGACTTGTTTTATTGTTTCTACAGCCTCAGGGATGGACACATGGGCAAAATGTTACTCCCCATCCCAATAGCATCTCTGTTCATCAATGCAACTTTAATACAAAATATTTTCCAAAATATTCCTGCTCCCTTCATTCAGATATAAAGCAAATTACTTTTGAGAACTGAGGAGCATTGTTACATCTGAAACATAATTTTATGCCACAGCTACACTAAACTGTCAATGAGAATTCCCTTCTTTGATGATTCCATGGAGTTTGGAAGTTATACTATAATCATTTTTTAAATTTCAGGTTCAGTTTGTAACACACTATGGCAGTCTCCATGTTTCAAAATTATTGTTATTGTTATTTGTATTACCATAGCACCGAGTAGTCCTAGTCGTAGACTAGAACTCCATCGATTACCATTCTGTCCTCAGCAGCTGCGCTATCTTGCGATCTTAAGCAATCAAATCTCACGACTGAAAGAAAGTCAGGTTCTTGAATGGGAGGCCTTTGAGGAACACACAGGTGTTGCAAGAAGTGACCATGATTAATCAAGGTAGCACTTTTTCCTCTGAGTCTGTGCTCAACCAGTGTATTGTGTTATGGGATATCCTGCACTTAAAATTACTGTCTGTCAGATCAGATACAAACTCAAGGTCCTAAATGCTATTTGTAAGTGATGGGGAGAGTTGGCTCTATGGCCATAATCAAATTTTAACTCAAGTAACCTAAAATGATCCTAAATGCCCATTGGATGTGGTCATCACACCCTAAATTGTTCTACAATGCTGTTCTGCACTACTGAACAACTGCAAGTTCAGACCTAAACGTGGTTGCATTTAATAATAGATAATTAAATGCAGTTTGGGGCATCCTCCTGATTTTGAGCAATCCAGGTTTTCCCACTTTCTTTTTTTTCCCCCATATATTCTTTCTGGTGAACACCTTTGCAGTATGTTATAAGACGATGTATTAGACAGCTTTTAAGACCCAATCCTGTGAAGAGCTAATGTGCCTCAACTCTTACTAAAATCAATGGAGTTAAAAACATTGAGCAGGTGGAGGTACTGGACTCCTAATTACGACAGGTCATTAATTTGATTGGGACTTGCTATGGAGTAAGGTACTACTCAACACTTGAGAAACAGAGCCAGATTCTGCTATCCTATCAATTAATGTAGCAAATGAATGTCTTCAGGAACAGTGAGTTTGAGACTTCATTTTGCTTCTGTACTCACTGGTAGGAGGCTATCACAAAATGAGAAAATTTCTGTGTGTATGTCTAAAATACTTGATCAGTACTCTTACTATCTATTTTATACAAGATTATGAATAAAAACTGCAATAACTTGACAGAGTGAACACTGTGAAGCTAGATCAGAATATTGCAATGCTAAATTCTGCATCAGAATTACATTGGTTACTTAAACACTACTACTTGTCTTTACGGTGTTTTTTAATGGAATAAAAATTGTTCAAATTTGTACAATATGTAAAAGTAGCAGCTTTCCAAAGCATAATCAATGCTCATAAAAACGTATAAGGAAAGAAGTTTATACTCACCTTGGTGCCTCTTCCACAACCTTTTGATTTCTTCTTTGAATGGAGCACTCTCTTTCATTCAGCCACAAAGCATTGTCATGCTTATCTGCCAAAACCTAGTAGAATATGTTGCTATTAACAAACAAGTGAATATATTTGGCCTTTTTATATGCCACTATCAGATGCCTGTGCTGTCATCTGTGTACCTCAGATTTCATTACATAGAGTTCAAATGTAAATGTTTCACCAAATTAAACACAAAAAAGAAGCACTCTAGCAAAGCGCATGCTGAAAACAGAAATGAACATTCCTTTCTAGAAAATTAGCTGTATTATAAATATGGGGAGAATGTTATTTCAAACACTGAACACAGTAACTAGCTTTTTTCTAAAATCTCCACTACTTATTTTTTTAAAATTGTATTTATGAAGGATATGGGGATGAAGCTCCAATCATTTCAGGTATTGTGAGAAATACAAAAATGAAGTTAGTTAAATAAAAGAAGCTAAAAATCAATGGACGGAGACAAAATTATATTGTAAGCTCCTAAAATAGTATTACAAACATAAGTATATTGTTAACACTAGCCTATATCAACAAAAGGGAGTAAAATCTCAAAGGATGTCAAATTTTGCTATTGATCTATGGATAAAAAGCTTCAGAAACAGTTACTAATGGAGCCTACTCAATGGGTTAATCACAATACAGTGCCCCTCGAATAGGAGACAAGTGTTCAGAAACATTGTGGTCTCTGGGCAAAAGCGAGGGGAAAAGAATGCAATGTAACATCCAGATTTCTCCAACAATTCAGATGAAAATTTAACTGGTTGTTTCAAAGAGCCTTCCCAAGCAGTTGAAGCTACTGCAGTCCCTGCAACCTTAGTACATTGAAGAGCAAACAACAGGATGAAAGTGAGTCCCATTTCACACATCCAGACAGGAGAAGCATGCAGGCCAACAGGGATAGGACTGTCAATTGATCATGAGCTTTTCAAACAGTCAGAAGAAAGGAAAATATAGGCAGTCCTAGTCTGAGCCCAATCCTCCCATTTATGCTCAGGCCATCCTCACTCCTTAATGCTTCCTGTGGCTTTTCCCAACTTCATATCTTATTTCATGCTGCTCCCTATTCTTGGAGCAATTCCCCCCTTTTCATGTACTAAGTATACTTTCCTCGCCTATAAACCTTTTTCCACTAGCCTTCCTTCTCTGATTTACAATTGTCTGTGCCAGTCCTCATGCCCCATCCTTTAAAAGTGCAGTTCCGAACTCAAAATTGACTAGACAAAAATAGTACCATCTTACTCAAAAACCTGTATGAACTCATCCCTATCTGCTTACTTTAGAAAAAAAAAAAAGTTTTAACAACTTATTGTTCCTTTTAGCACCACAGAGTAAATAGACCTATGAGAGCGCAAGCTAGATTCCATTACAGCTCATGCATCAACAACAAAATTGTTAACTAATGTGGAAATAACCCAGGCAAATGAGATAAAAGTCTAAGTTTTGATTTCAATGGGACTACTTATGTGTTTAAAGTTAATCATATATTAAAATGCTTTGCTGGATAAGGGCCAGATCAGCTACTTGCAGCATCAAACTCAACATTTTCATAGGAATCCTTAGGGGACAGAGGTGAGGATGGAGCATAATTTGTCCCCACTTAACCTGTGGAACTTGGGGGATCCCCAGGAGAAATCCATAGAGGTGCCTTTTGCTTTCGTGCTGGTGCTTGATCCCACTGCTTCCCAATGACCCTGGAGAGCACAAATGCTGCTAGAGCATTGTTGTAAAGGTGTATTATAATGCATTGCTAGTTCATAAGAGTTTCTTGAGTACAGCTGGACCCTGAATCTACCCAAAGGAAGGTTTTGAAGCGCACTTCAGGAAACAGAGCAACACAGCATTGCTTCAGGGTGTATTAACTTGTGCTGGAGGAGAAGAATGGAGAATCCAACAGAGCATAGCTTATCTTCTTATTCCAGTCTTGGTCCATCCAGTCCATGACTGCAGAAACTGAACTCCATGGAGTCCTAGTAGACAAGTGTCTTTAGAGAAGGAGAGACTTATACTATAAATATTATTTTAAATAATAAAACCCAAATGACAGGGCATGCTCACTTGTGTAGAATTGCTTTTCTGGAACAACAATGGCTAGTTCATTGCCCTGCTTTTCTATGACAAGCTCCATTGCAGACCGTCTTAGGGCTTTTCCATTTAAACAGTTTTTCAATAGAAAATTGGGGGTGGAATGAGAGTAACTAAACAAAGCTTTTCATGAAAAAAGTGTCTGCTTTCCACAGAAAAATTCAAGTTTTAATTGAAAAACAGCTTTGACAAAAAGTAGAAATTTTCAATGGAAATCTGACAAATTTATTTCCCCCTATTTACACAAACATTTTCCGGGGGTGAGGGTAGGGGATTATCTGATCAGTTCTCCCTTATCTCCTTCTTAGTTAGGAAACCCACTTCACTCCTCCCACTCCTTTCCCCAGTTCTGAGATACCTATAGTCTCTAGGGAAACTGCTTGTATCATTACTCACGTTTGCAATCTGCTTCTTAAAACTATTATTTTGCCACGATCAACAAATTTGGCTTATAAGAAGCAGATATGAGTACTTAACATATAGGCTTAAGACCTTGCTTTTAACTATCTAGCTAAACGGTGTAAGCAAAGGAATATCCAGAGTTGGGTATTTATCTAGAGAACATTATCCATATTATTTTTAGAAACAAAACAAAAATAATTGTTTAATAAAATAATTATTATATATGATAATTATTTTCAGAAGAGGTTTCATTGCCAAAATGCATTTACAGAAAGTGGGAATTACTACTGGGGTGAACTGAAATTCCCATCTACCTCTAATTAAAAATACATGTTCCATCTACAGTATTTTTTCCGAATTAGTGGTGATAAAAGCAAGATATTAAAAAAATTACTAAAGAAAATGGTCAGTTTTGTGAAGTTGCAAGATTAACTAATTAGTGGTATTTATTACTGACACTTCTTACACTAAATAATAAAACAACATTTATTGCACTCTCTCCTATTTGAATTCAGCCAAATGCCATTTCCAGTTGCAGCATTTGGTATTTAACCAAATACCTTGCAATCAGACATTCAGTTTACTTTTACTTTAAACTGAGATCCTTCATGTCAGATATTCAAGGAGAACAAGATTACAAAAATCAGTTCAAGCCATGAAGTCTATTTGGACTCTTTTTTCCTGTTAATTGTTTCAGCCTTTTCTTATGTTTTACAAGTGTTTGTTTTACTCCTCAGCACAGGAAACCCTTACATTTTTAAGTTCGCAAGGTTTTGGAGCTGAGCAAGAATGTTAAAAAAAAATCTTGTTTAAAAGCTACTGCTAAATTAATAAATATTTGGCATCTGTTCTCAAAATATTTGTATGTTTAGCAGTCTGAATGAGTCAAGGTCAATCTCCTAAACTTGATTAGAATATATAGCTAAAATGATATACTGGATTGTTGTAAAGGTGTATTATAATGCATTACAAGGATAATATGATCCATTATTCTTATTTCAAATTTATAAATTATAAAAATCAATGGTATCTTGTTTGATATTCAATGTTATTTAATTTATAGTATTGCATTGTTCTAAAATGTGAAATATTCGAACATTTTTGAAAGGTAAAGCAAAAAACGTCAGGCAGGCAGGTTTATTTAATAAGAAGTGAATAAAGGTGGACTGCAAAATTAAGTACCAATATAAGAAAGCATTTGAGCGCACATTTAACTTTAAGCATATACTAAATCCCATTGACTTTCAGAGTTTTCCTGAATTGGGGGGTCTTAAAAATCAACTTAATTTCTGAATCCATTTTTAGACTTCTTAAATAGCCTACCATCCCCACTTCAGGTGCTAGTCTCACTGTGTATTTTATAGTACTTTTGATCCAACTCTGTATCGACTGAAATGGAAGGAAATTTTGCCACTGACTCCTTTGGGTGGTTTTGCTTACTTGTTTGATGAGGTGGAAGAGAAATAGGGAGAAGATTTATCATTTTTTAAAATTTTTATAAAAAATAATTTGACTGCCAACATTACCCGTGTTGAGGAACAGATTACTTTAAGATCCCAAGCCTACAACCACACATGCACGTGCTTAATTTTAAACATGTGAGGAGCCTCTTTGATACTATTTAATATTGATCTTTTATGTTTATAAAACATATTTAATAGCTAACATTTTTTAATGTTGGTATCTTTCCAGAGACCAAAGAGATGGTATTTGGTGTCACAAAGGAAGAATAGTAGCCTACAGTTTCAAAAGTGAATAGTAGTTTCGGGTGTCAAATTTGAGTCCTATCAAAAGGCCCAGATTTTCAGATGCTGGATGTTCAACACCTTATGAAAAATCAGGCCCTTTTAAGATATTTAAGGTGGAGCCCCCCAAAAAACTGAGGGACCCAAAAACCAATAGTCACTGTTGAAAATTTGGGCCAAAAGCACTATTTGTTTGAACTCTAATGTGTTCTGTGAAACTTACTGGCTCAGATTGCACCAGTCCCTGGTCACTCAAAAGCCAGAATATAGTTTTGGGCTTAACCTTCATCCTTAGTAGATTCAATATTTGCTCATTTTTCTGATGCGATATCAAGTCTGCGTTTAAGCAAATTTTAAGCAAAAAACAAAAATCAGGTCATGCTAAGCATGTTGGGTAAAAGAGTGGACATATTTAGCAGTGTTAAAGGGGTTAATTGGTTTTTTCTCTTACTTACCAGTCCACACAATCAGCAGGATTTTTTATATTAAATTATTGAACTGCTGTCAAAGTATCTCAAGGTCTCAGTGAAAAAAATCATATGACAAATTATAAGGAATTTGTATTTTGGACTGGAAAAACAAATGAAACTTCCGTTAAGGAAACCGACACACACATTATAGATTTCTTGTCAGAAGAGATTCATTCAGGGTTGCATCCACAATTAAGTTCCATAGATAAGATGGAAAAGAATACATTCAAAATATTAAACAGGCAAAACTTTTTACCAAAGTTTGTATGCCTGAGTATAGTCTTGTTGGGTATCAATAGATCTGGTTTTAATTTATATGATACTCATTGATGCACACACACACACACACACACACACACACACAAAAGAAAGATGTCAAGTAAATTGTTCACTCTAATAGCACTTGCTTGGGCTTCAGAACTTTGTTTTTTCAAAATTCTGACAGGCAAAAAACTCACATTAAGAAGTAGGAGTTGATTTGTAATTAGTTATAAATACATTTGAAAATCTTTATTCACATCACTTTACCTAGAGTCTTAAGAAACCTCAGAATCCCTTTCAGGTTTGTTAGAGTTGTATGCAAAACTCTGACTTGACTGTTTAAATAACGTATTCTATGCCCAGTATTTTGCATTTTGAAATAATAAATCCACAATAATTATTTAGCTTGAGGCACATTTTATGACTAAATCCAAACATAAGCATGATATAATAAATACTTTTCCCCCCTTACAAGATCTGAGGGAAAGTTTTAGGGCATAGTTTTATATGGATACATTTCTGCTTCCATATGAAATAGGATGCAATACAAACCAACATTGTTAGAACAACCACTATACTTGTCTTTTATTGAAAAACGCGTTAAAATGTAAAGAAATTCCCTCTAGAAAACCTAAAGGTCATTTTTCTAAAAAAAGATTTTAAATAAATTATTTAAAAGTTCCCCAAATTGTGTGCAATTGATAAGTCTAATAATGGTATAATTTTTTACTTTGACTTCAATGTAAATATGACTCAAATATTGGTTACATAATATGAATCAAGCACCGTATATTGTACGCCCACTAAAGGCAAAGATTCAAAAAGTATTTAATGTACATAATACTAAAATTTAAGCACAATTTTGAATAGTGATGATGTAGCTGAGATGGCACTTCTGCTCAAACTCTATTTTTAATCATTTATCTCTTATTTGAAAGAAGTATTTTGGGCTGCAAATTTCTTGTTCTTGGCTAAAAGTCCAAAGGAAATTGTCTTGCAAAATTTTGTAATATTTTGCTATATTATTCTTCTAATGCATGAGCATTAGAAGAGATTTTTTTCCATTAATTAAGACATCTTTAAATTTATTTATTTTCAAAACAGAAGTTTGTTTTAAATTTTCAGATTTGGTGAATTCTTGTAAGAGGACTAATGTCTCTGGCATGAACAAAATTTATCTTCAAGCCTGAAAAGAGCTGCTTGTAACACAAAGGGTGTTTGGAGTAGTTCCATTTGCTTCAGTGGAGCTATGTCAAATTATACCAACTGGGGGTCTGGCCCAAGATCAAAATTAATCTTCTTTTGTAACTAAGCTATCCAAGTAAAAAGCAACTGTATATTGTGAACCACAAGGCTACACTACACACACCTTAAGTGGTTCAACTGACTTCACAGCAACTACAAGCATGTAGTTCAAATGATATGCATCATCAAAACCCATTGATGACCTTCATTTGATTTTCCTGTGTTATGTCCAATGTATCTGAAGGAATTAAGCAATCCTCTCTGGACAAATAAGAAAATGTTAAATGTACTCTGGAAGAAGTTGGCTCTAGACCACCTTAGGTTGAAGAATGCTTCAATAGTGGGGAAGTGGAGGTGAAAAACAAGGAGAAAATTTGGGGGCAGGTAGATCTTTGAGGTTCAGACAGATGCATGGATACCATTTCTCCCATTTTCCAGCAAAACAGAGGGAAGTAGGAGCGAAAATGTTATTTTGTTATCTGAAGTATATGAGTGATGACACTGGGCTAGATTAATCCATGCTAATGGAAAGAGGGGTAAAATATAGCAAAGCCCGCTCCTATGAATTAGAACAAGTAGAACTGCATCAAATAGCCTCACTCAGGGTTTCTGCCAGATCAGGGAAGTTTTAAGTTGTGATGGATACTCTGTAGGAATCCTGCTGCAGGAAGCAGCTCAAGGGATATGCTAGATCTGCACGTCACATAGCCACCATAGTCACAAACGCCTTCCTCATTAGCCTGCACCACCCACTTTTTGGGTTGTGATGGACACACCTGGACTCTCTAGCAGAAGGGATGATGCAGTGGGAGAAAAGAGGTGGCAAGACTTTCCACCTCCAGAATCTACTCTGAAAAAAGCTTGAGAGGACAGCTGAATCCAAGTCACTATCTCTGAGTAACCAACTACAGTTTGATATCCACATTAATGTCTTCAAAGCCATAATAAATCTGACCATGCTTACCATTATAGTGTATGTTTGATCATCTCAAGGGTTTGATCATTTCAAATTTTATTTCAAATGGAAAAAGTACAAACCTGGATTTCTATGTGGCGAGGATTATCAATAAACTTTTCTATCAATAGTCGATCATCACCAAAACTTGAAGCAGCTTCTTGAGATGAAAATCTAAAGCCTTCCCTTTAAAAAAAACAAACAAACAAAAAAAACACACAAAAAAGCCAGGCTGACAATAAAGAAAATTAATCCTTTTACGGCCTGATTCAGTTTCCACTTAAGTTAGTGGGAGTTTTGGTATTCACTTAAATCAGGCTACCATCAGTTAATGTACATATTACCAAAAAGATAAGATTCTCTAAGTGTACATTCATTTTTTTAAACAGAATGCAAAAATAAGAGCTTTCTTGGATAGGCAGAAGGAAAGTAAAAATTCATTAATTTCCCCCTCAAAGAACAAAGGGAACTCTGAAGAGTTTAAATGTTTGAGCATTTTTAAGACAATTGGACAACTTTGCACAAGTTACATATTTTCCATGAGAAAAAAAATGGTAGAATTCCAAAAACAATTATGTAATACAAAATTTACATCTTGGATGGGTCCACCATTAATTTTTAAGAATTGCAGCCTCTGAATAACTCAACGACGGCAGAGCCAAAGGTTAGTTATACAAAAATTAAATGAAAGGACAAATCTTGGATGCTGTACTATGTAAATTCAGCTGTTCCTCACATTACTAAATGCACAGTTTTTTTAAAAACGCAATACTTAGCCATATTCATAAGTTTTTTTCCTAATGTATGGGAGAACTCAACCTTACTTTGCATGCACCAAGCCCCTTAGTATGACTTTCCCTCCTGCCTTTATTTACTTACTCCTATATAACAATTTAATTTTTCATTTTTTTTTTGATTACTGAGATACTGAACCTGTTGGTTTCACTTTTCCTGATAGAGCAGTTACTACTGTGGGACATGACTAGTGAAATACAAATTTAAGTACAATTTCCACTGGGTAAAGTTTACACATGGTGAATAGGGCCCAAAAGGCTGCATGGTGGACTCTACAACCCCTTCACGCAGCAGAAAGAGGTTCTGTGCTGGCCGCAGAGACAGGCCACTTCACCGGGAAGGTGAGGGGAGAACCACTGTATCTTTACCTGCAGGAATGCAGTCATCCTAACACCACACATAGGAGGTGCAGAGTGGTAGCAGTCACAGTTTTAGCCTATAGACTGGAACAGTAGCCATGGAAGAGCTGTGATGCAGTCCTCGTCACTTGCCTATTAGTTGGAGGTAGCTGTGAATTTCTTCTCTCCCAAACCCAGTTCAGTGTCCTAAACAAAGCCTCCCTGACAGGTTTTTGTAGGATGGATGAATGTGGCCCTTTTTTGAGTATTATATTTAAAAGGTACCTCTATCATCCTCTTAAACACACACATTTAGATAATGGTTGTTTTATAATTTAAAGAGATTGGAATTTGTTTAGCACTCAGTTGTTCCCTTTGGCCAGTTTTATTTTTTAACCTCAAAACATTAAATGTATTTATTCAAAAGGAAGATGAACGTCAGCGTATTCATGTCCTGTACAACAAAGTTATACCACTTGTATAGAAGTAGACACCACTCTAGCTGATCTGACTAAAAAAGTTAAACAAAAATGGTGCAAAATATAGACACACACACACACCGATACATCTATATTTATCAAAACAAATTCTGAACAATTTTAAGTATTAAATCAATGGATTTGCTTTTGTAAACATTATATCAGACAGCATTATGCACAATTGATTGACTACTTTATTTTTGCTTCACTGAAGCATGTGCTAATTAAAAATCCAGACTGCAATGCTTGTTTAAAAAAAAAAAATCAATATGCCTAATTACCTCATCTATACGTCTGTAAAACCTAAAAATACACGATTGTCTTAATTAGGTATTTTGACCTTATTTACACACTTGTGTTTTCTAAGCCTATGTTTGTGTCCATAAATAGAATGAAGAATATTAATAAAAGAATGAATTTCATTCATTTTAAAGGGGAATACAAGACCAAGTCAGATTACACAGGCTAGGCAGAGAGATAATGTCTGGATGTAAGCCCTACAAAGATATGTATTTCAAGCTTCACGCTTCCCTTTGAATCAGTACTGAAGCAGTGGCCTAGGGACCCAAAGCATTAGGAAATACTGTCTTAGATCCTTGCCATGGCTGCGGAGCACACTGTCAGCTCAGGATAGAGTGGTGAAAAGGTGGCCTCTGCACTCCTCCAATTCTGATTGAGCTGTGTGAGAGACAGGTTCTCCAGGTATGCTGTATGTAGGGCTTCTTTAATGTCTTTTTTTCCACCTAGTCTACACTTCTTGGCAAAAAATATGCATTCAATAAAAACAGAACCCACAACAAGTTTTCTTGCTGTTGGCTGAATTCAAATGGAATGATCTGGGAGCACCGCATGCCCACAAAGCTCAGCCTCACTACAATTACAAAAACCACCTTCTTTGGGCAGAAACATATAGGGCAGAGGTGGGTGAACTGCAGCCCATGGGCCACATCCGGCCCTCGGGACCCATCCTGCCCGGCCCTTGAGCTCCCGGCAAGGGAGGTTAGCCCCCAGTCCCTCCCCTGCTGTCCCCTCTCCCCCGCAGCCTCAGTTCGGTGTGCCATCAGCGCTCTGGGTGATGGGGCTGTGAGCTCCTGCCAGAAAGGGCAGCTGCAAGAGCCACCAGCCTGCCCTGGTGCTCTAGTCTGTGCGGCGGCGTGGCTGGCTCCGGCCAGGTGGTGCAGCTGCCAGTCCTGGTGCTCTGAGCGGCATGGTAAGGGGGCGGTGGGGTTGGATATGGGGCAGGGGGATCTGGGGGGCAGTCAGGAGACAGGAAGCAGGGGACAGTTGGGGCGGAGGTCCGGGGGGAGGTGGGAGGGGGATGGGAAC
The DNA here is from genome assembly GCF_015237465.2 of Chelonia mydas. Classification (NCBI taxonomy): domain Eukaryota; kingdom Metazoa; phylum Chordata; order Testudines; family Cheloniidae; genus Chelonia; species Chelonia mydas. Next base: position 98,805,345 of record NC_057849.1, on the reverse strand, counting down.
AGGGGGGTTGGATAGGCGTGGGAGTCCCAGGGGGCCTGTCAGGGGGTGGGGGGCGTTGGATGGGGGTGGGGCAGGGGACATGGAGCAAGGGGTGTTGGGGTCAGAGAACAAGGAGCAGGAGGGGTTGGATGGGTCAGGGATTCTGAGGGGGGCAGTCAGGGGGCGGGAAGTGGGAGGGGGCGGATAGGGGGCAGGGGCCAGGCTGTTTGGGGAGGCACAACCTTCCCTACCTGGCCCTTCATACAGTTTCGGAACCCGGATGTGGCCCTCAGGCCAAAAAGTTTGCCCACCCCGATATAGGGTAAGTAGGAGACTTGGGACATAATGTGACATTACAATATCCGATACTGGGGCCAACCAAATACCAGTTAATGGGGGAAAAAATAAAATTCCGGTGCTGGCATTGCATAGACACTTTTTGTCCAGTTCTGCGTTCTTGTGAAACCTAGCTCTAAAAACAGCTGTTTGAGTATCACCAATACAACAGAATCCCTTTAAAACTGTGACTGTTAAGTGCAATGCTTAATGTTAATCAAAATATAAATACCTTACAAATAATTAGTTTTAAAGTAAACAAAAACTAAACAAAACAAAACAAACACAATACTTTAGCTTGAGTCAAAATTTCTTTTAAATGATTTGAGAAAACTGTTGTCTATAGTCACAACACTTTTACTATATAAATGGCTGACTTCTTGTTTATAAAAAGACACAGTCAAAATCCTAGAATCACAAATTAAATACCTGGGGATTTGATTCCTCCTCTCCACCCCCCCCCCCACCCCATAAAATGGAATTTCACAAATTCAGTGAGCTCTCTCTATTCACTTTTAATATTCTATCAAATAACTCATATCCAATCTATTTATAACGTCCTTGATTACAGCATGAAAAAAATCTCTTTGGTGAATCAGTGTTGTGTTAATTTTCTTACCTGAATGTAATCTGATTTTTTTTTTAAAAAAAAAAAAAACAGAATTACAAAATTAGAGGATGTAGTGAATGCAGCACAGGAAGTCACCAATAACTTTGTCTGCCATAGTCCCATTTTCTACCAAACTACCCAACAACAACAATCACAGACAGCTTTATGACTTCGCTTACCCAAGAAAGGAGACAAAAGATCTGTCTATCAAGGCAGGTATACAAGCACCAACCTATTCTCTTCTTTTACAGTGAGACTTCCAGAGCAGAGTAATAGATAAGATCAGAGACAAAACTCCAAGTGATGCTCTTCGAGGAGAGGTGGGAGAAGAAAAGACTATGACAAATAGAATTACTGACTAATAATTTTCTCTTATATGTCCTTCTTCTCCCATACTGCTGGACAGCAGCAATTGAAAACAACCAATGTTGTGAACAGTAAACCAGAAAGGTGGGCTTACCTTCCAAAGGCACTTGAAGCACCTAATAGATATCAGCCGCAAAGACAGATTTAACTGGTAATGAGGAGTTGAGGAGATGACTAGGAGGGCATCTCAATTTTCAGAAGCAGATGCTTCTGCACTGAAAGCTCACAAGATTGCCATGCCTCTTAGAGAATAGCATTTAACAATACTGAATATAGCCTTCTGACATAGTTGAAGGCTAATGGGATACAATGTTTAATTCACCTAGACACTGTGGTCTTAGTGACCTTCTTGTTACAATCTTCGAAACAGATAAACTGTAAACTTTTCCAAAACTGAGTATGAGTTATGTAAGATTTCAGAGATCTAAGGAGAGCGCGACATTGCCTTTACTACAACAAGATTGGGACACAACTTAGGTAAACAATAGGCTCACCATCATGAAATTTCAAACTCATCTCAGGAATGTACTTGGGGCAGTTGTTAAACTGACAATAAGAAAAAAATCACTGAGCATAATCTCCCATTCTAAAGACTGTCATAACTACAGCTGAAAATAACTTGAAAAAGCAGTTTCTATCTATCTAATGTATTCACAGTTTCATGGATCTGTCATCCAAAAGTCTGAATAGGGTTCTGTAATCTCCTGGAAAACTAAGGATAAATCCCACTGCAGAAATGTTGCCTGGTATAAAGATAGAGAAATTGTGGTCCCATAAAAGGTAGCGCTCACACAAAGAGCTAAGATGGCTAACATATGACCAGAAAGAGCATTGACTGAGACTTTTCTTGAAACCAGCTTGAGTCCGAGGGAAAGGGAGAGACAACATGCTGGAGGGAACAAGACTGCATGTCCAACCTCTTTCAGAACACCAATTCCAATGGTGAGGGGAGCATAATTCCAATCCAAGCAAGGGTGAGAAAGGATGGCTGCATCCTGCTGAGAGATGCATGCAATTTGTAACCACCTTGGAGAAGCCTTCAGCTACATACCTCCACAGCTCAATCTCTATGCTATCAGTACAAGATTTTCTGGGTTGGAGAATAGTGGTCTATATGCATGTAGGCCACAGCCCGCTGCTTGCCACATCTTGCAAGTGCCTAGTGCTGATGAAGAGGGGCCTAGGACTGGAGAACAAAAGCTCCAAAAGGTTGATGTGGAGAAATCATTCTTGGGGATGAAGGAAGACCAGAGACCTTGGACTTCCAGGGTTTGCTCCCTAACTGCAAAAAATTCATGTATACCACTACAAAGGTTGCCAAGAGATAAGAACTACCTAGCAGTCTGTTCCAAACATACACCCAAAGTGGGAAATTGAATGAGAGATACATTTTGTCCATGGAAGTCAGTAAAGCTGACAGAGACCTTGAGGTAACAGCAGACAGCAAAGTAGAGGAATCACAGCATGAGTCTACAACGTATCATGAGTTTGCAACAGGAAATAAGTCCAATGTAATTTTCGACTGTTTATGCAGAGAAGTTCATCACGATGCAAAGAGGTAATAGTCACTCCATACAGCTCTGCTACAATTTGTCATTCTAAACGCCTCCATTACCACAAAGATATTCATAGCTTAGCGAGAGTTCAGAAGAAAGCAATTAAAATGGTGAGAGAGCTCACGGGATGACATATGAAGATAAGATGATCAGTAAAGCAGAGATTAATAGGAGACTTGATAACTTTCCAAAAGTATGGAGAGTATAAATACTAATGAGAGAAAAGAATTAAGGGTGGTAGAATGAGGTATAACTAGGAATAATGGGATAAAATTAAGAATGAAAAATTTTCTGCCTAAATTTTCTTAAGAGTGAGATCTGTAGGACTGAATAATAAAAGCCCAAGGGATATGCTGAAAGTCTCATCACTTAAGACCTTCAAAAAGTACACAGGATGAAGCACTAGTAATTATGCAACAAGGGAATAATCTTCCAATAGCAAGGAGTGAAGTAGTTCAAATAGGTCTTTTCTATGTTCAATTTCTGTAATTCTGGGAATCATAATCCATGGTCTTTAATCTTAATTCTTTAAACAAAATATTGCGCATCCCCTGTTTTGAAAATAGATTACAAACTGTGCATCAAATAGTCTATATTCTGAAAATCCAGTAAGTGTTTTTTAAGCAAAGTTACTTAAAATTAATTTAGAATTTATGGAACGTGTCATGTTCACAGCACTCAGAACTAGATCCACAGGGCAAAAGCAATATAAGTTTGCTGGTCTACCAACATATTACAAAACTGTTCTAGGGGTACTGTCTCTATAGTTGAGAAGGTAGTTCAGTCTTCATGTTCATTCAGTCTTTGGCCTCTCTGCTGAGAATGCCAACATTAGAAATTAGCATCTTTTTAAAAATTGAAACTGGATTGAGACCACAAATTCATCCCACAGGATACCAGCAACTAATCAGATGGCAATTGTTTGTCACTACCAACCTGGGCTGCATTCAGAACAAGAAGCTCAAGGTGAGAAAAGCAAAATGCTGTCCTTTTTGCTGGAGCCACCCACTTCAAATTTCAACGTCAATAGGCTTCATGTGATTAGACCCAGAAATTATTCTCTTGTTGCTACACAAAATGGAAAAATACTTTACTATATTTCTTAGACAATATAATGAGTGTGTAGAAAAATCTTTCACACCCTTTCAATGTTACACGTCATCAATGTTGACTGTTAAAAATTAGATGGAAGTGTTGTTCTATTAATATTTCTACTTCTCCAAATCAGTGTTCCTATTCTAAATATTTTCCCCTCACTCTTAATCTCAGTTTACCTTTCTGTAACAGACAGCAAAATATTTAGCCAACTTTAGTTAAAATTTAGGCTTCACTGCTGCCTAGTTGCAAATTGTAAAATGAGGATTTCTTCTTGATTAGATGGGTAGTGCAAAAATAGTTCATCTGCAAATCACTTTTTTTTCCCTTAGTGACTATGTTCTTTTTCCTACCATTTTTTACACTTTTTGTGGGGTAAGGAAACTTTGCAAAGACAGGATAAATGTAACAAGTAGCAAAATGACCATCTGGGAGACAGAGTCCCAGTACACAGTAACAAACACTGAATGGTATTCCAGTGGTTTTTCCATAAACAAGGCAAGTATCACTAGCTGTTGGTCATAAAGCAGTGTCATTAAGATAAACAAAAATCACATGCCTAATTGGATTCTGTTGACATCACTCATCTGCATCAAAGAGCTTTCTGACTACCCCACTTCTTATCTGTACTGCTTTAAAACCACTTAACAATCATGGTTTAGTACTGCATTTCATTTTTTTTTTAAGTTACTCATTTTGTGAAATTTCTTTTGACAATATCTGAACAAAAACAGAAGTGAATACCTTTTGATTTAGTACAACAGAAGTACTTGTTGACTGTACAAGATGAAGGGAGTAATTCTGATTTCTAAAGCAATAGGAGCAAAGCATCCTTGTAAGTATGAAGTGTGTTATCCTAGATCCTCATTCTAAGATGCTATACTTCATTTCCTATTTAGATTAGAACATAAAGAAGCTTCAGGAAGTGAAGAATACAAATAAGATTGTTTTCTTTATATGTAAAATTTATTTAAATTGGCTATTCATTTTGCTTATTTTCTTCCAGCTTTTAGAACCGATACTTCGTTCAATTTTTTAACACATGGCACAGTAGTTCATTAAAGATGAACTTATCGAGTAAAATTAAACTGAGTTAATTACAGATGTATGTTTGTCATAAACATACAGCTACGGGTAGCATAAAATCCTTCCTTTACCTGTAAAGGGTTAAGCTCAAATAACCTGGTTGGCACCTGACCAAAAGGACCAATAAGGGAAGAAGATACACCTCTATCCCAATATAACACGGTCCGCGGGAGCCAAAAAATCTTACTGCGTTATATGTGAAACCGCATTCTATCGAACTTGCTTTGGCCCCCCTGCTCCTTGTCCCCTGACCGCCCCTCCTCCAGAGATCCCCCCCATCCTTTGTCACCCCCAAGATCCACCCCCTACCCAACCCCCCTGTTCCCTGACTGCCCCGACCCCTATTCACACCCCTGCCCCCAGACAGGCACTCACCAGCAGCGGCAGGAAGCGGAGCAATGTGGCCCCAGCTGCTCTGCTCAGCTTCCCATTGCCGGTGAGTGCAGGGAGGTTGAGGAAAGGACGCCCCCCGCACTCACCGGCGGCGAGAAGCGGAGCGCCACGGCTGGGAGCTGGTGGAATGGAGCGGGCTGGGGCCAGGCTGCTGCACTTCCGCCGCTGCCAGTGAGTGCGGGGTGGGGGGGGGGAGGAGAATCCCTTCCCCCAAGCCCCCTACCCCAAGCGATACGGCTGGGGCTGGGATGAGGGAAGTGGAGCAGGCTGCTCCCAGCCCCCCACTAATCACCCAGGACACTCTGGGCCTGCAGGGCCCCCAAAAGTGCCCCCCCACAGCTCCTGCCTCCCAGACCCTGCTTTCCCGCGTTGTATGCGAACCTGCGTTATATTGGATCACGCTATATCGGCGTAGAGGCGTACTTTTAAATCTGTGGGAGAAGGTTTTTGTTTGTGCTCTTTTTGTGTTCTCTCCAGGACAGAGAGGGACCAGGGCAGGAAAAATACATCTCCTAAAGCCATATCTGAAATAAGCATCTAAGATTACAAATTGTAAGTAATAGCAAAGAAATGCGTTAGGTTATCTTTTGGTTTAGCTTGTGAATTTTCCCTATGCTAAGAGGGAGGTTTATTCCTGTATTTTGTAACTTTGAAGTTTTGCCGAGAGGGGAATCCTTTAAATCTTATTACCCTGTAAAATTACCTTCCATCCTGATTTTACAGAGGTGCTTCTATTACTTTTTTCTTTATAACAAAGTTCTGTTTTTAAGAATCTGATTGGGTTTTTAGTGTCCTAAAAACCCAAGGGTCTCAGCTGTGCTCACCTTGGTTACTCTCAAGCCTCCCCAGGAAAGGGGGTGAAGGGCTTGCAGGGATATTTTGGGGAAACAGGAACTCCAAGTGTTCCTTTTCCTATATCTTTATCTAACTCACTTGGTGGTGGCAGCGATACCGTCCAAGGACAAGGAAGAATTTGTGCCTTGGGGAAGTTTTTAACCTAAGCTGGTAGAAATAAGCTTACAGGGTCTTTCATGCGGGTCCCCACATCGGTACCCCAGAGTTCAGAGTGGGGAGGGAACCCGGACATGTGTGTTGGATTTTCCTAGCCCTCGTGTGGGCAGCATTCAATTTAGAAATAAATCATGAAAAAAATGTACCTAAACTTAGATCATTTTTCTCACTGAAAAAGTCTTCTGACAATTTCTAGTGCACTGAAGACAATTCCTAGTGCACCCAAAATGCATCATTCTGTGACATCTCTAATATGATAAGTTGCAACTGATCTCCTGATTATTAGGTCACAGAAAAGTGCATTCTGAAATATCTTCAGTGAACTCAAAAGTGCTATAAAAGGCTCAGTATTTTGTGGGAAGACCTATTATAAAAAACTGAAAACTTTTTTTGTGTGTTGAATATACTTTCTCTCTCTCTCCTTCACACACACAAGCACCAGTTTACTGGAGATTAATTAATTACATGATTTTGTGCTAAAATATTAGTTACGGCCCAGATCCTGAAAACACTCACAAACGTGTTTCCGTACATTAGTAGTCAGTCCCATTGAATTTAAGAGGACTAATTACATGAATAAATGTTTGCAAGACCGGGGCATAACAGTTTACCTTACTTAATACACTGACAATTCATATAACAATAAATTCAAAGATGTACAATATAAATATTATTTGCAACATAGATTTATAAAATAAATCTAGCCACAGTAGAAAGGCGGTTGGAAGACAATTTTTTTCTTATTCCAGTAAGTTGTAAACTCTTTGTAATGCTTGCAAAGGCAGATTTGTACAGAAAAAAATATACATTAAAAAATAAAGAAACCACCCGTGTATCGTGCACACTTTCTACAAACAGGATAAAAGCAGAAACTATCCAATTTCTCCATTTCACATTTGGTATCTGTTTAATTGTCAGTTCACAGTGGTTTAATGGAACTTTCGTAACTGCAGTATTCATCAAGGCTAGTTTTTTGGACGGCATCTCACCTGGTCTGTTCATCACTCCAAGCGATTCTCATGCCTTTCCCACCACCACCTGCTGAGGCCTTGATCATGACAGGGTAGCCTAACAGTGGGGAACAATTAGACAGAATTTCAAACTTTGATCAGTTGCTCATATGAACATGACAACTGACCACATGTCCAATAATGTAGCAGACAACAACTGGTTTATTAAAAAAGGTTTGTTTGGTGAGAGAAGAGATTTTTTTTTCCTTTTTGAGACTATATTGTCAATACAGTACATTTGTGATGCCATGAGAAAGTGGTTTTCTCTATTTCATTTATTACCCCCAAAATACTGAGTGAAAAGAGTCCCCGAGTGGCAAAGTGGTTTATGAGAAAAGGTATGTTTGTCATTTCTAAGTTAACTTCACTCTTCTAACAAATTTTGTTACCTTTCTTATGCTGAAATACAGCGGACCCTTGCTAGAGCGTGCATCGCTCGAGCGCGGATTCGCATATAGTGCGGTTGCAGCGATGGATCCCAAATTTAAATATTTAAATTGGGATCCATGGTAACGCTGCCCCCGCTATAATGCAGTACCGCACATGGATCCCGAACCCCATGTTCTAGCAAGGGTCCAGTGTAAGTATTTTCACTGATGAAGATAAAACATACATACTTTACTAGCAGAAATAGACAGGAGGTGTTTCTATGCTATTGGTCAAAATGGCCAGCAACTTATGTATTCAAAGGCCTTGGCCAATAGTGCAGTACTTTTCTTTGACATCACAAAAGAGCCGTGCTGCACTCACATTAGAACAATAAATAGAATAAAAAATACTAACAATTATATACCAATAGAAGGTAACAGAAGTAATTTCCCAAAACTGATGTGCTACAAATATTAAATTAAAAAACAAAATCTGACACCCCTGCTCAGACTAAGTAGTATTTTACTCCCAGAGTAAGGTTAACTTATTATGAATTTTTCAATTTGGCTGTAAAAGTTTTCTGAATGTTAAAAAGAAAGAGAGAGAAAGAAATTAGTACATGTAGCATAACTATTTGGGATTACAATTACTTTCCAGAGGTCATTTCTTAATTGCATTGATTAATCTGCCTCTCTCTCACACTAATCTGTGGGACATTTGGTAGTTAAGGATCAGATTGGAATAGCTTCTAAGATAGTTTGATATTTTCAAAGATAGGAAAAAATCCACAACCATGTGTGTGTCATAGGGCTGCAGGTATAGTTTATGAGGATGCTAATTAGAGCAAACTCTAACCCTGCTGACTTGTCTTGGCATTAAAACCATGATCTGTCCTTGCAAAATGAAGATTTGTTTCTATGCATGACTGATTTGGAAAGTTCACTATTTAAGAGATTTGGGGATGATAGTGAATATTTGGATACAAGTCAAAATAGGGATGTCCAAATCAACCACGTTAACAAATTTCACTGTAGTTTTTACTGTTTACTTATTTAGTTCTATGAATTGTGAATAGTTTTACCCCTCACTTTTCAAACAGTTCACGTCTATTTAATTTCAAAGGGATTCAAGGGAAGGCCGGTAAAAATAACTGTACTTGAAAAAAACTTACACATAAAGAGAAATTGGGAAGACTTGAGTTTTCTTCCTTTGAAAGGAGGTGAATAAAAGTGGGGATGATAAAACCATACAAATTAATGAAGGGTCTAGGGAAGGCAGATTGGAAGTTTCTGAACTTTCCTGCCTCATAAAACAAAATAAATAGGACATTCAATTAAACTGAGGTGGCAAATTCAAAATGGATAAAAGAAAATACTTTCCGAAAGTATAATTTAACTGTGGAACTCCTTGCCACAGAACATCAGTGAGGCCAAAAATTCAGCAAGATTCAAAAAGGGATTAGACATTTTTATAGCTGAAAAGAATATCCACCAGAGTTATCATTGTTAAGTCTAAAAAAGGGTATTGGAAGGAATATAAAACCTCATTTTAAAACCTTATACTTCAGGCCTTTAGCTAATATCTAACTATTAGAGATTAGATGAGCCCTATTGTGGGGAGCAGATTACCCTACATCTGCCTACTGTGGATTTCTTACTCCATTCTCTGAAACATCTGGTGCTGACCACGGTCAGAGACGGCATATTGGACAAGATGGAGCATGGGTCTAATCCAGTACAATTATGATGTTCCAATCTAATATTAAAAATAAAAATTCATGTTATGTGCTCCATAGTAATACCACTTGAAGCTTGGAAAAGTTCATCTTCTTACCAATAACGCTAATCATTTCAGCCTGGTATAACACATTATATTATTCAGTTGAATGTCTCATTGATTTTACTCATACAGTCATTATAAAAATAATTATAATTTTGCTGACATTCACTTCTGGGGGGAAATAAGGTACACTGTTTATATATTATAAAACACATAGATCACATTTCTCAACCAAGTTGGCTAAACTGGGTTACTCAACAAAAAATGTACAGGAGGCTTGTTATTGGCATGACCCGTTGAGTTTTGCAGCACTTTACTGCTGCTTTTTGGTAATTTTATGCGTATTGATTTCATATTAGCTGTACATGTACATAAGGTGGCAAATCAAGACTATACATAGTCCCAGTATGTGTAAAAAAACCAGCACACATTTTATAAAGAAAGAGTTTCAGTATACACATACAACTTTCCATGGTAAGGGAGAAAATTTCTGCAGTCAACTCTTTTTATGCCTTCCGAGAGAGCATTTTTATTAGATAGTTATCACACTTCGGCTTTGTCTGCATTTGGAAAAATGACAAAACGCAGCAATGGTTTCTCCCTATCCTCTCTCAGCTAGTATTGAAAACAATTTAAGTCATAGACCAAACAGAACAGCATTGACAAACCCAGATAATAGACCCAGGTTTGACTTCTGTGTTAGAACATGATTCAAACAGGTCTCCCATTGAAATATTTTCTCACAGTTTGGCCAGATAGAGAACTGCCTATTCCCTACTGTTACAACAGGGTTCAAAAGCAGTATTTGAGAAGTATGCTGAAATAAGGATGGCAAAAAATGAAAAAATGATGGGGAGAAAAGGGCATCCAACCTTTTTCAAATTTCAAGAAAATCTATATGTGAATTTTGAGCAGAGGTTGAGTCCTATTTTATGGGAACGCATCAACCATTCCCTAGACATGTGGCCCTTGAAATTTAAATTAGAAATGATTCAGGTGAAAAGACAGCAAACATTAAAAATAATATAGAATAAAATAGGGCCAACATTTTCAAAATTGTGTGTTTAAGATTAGTTTCCTAAATACATAAGCAAAAAAAAACAAAAAAATAGCCTGCTTTCAAAGATGCTAAGCACACTAGCTGCCTTCCACTTTAACAGAATTTGTTGGGTGTTTAGCTTTTCTGAAAAACCAGAGAACTTTCATGTGTGTGTCTACATATGGCCTTAAGAATGATCATACTGGCCTTGGGTCAAGGACAGAGCTGATGTCCCAGGGGGCCCTTTTGTTATTTGGCAAACCTGAGAGGCCTGCCAGTCCTGCTATATAGAAGATGAGGATCCCTTGGCTGGGTTTAGGAGGTTTTGTGTATCTGCTGGGGGAAAGATGCTGAGGGCATTAATTATCATTGTCCTAGTCAATTTTGCATTGATGGCCTGCACCTCTCAGACATTGGCTACAGTCTCAATAACTGAATATATGCACATGGATTAAAGATTGGCTGGATTTTTTATTGTTGCTAAACTCAAAACTCAAAGCTAATAGCATTTACGGTAGTATGTTCTGGCAGCAAGGATTAGATTAATCTCCCAGGAAGGGGTAAATTATTTGAGCAGGGTTCGGTCTTCTTCTCTTTCCCACAGATTAAGCACCAATTTACCTTCCTGTGCCTAAATTTGGATTCATGAGTTTACCCAACTCTTGGTGCAAAGTTTGGTGCTTTTCCTTGTGCTTTAGAATTCACGAGATTGTACACCTGTCTGGGTCTTGGAAATATACAAGCCTTTTTGCCTAATTTAAACAGAGTCTGGTAGACTTTTGATGCTGTATAAAATAAGCAATATTGTCATCATTAAGTTGGTCTGTTCTCTCTTTACACAGTTAAGCATATTCAGTATTTGAGTATCAAAAGGGGTCAGCAAGGGCTTGCGATGGTTCCCTATTGCTGTTACTTCCCAGTTTTTGTCATTGCCAGCACACCTTATCATCAGGTATTATTTTATTAAATTATTTTTATAAAGTAGTAGCCTCTGGACCATAAACTGTATCTGTCCAGCAATACCAGAGTCTGTTTTCAGTATCTATTTTAAGCAACATTAAACATCAGCCAGCTATAAGTGAACTGAAACATGACAATAGCATGTTTTCCAGCTACTTTGTTTTATATTGGCTTTGGTTCTTGTTTTTTTTTCTCACTAGCATGGCAAGATACCAAGTGAAACTTTCTAGATCCTGATCATGCTTCAGAGATCAGGACTCTAGTAAGTTTCAATTTGCGACTTACAGCCTGAATAGATGGAACAGCCAGGAGACTACCCAAAAAAAAGAAAATCCCTGCTGGTTTCACATCACTGCCTGTACATCACACAGAACAGAACTCTTCAGAATGGAGCAGTAGGAGCAGAGAGAAGAGGAAAGCAAGAATGGACCACAACGACAAAAAAAGAAGGGAAAAGGAAGACTGACAACCCATCAGAAGTGATGGGAGAGGAGAATTAAAAATACTGTAAAAATGGTAAAGGAGTAGAGCTAGTGAGATTATATATTGCAGAAAGGACAATGGGAGAAGCAAAGCTCACAGAGAAAAGTATGGGGAGAGAGAACACGCAAACAATAAGAGGAAAGAAGATATGACATAGAACATATCCTAATTTTGGGGGAGTAGGGTATGAATGGCAGGGTGAAGGAAACAAAGAGAACACTACACCAATTAAAGGGAGGAAAGAAACAAATTCAGCTCACTTATAATTGGACAACAAAATGTATTTTTCTTTCCTTTAAGCTATATTTATAATGATAACTTGTCTTAGACAGTTACAGGCAGTACCACACACAACATTGATGATGCATGCTACACAGCCAGTATTGCTAATGAACAGCCAGTCAGAATGCACCATTGAGGAGCAGGAAGTGAAATCAGCAGAGGGCATTACTTGGAATGCTAAAATCATTGATTATGCATTCAAACTGACATCAGAACAATTTTTTCTTTACAATAACTATCTCAAAGACATTCTTAGAAAAGCAAGACTGTTTGGATGAACACAGTTAAAGGTAACCTGAAAATATTGTAAATAAATTCCAGGTGCCCCAAACAGCAAAAGGGTACAGGTGCATTACACAAATTCAAGATTCCGGTTGTATCCTGTTTTCTCGTTTTAGGTCCCCTAATAACACAGATCACTAGCTCACACTCTGATATGATGCACCCCACTTAACCGTGCTGAGAACTATACATCACCTTAGAAACCTCAGTGAAGTCCAACTATTTGAGCTGGTGGAGGAAACATGAAAAGTGGCTTTTTTTCTTTCAATATACAGCATGATTCGGCAAACTTTTTAAACATAATTTTTAAAACTACCCAGAGACAAAAAGAAAAAAAATGCTACCTGCATAACTCCCTATAACTGTCTCCAATGCCCATCAAGGTTAACAGGTTGAAGTAATACCATCAGCCTATTGGGACAATCATATCAGAAAAAGGAACAGGTCAGGAGGACATCAGGGGGCCGAAAATGAAAAATAAGTGAGAATAAGTTTTACAAGTCATGTGGAATGCACCGCTGCCCCTTGCGATTTGTGTCACTCAAAATACTCAGCTAATTTACAAAAACACTTGTAGATAGCCTTTTAGATCAGTGGTTACAAATCCCACAAAAACTGCAAGTCAAAATATACAAATGAAGGTGAAAACATGTATTTAATTTATTTTTTTAAAAGGATTCCATGCTATAAAACAGCAATTTTATTTAACAACTTGTCCTACTACAATTTTACCATGGCTAGCAACCTTGTCTTCTTTTCATTTCTGCTTGAATGACAGTGAGTGATAAGTCTTTAGACTTGAAATTAGATGAAGGTTTCTAACCATCAGAGCAGTGAAGTTCTGGAACAGCCTTCCAAGGGAAGCAGTGGGGGCAAAAGACTATCTGGCTTCAAGATTAAACTCGATAAGTTTATGGAGGAGATGGTATGATGGGATAACATGATTTTGGCAATTAATTGATCTTTAACAATTCATGGTAAATAAGCCCAATGGCCTGTGATGGGATATTAGATGGGGTGGGTCCTGAGTTACTACAGAGAATTCTTTCCTGGGTACCTGGCTGGTGAATCTTGCCCACATGCTCAGGGTTTAGCTGATCGCCATATTTGGGGTCAGGAAGAAATTTTCCTCCAGGGCAGATTGGAAGAGGCCCTGGGGGGTTTTCACCTTCCTCTGCAGCATGTGGCATGGGTCACTTGCTGGAGGATTCTCTGCACCTTGAAGTCATTAAACCACAATTTGAGGACTTCAATAGCTCAGACATAGGTGAGAGGTTTATTGCAGGAGTGGGTGGGTGAGATTCTGTGGCCTGCATTGTGCAGGAGGTCAGACTAGATGATCATAATGGTTCCTTCTGACCTTAATATCTATGAATCTATGAATCACCTGATCTCACAACAGTGACATAAAAGCTAGCCAAAAAAATGCTGAATTAAATTTTGCCATCCTAATTTACAACTTGTCTACACCTGAGATTTTGGTGCACTTAAACTAGTGCAATATAGCTGCATCAGTGAAAATTCTCAGTGGGAATGCACGGTACTGATATAAAAGTGTTTTTCAGCCCCACAAATTATCCCAGTTTTAAACCAGTCTAAGGTGTGACAACACTAGTCACCTTTTGCACTGGTGAAGTACATGCATCCATAGTAGGGGTTCATGTTGGAGTAGCTACACTGTTAAAAAAAAACAAAAACAAAAAACAGCCAAGAAACCCTCTTTAAGCGACAAATCCTTAGACTCATAAAACAACCGTAATCAGAGAGCCCATCCAGGCTGTCGCCTCCACAAAACACTTTACAGCAGTGGTTTTCAACCTTTTCTCATTTGCAGACCCCTAAAAAATTGCACAAATGGTGGTACAGACCGCTTTAGAAATCTTAGGCACAGTCTGCGGACCCCCCGGGATCCCCGGACCATAGGTTGGAAACCACGGCTTTACAGTACTAGGACCGAATTCAGGAAAGCACTTCAGCAAGCACATGCATAGATATTTTCCTGAATAAGAAGCTTTCCTAAATGAGGACCGAAGGTATCTATCACACATTACACTTGGCCTTAGCTAAAATAAGAGTCCCAGGTAGGTTTTTGTTTGCTTTTTCCCATTCTATAATGTATTTAGAAGTAGCATGGTGATTTGATTTTAGCGTGGTATAGCAGAAAAGTTGGTGACCCAGACTGTATTCATGCCAGCTGTGGTTCAAATAATGATGAAGAATGAAGAGCATAAGCATCATTCTGTCAGCCTCCCTATAAACAGAAATGTACCATGCCTAACACCTTATGCAAAAAGGATATCATATTTAATTTCATGAATACTTTAAAATAAATTCCTTTTTAAATTAACCAGTGATCACTGTGTCTTGTATCCTGTCTGCAACTCATTCATGTACTCAGTCTTTAAAGCTCAGTTTGTAAAGCTAAAATGTGATGATTTAAGAGATAGGGCATTAAGGCAATGGGGAACTTAAAAACCATTAAAACATTATTTGTTCTATAGGGATTACTTATTACACATTCAATTTAGTCAACCATGTCTGCTGAGAGGCACACAAATCCCACCATAGCTAATTTAAGAACTTACCAATTTCCCTTGCAATTCTGACAGCTTCATCTGCATCCTGTAAAAGCAGGAAATGAGACCTAACATTAATCCCATCAGCCATTGCACTATGTCCTTAGGGCAGTCATATATTGCACTACTGTCTCCTCTGATTCATTTAATGTTTGATTTTACAACCTTCTGACCCTTTTCAGTCAGAGGAATGTAAAATTAATACCATAAGTGGAATGTAAATTCTACCTCATCATTATTATACTGAGAAACTCAAAGCAGCAAGCAATCAGCTGACAGGAAGCACTCCCAGAATCTCAAAATGATTTTCTGCAGTTCAAGGAATTTAAATGGTAGAATTTAGAAGTTTACAATCAATAATGGATCATAAATCAGATCATTAAAGCTTGTCCATTGCCAGCTTGTTTCTGTCCTCAGTTGTTTATGTGTCATGTTTTTCCAGATGCTGTCAGCAGGGGGAGTTGATTCTCTATTGTTTGGACAAGATTCAGATTCAGAATGAATCTTACAGAACTTCTTTAAGAACTAAATCTTGCAGTCCTTATTCAGGCAAAATTCACATCAACTTCAGTTTTGCAGTTTTTAGCCTCAAGACAGATGCTTTAATGTAACTTGTTAGGGTTTTGAACTGTGGTCTGAAATGCATAAATTCAAATAATGGTTTCCATGATCAAAAACAGTTTGCAAGATACTATTAATTAGCAAAGTTCTTTTGTTGTCACCATCTATATTGCATCAGCTGACTCATACTATGGAAAGGAAAGTATCAGGGGGTAACCGTGTTAGTCTGTATCCACAACATGGAGTGGGGGGGGGGGGGCGAGGGGGGCAAGGAAAGGAAAAGTGTAATGGAGTGTGGGTGAGAGGGAAGCCAGGGGAAGTAAAATGATTCTCCCAAGGTACTTTCAGCACAGGTTCACTTGTAACAGCCAAAGTTTCTATCTCATTCAGTAGTTAAATTTCACATCCCTTCACCCACAAAATATATTTCCATCATGATACTGTAAAAAGAAAAATGTTTATATGATCATGGCATGGGTTAAATCTGAAAATTCCATCCAAATTTGCTAATATTTATACTATTCTGTGACATATATTAAAAGATTTGAATGGAAGGCAGTAATGTCTGGAAACCACCAGCTGCTAAGTGCGTCTGAAGCTTAAGGGGTTGACTTATTAACATTAAAATGAAATTCAATATTTTTAAAGCTTTCAAGGCAATTCGTTTTAAAAGCACCCAGGTCAGATTTTTTTTTAAATACATACAAAATGTTCATACCTGGTTCATTTATGCCCAATAATAAAACAAAATCCTCTTTAAAAGTCTTCAGTACCTAGTAACAACCCCATGAAGAATAAGGAGGCTGGCAGGGGAAGTTGTCAGAAAATTTAATTTCCTTTCATTAGCTAGTCTGCTCCACAAATCGGTGCTTGTTAAGTTCAAAGCAGTCCTGAAAGCTACATCAGTTTTAAGTCTTTTTACTCCAAGCAGTCACATCTGTTAATGAGATTTTTCCAAATAACAATTGTTTTTAAGTCAGAGATAAATCTACAAAATAAAATCAAGGTTTACTGTTTTATTACACCTTGCTGCTTTCCATGACCCTGCACTCTCCAAATTTTAGCTTAAAGGGATAAAAATGCATGAAAAGGGTCATTTAAGAATGTTAGTGGTTTCCACACATTGAGTTTGAAGGTTCTTTGTTCCTGCCTGTGACAGTTATGCGAGAATACTTCCCCTTAATAGCCTCTCTGTCAGGAAGTGTTAAACCTGCCAAATGCAGACAATTAGAGCCTCTTGAACAAAATGCAGGAAGAGTGATGACTGATGAAGAGCCACGATTATAGTCAAGAAGGAAACTTTTACATTTCTTTTCTCTTGCAAATTCAGTCATATATTTGCAAAATAGAATTGGAAGAGGGGGAAGCAAATAGGATAAATTTTTTCACTTAGTTACCTGCAAACAAGTGGCTAATGTATATTGCAAGTTCAGAGAAAAACAAGCAGCAAATCACTGGAAGACAACTTTTCAGAGCCATGATTGTTTTATATATACAGTCAACAATTTTAAAGAATAAATAGTGCAATATGAGGAGCATAGCATTAATTGCCTCAAACCATTTTATCCTGAAAAACAGCGAGGGGAACAGATTTAAGAAGTCTACCAACAAGGATATCACTTATTTACACTATTTTAACATCAATTTAGTTAACAGTTCTAATGTATTAAATTGAAAGAACTTCACAATAGCAATTCAACGCATATTCAAATTTTTTAGCTTTCGAAGTCTGCTTTAGAAACAGAAGATATTGTTTGTTTGTTTTAGAATTCTAAAAAGAGAGAGGAGATGGAAACTGTTTGGAAAAATGCATAAACAACTAGCATAATCCAGTCTCTAGCAACTGCCTTTTGATCTCTTTCCCTGAAACAGTAAATTTTAATACAGTGCATTTTATTTGAGCATTACATAAATATGGCAAGTGTCCAAGTTCTAATAAAAATTTAAGGCAGTTATTTTTAGATTATTGGTGCTGAGTAGTTCTGACAGACACTGCATAGTTGCCATGGGAAAAAAAATCAGTATCACAAATAAGGTATTACCCAATGCATAAGATCATGTGTGGAAAATATACAAAGAAAACATGAGTATTAAAAAAATATTTTAAAATATTTTAATGAATTTCATCTTTTGCAAAGGTTTCATTGGTGTACTGTTGTTTCCTGTAAATACACATAAGCTACACTAGTTTTTGTTTAAAACAGATTAATTATTAAAAAACTATACAATTCTAGCATATTATTTTATGTTATTACATTTTTTACTAGTTTGGACAATTAATAAAAAAAGTGATATAAAAGTCACGTTAACGATTATGTTTTTACTAATGGCTGAGTTCACCATGGTTAAGTTAAAGGGGCATTAAAAAGTCATTTTTGTTAAATTAAATAGAAATTTCTTACGTGTTCATTTGGTTTAAATTCTTCTTTCCCAGGTACCAGCAAATGGAGACAGGAAAAAAGTAGAACTACTGTGATGAAGTGGATTGACTAGCTGAACTAGTTGAGAGACTTTGGGAGCTATACAATTTTTATTACTTAGGAATAACTACATCGTATTTTTCAGGGACGGCGATGTTTGGTGGTGTAGAGGAACTTGGAAAATCTAAACTAATAGGTAAGCAGTTACTAATGTCCAATATTTATTTTGCGAGAGGTTTAGGGGGCATTTTAACATCACTACCCAGCTCAAAAACATACTGAAATGGCTATGTAGGGAAAAAACAAAACAAACCAAAAAATCTTCACCCCACTGAAATCTATGTCAAAACTCCCATTGATTTCAGAGGGGAGAGGATTTCATCTACAGATATTAACCTACTGGACCCATACTCAGCATTGCGGCACTTGCTGTACAAGTAAACTGGACACTATCCAGCAATAAAAACTTTTCTCCACTATCTTCCCCACTCCCACCTTTCACTACAGCCTCTTTCCTCCTCCCCACTACCCAGTTTCTCCCTCACATTTCTTTAACCTGTAAAATCTTGCCTTCTGTCACTTTCCCCACTGCGAGAAACCCACATACACTTCTTTATCACCACTCAGTTTGGTCATTGCTCACCTTGATTATTATTGTAACCTTTTTCTTTAGCCTCTCTGCTTCTCACCTCTCCCATTTAATGCCATGTGTTCACTACAGAGACTATACCAGCAAAGCTACAGCACCACAGGATTCTTCTGGTAGCATAACTGCACTGGGGGTTAGGTCAGCATAGTTGTGTCGCTCAGTGGTGTGGGTTTTTCACGCTCCTGGAAGATGTAGCTATGTTGACCTAAATTTTAAGATGTAGACCAGGCCCCAATCTAACCAAAATACCTGCTGAAGTCCTCATGTTCTCAAACCGATGCCCCACAACCTTGAATCCCCCTACTGACTCCCTTTATCTTACTGTATCAGATTCAAGCTCCTCATCTTCTTGTATAAACCTGCTCTCACCCACAGCTGTGCTCTTATTTTCTCTTACTCCACAACTCACTTTCACTGCTTCTCCCAATACTCTATCTTCAATGATCCCTTCATCTCCCTCTTCCACTCTTGACTTCAAACCTTCATTTATGCTGATCACTCCCTTGGGAACAGGCTCCCATCTCTTGTATGCCAGGCACCCTCTTCTTCCATTTTTCAAAACTCTTCTTAAAGACGAATCCTTGAAAGAATCCTTTCTACTGTACAGTACTTTGTTCTTCTGGCCTATAACCTCTCCACAGCCTCTCCTACCTGAACTGTTGTGCTGTGTTTAGACCTTTATTTGTCTCATATCTTAAATCAGTGATTTTCAACCTTTTTTCGTTTGCAGGCCCCTAAAAAATTTCTAATGGCGGTGCGGATCCCTTTGGAAATCTTAGGCATAGTCTACAGACGCCCTTGGGTCCATGGGCCCCAGGTTGAAAACCGCTGTCTTAAATGATAAGCTATTTGAGGAAGGGGACATGTTCTACTCTAGATTTGTAAAGCACCCTGTACATTTCGCAGCACTGTTTAAATGACAATTAACAGACAGACAGCTCTTCACTCTGAGCAATGTAGTCTTCCTTAACGTAGTCTTGAACTAAACAAGACAGCGAAGCACTGTCTTTCTTATGCCTTTTTGTCCACCAAAAAACAACCCTCGTCTGTCTTTCTAACTTGTGAAGTGATCTTTACAGTATTATGCAAAGCTCTCTTCACACAAAGAGTGTGAAGGCATTTTTCTTTCCAAATGGAAAGAGGAAGTCATCTTGGTAAGTAAAAAGGAGAACAGGTTTAGGCACAAAGGGGAGTTAGGCATCCAACTCCCAATGACTTTCAGTGGAATTAGAGAACATAAAAGCCCTTTGTGTCTTTAAAAATCCCACTCCTCATGACTGCCTTGTCCTGATGAAGAGTCAGGTAGGGATTCAAACACAAAAGAGCCTGAAGGCTTTCCTGCTCACTGGCCAAGTGGATGGCCACTAGAAAGGCAGAAATGCAAAGTTAAAAACAAGTCTGAGACCCAAACACCATGCTTTTAGCTCCTCATCCCCTCCCTTGAATGCAGCTCCTGTGATAGTATCCACTGAGCTCCTCACTGCCTTGCCCCTCACTTCCTGGCTGAATTGGCAAATGGAATGCAGAGCTGTTCCTCACACTAGCTGATTGATCAAGAAATCTACCTACCAGGGACTAAACGCCCTGTAACACTTTGGGATCCAGGTGGATACCACAATAAACAGGTTCATATCTGTTGTGATTCCTTCCAATCAGGGGATTCAAGGGCAAGCAGAGGCAGATAGTCTCATCCTACTTTGGCTGATGGGGTTCTTCCCATGGGTCTAAGTATATAGTGTCTCAGGCTTTTCCAGTCAAGTCAACCTCTCTTCTGTTCAAGTCTTTATTTCATGTGGAAGCAGTGTTGTCTAATGAGCATATCTACAGGTTGTTTCTGATATCCAGGAATCTCACAAGGATCAAAAAGAAACAATTTTCCTTTCTCCCCAGAAGGTAGGAAATGTAACCTGATTAGTGAGTTTTGTTTTACGAGGATTTGGGGGGCAGGAGTGGCAGAAGTTTTGAGGGACACGCTCTTCATTTAAGTAGGTGCTGATCCCATCCAAACATTGAGGGCTGGGAGATGGCATTGTTTATATTTGGCATAAAGGTCACGTGCAGCTGCCTGTCATCCACATACTAATACAAACATCATATCACTAGTGATCCTCTTTCCATTCATTTTTTCGGGTTCTGGAAGTTTCTTAGCTAGTTTTCCAAAAAAACATTGCAACCACAGGCCTCAGGCATAACTACATATAGGCAGTTATTTTCCCCCATTAGTTTTATTAGTTGTGTCATTAGTGTTTACTAACCACTTATCCTGATTTTGTAGGCTTGATATTTTACAATAGAATAAAACAACCAGTACCGAAAAACATTAAGGCTGTGTCTACACTGTGCCGCTAAAATGAGCGTAGTGTAGCTGCTGTCTGTCGGCTCTCCTGCCAACAAGAAACTCCCACCCCCAATGAGCGGTGTTAGCCTTATCAGCAGGAGCGCTCTTCACACTTAGTGCTGTTCACACTGGTGCTTGTCATCGACAAAACATTCGTCTTTCGGGGGTGGGGGTTTCCAACACCTCTGAACGACACAAGTTTTGTCTTTCACTTGCCAGTGTAGACATAGCCAAACAAAACAACTGTATGATAATTTTTAATATTAAGTGTTCCATAAACATTTGATGGTTTCATGTGTAAAATAAAGGCTATTTATGAATATTCAACTCCATGGGTCCCACTCATCAGATTTTTTTCCAGTTGCAGTCCCTACTTGCCCTTAGGATTGTTAGAATGAGGGACAAGTTACCAGGAAGAGCAGAGTTCAGCTGGGTAACAGCTACACTGTTGCTAAGTCTTCCAAACCTTGTATGGAGCAGTTGCTGAAAGACAGGATATAGAATCCTGCAATGGATCCAAGATGACCTGTTACTGATGCAACATCTCAGCATTCCAAACAACATTAGCACTGCACCAGCAGAGAGCACACCAGTGTAGGTAGTGGCTTTATAAAGGTTTGATCCAAGGCAGTGTACTCTCATGGATGGTAATGCCATTGTAAAATGCCTGTGAACACCTATTTGAGAACACAAATGAGTCCTTCAGACATCGCAGGCCCCAGGCATTTCCATCACCAGCACTAGCAATGTTATTTTGCCTAGTGTATGCAGATCCACAGTGACTAGCATCCAGCGTCCAGTCATTATCTAGGTCACTCTCAGGCCAATTCAAAGAGGCAACCACATAGGAAAAAATGGTTTTGTAAAGCTGCCTCTCTGTGGGGAAAGCATAATGGAAGCAAAGCTACCTGTGTAAAACCCAGGCTGGCTTCTGTTGCTGCAGGAAAAGCTAGATTTAGGCTGTTTCTACACTGCCACTTTCAGAGCTAAAACTTTAGTCGTTCAGGGGTGTGAAAAAACACCTTGTGAAGTGACAAAAGTTTTAGCACTGAAAAGTGCCAGTATAGACAGTGCTTTATAGCCAGGAGCCGTGCTCCCAGAAATAAAGCTACCACCGCTCGTTCAGGCTGGGGGGTTGGGGGGGGTTTGTTGTTGGTTTGTTTTTAATCGCCAAGAGAGCTCTCCCCTGGCGATAAAGCGTGTCTACACTGCCCACATCACAGCACTGCCATGGCCATGCTGTAACATGGGCAGTGTAGACATACCCTTAGTGAAAACGCAGAACTTGGAGGTGAAGGACTACCTCTGCTCCCAGGTCCATAGGATATGTTCTTTCAATTTCTCCCCGCATCACGTCCTCTCTACCTCCCTCTCTCTCATTAATCTCTCTGTCACTCATTCCTTCCAGCAAAAAACCCCAGAAGGGTTTAATCCTGGTTAACTGACATGATGCTGAACACTATGTGTCTTGGTCTGTGCAGATCACTAAGTGTTTGTCTACAGGGGGAAAAGCCCAGAATAGCTAGTACTGTATAGCTATCAGTGAGTATTCCATACCATCTCCTTGTGTGGACACACTTATTTTGTGCAAATAATACTTTTGTGCAGTTTAGCTTAATCCATTTTGGATGAGGATTAACACCACAAAAAGGCACTCTTGCACTTTAAATTCCCTCCCTAGATATTTTGCACTAAATTCCCCATGTAAACAAGCCCTAAATCATGGTCAGCATTGTGTCAAGAAATTCATTTGTTCACAATCATCTTCAAAATACAACAATATTTCATAATGTACACAAGCCTTATGAGGACCAGGTCAATGCCAAGTGTCAAGATTATAAACTTCAGCTGTTTTTGGCTTCCGCTAAATTAAAAAAATATTGATCAAAATTTTTTTTAAATGGGAAATATATTTTCCCCCTTTTCCCATAACAAAAACAGATGAAGGGATATTTGCTCACAATTACCCCAAAAATTCAACTTGAAGACCAACCATGAGAAATTTCACCCCAAAAGGTGAAAGTTTCAACAAGTTTTCAGCAGGTGCAAACAATTTTGTATTATAACCCCGTTATGTAGCCTATTCACAGACACACACAAAAGGAGAAAAATAGAAGACCAACATCACAATATGTCAAAGGAGAGATGAAATCAAAACATTTTCCGTTTCACTGTACGAGACACAGAAACACAGCTATGGGAAATAGTGTAAGAATTCCTGCTAAAAGCAAGGAAGAAACACTGCTTATAAGTCTGGAAGAAAAGAAAGAGCTTTTTTATAGAACCAGTCTCATAATATAAGGTAGTTTACAACTGACTTAGTACTGGGGAGAAATACAAAATACACATGGTGTATCAAACGCCACTGCGAAACCTGTGCTGCCCACAAATACTTAACATATTAACTTTGGCAACACTTTACCTAGGTCATGCCAATAAAGTTAATACAACTGGGGGAAAATGAAGGAAGAAAAACACACATCAAGGTATATATGCATACACGCACGCACGCACACAACCACCAACCTACATCTGGTGTATTAAACTCATATTCCCCGGTCTTAACTATCTCAAATGTAATTTAAAACGTGAGATGTTTTGAGGAACCACACCTCATATGCCGTCCATGGCATACTGCTTAATATTTGACAATTCATTCTATTCTTCCAATAGCTCTTCCTCTTCAGAAGCATTTTTGCCATTGAAAATATCAGGACAATGACATTTTTCAGTTGGATCTTCTATTGAAGTTGGAATATTGAATTTATAATTGCATCCTATATCACACCTCTGAAGAGAGTGGTACTTTTATTTAAACAATGTCAGAGCCCATAGACGAGAGACAGCAGTTAAACAGTTTCTCACCTTGACCACTCCATCAAAGCCAGGGATTGTGTTGACCTTTGCATTCTTGGCTAATAATTTGCTTTCAATCTTGTCTCCCATAGCTTGAATAGCATGTGTGTCAGGTCCAATAAAGGTGACACCTTCTGATGCCTGTGGAGACAATGAAGGTTTAAATTAAAAACAAAACAAAACAAAAAAAAACATCCTTAAGCAGGAGTTCATTATGGGTTTACACAAGAAAAATCTAAATTTCTTAATGAAACTTTATTTGGAAAATAATATATTTATGAAGAAACATAACTAAAAGGGAACAAGCACTTGAGCTGGTACATTAAAAATGTATATGGACTTGTTAAACATGCATACACACAGATTCAAAGCCCCTATAATCTGTGTCTGTATAAATCAAAGCCAGGCCAAAGAAAACAGCAGAAAGTCAAAGTATTCCAGCTTGAAAATTAGAAATATCCCTTGAGTGAGAGGAGTCCAGTTAACCAATGATCGAAATAGCCAAAAGTGACTTATAAAGATTGCTTACTAAAGTATAATACAGTTCGGGATTTCATTATGCATTCTTTAAACCAAAGCCTTATCCAACATCAAAATGAAAGTCTTTTATTCAACATTTTAAAAAACTTTGAAGACTGAACTTAAAAAAATATTGAAAATACTGCAATATGGAAAATATAATATTTGCATGCATCCTTCAGACAAGTGAAATCTTACAAATGTGGTTTTCCACATTCAGCTGGACGTAGGGTGGCATAAAAATTAATTCATGCTACTAGTATTAAAGTATGATTTTTTCTCATTTATCCCCTATGATGCTAGCCAACAAAATTGGGTTTTCTTAAGTGAAAAATGTACCTTTCATAACAGTTTCTTAGCATCCTCTACTAAGGGATAATATTATGCAGTTCCACCGGCAATTCCATTATAATCACCTTTGGTGAAAGTAACTACTTTACACTATGTTTGTGCGCATACACAGAAAAGGAAGAAGCTTTGTACACAAAAATTAGAGCCAGAACAATTACATTATTAAGATATTTAAAATTTTATATAGGGATCAAAGGAGGATTAAGGTTAACCATCAAAAGAGTAGTCATGCCAGACTGTATGGCTTTTCCCATTGGCTTGATTTAAAAGAGAAGAGCCTCTCTCTATTTGAATAATCAGTTAAGCAGCAAAAGTTAACCACCACAACTGAAAGTGTTGAGGAAGGACAGCTTACTGAATATCAATATTTTCCACAGTTGCCATTTAACACTGATACTATTCTGAAGTTCAGAATTTGTGCTTTAAAGTTTGTGGAATGACCCAGATCGGCCACCATCAACACTGCCACAGTAATGAATAATCATTATAAGGAATAATCAAATGCTTATTAATATTTTTAAAGCAAATATTTGTACTTATACCAGTTTGTAAAGGCTGTTGGACATCTGTATACTTGGATACTCTGTGAGGTGTGTTGAACCACATGTGCCCTATAATAAATGTTTAAGGTATAAACATATACACATGTGCGTATTATTATAATCTTGACCAACGCCCATCTCATTGACCACCAACTAAGTATAAAGGCCTCCTCATGTCACCCACAGGTTATCAAAGTACAACTCTACACCCCAAGCCTCAGTCATGGTGCCAGGCCTAACATTCCCAGGTCCACTATAGGGGACTAAAAACAATTGGAAAATAAAATCTCTCCAGACTAAGTGCAGACTAACGGACAGATGGGGTGTGAATATATAGATGGAAAAGTAAGGTGGCCACATAACAGTGTTTAGCCCACTGGGCCATCTTCAGTCCAAGCATTATGCTTTTCCGGGATGATGGGTAAACATCCTCCCCGTAAAAAGACAAAAAAAATGGGAAAATTTAGTAGGAAGAGAGCCTAAGACATAACCCCTTGTATCAGAGGCCAGGTATGAGGCAGGACCTACTCACAGAATCTGGCAAGAACAGGGCTGATATTGCAGAAAAATAATAAGTGCTAGTCACAGAGTACTCATGCAAACACATCCAGATATCAAGTGGTACCAGAACATCCCAATATCAAGGATGGTACAAAAACATTCCCCAAGGATAACAGAAACACAATGACCCCTCCTAAAAAATAAGGTTGGGATGACAGTACGTAATAAAGATGTTTTGATCAAACCAACATGTACAAGGTGATGGATAACTAGCCATGTCATGGGGCAGTAACTTACTATGTTATAGGAGCAGTACTAACTTGTTTGTATCAGAGGGAGTATTTCTGTCTGGCCTAGGGAGGAACGGAAAGTCCCACCATTCACCGAGCTGGTCCATTGTTGAGGGCATACATGTATTAGTGATCTGGTAGAGGCTGAGGGATAATAGTACTTTGCTTCATCGACAATAAACCTGGGCTGGTGCCTTCGTGCCTTAACGGATTTTGTGGTCACTGAGTGATTCACTCGAGGTCTGCCATGCCAGCTCTCTGCTTAGGGCTAGGGCAGCACACAGAGAGCACACACACATAGAGCCAAACATCTATCAACATCTAACTACAAAGTTAAAGTTAATTTTATGTGTGGGGTGTATGGGCACGTTGGGTTGCCACCTATTTATCTTATCCTTTCAAGACAATGTAATCATTTATTATTATTACGGCTGACGTCACAGTAGCTATGTCTTCACATTTTATTGATGTGTCAATAAAGAACAAACTATTGATATAAACACCAAAATATGAAAAATGCAATGTCACGATGTTGCAAAATAATAATCAGTGTGCATTATTTGTTATAAAATGGTCTCTTTGGGCTTGCTTAGAATGCAGAGATGGTAAAATGTTCTCACTGAAATGAAATAGAGTTGATCTTAGGGATGAGCACCAGGAAGAAAGGGGGTGTTCTGAACATCTACCACTTTGTTCAGAAAAAAAATTCAGATATAGTCTGAATTGAGGGCCACTAAAAAGGCTATTTTAAGAGAGTCAAGTAATGGATAATGCTAAGGGGCCTGCTGGAGTTGTTATAGAATGGTTTAATGAGAACCTGCAACATTAAATTGAGATTTGGTTTCAGAAGTCAGTTTAGGGCTTAAGCCTTTAAATAGATTTAAGGAAATAGACAATATGAACGTAAACAGAAAAAAACAACCCTGTTTTCTGTTCTTTCTGCTCCTTTTGCCTCCCCCCACCGATGGGGGTGGGGGGAAGGCAAATGGAGCAGCTACCCTGGGCCCTTTAAATTGCTGCTGGAGCCCCGAGCAGCATGGGCCAGGCAGCGCTGATGGGCTGGCTAAGGGACACTGACTCCAAGCCCCGCTCCTTCCGCCCAAGGCCCCACCCCTTCCAGGGGCCAGAGCCAGCCCCCATACCAGTAAGTGTTGAATGTTACTTTCACCCCTGGGAAGGTGGGAGGGGATGAGGAAGAGGAAAAAAGCTAAAAAGAGAAGGAGCAGAAAAAGTGATGAAGAAAGGAATTTCACCTAGAAATTACTCTGAAACCTGTCACCTAGAAGTGTAGAGAAAAGCATTACGGACTCAGTTCTACAAGGAGCTGAGCATTGTGACCCCAATTCAGCAAAGTATTTAAGCACGTAAGTAGTCACACTGACTTGGGACAAATCACAGGCTTAAAGTTAAGCTCATGCGTAAATGTTTACTGGATCTGAGCCAGAGTTTAGCAGCTCAGAGGATCAAGCTCTGAATACTTCTCCATAAGAAGACATCATGAACTGGATCCTATGGCCAGGCCACTTCTCACTGTGCTGCACAGAGTCCACAGTTACAACAAATAAAACTTCTGTGCTGCCTTTTTGTCCTCTAATGCAAGCAGGGCTACCAAGGAAGAATAGATTCTAGATGAGTCCACTTTAGAACTTCCAGAATAAACCTACGTTCTACACTTGCAGGAGACATGACAGACTCACAACATTCCTACATGTTGAGTTCAAGAAAGTTAAAGTACCTGCATAAATAAAGAAATAAAAAACCCTGGGTTTAAAAAAAAACAAACAAATTATCTTCAAATGTAGAGTTTAAAACTTGTGCTTTCTAAAAATAAGAGGGGAACAATCTCCCTTTCGACGCATGCATCAACTCACTGTCCTGTGCATCTGACAACTCCAAATCTTTGTCCTCCCATAAAACTACTCTAAAAATCTCAACAGAAGACAGAAAAGCACCACCTGTTTTTCATCCCCCTAGTCTAGCTACAGTGGGTCACTTCCCCATCTAGTTCTTTCCCACTGCCTAAATTATTCACTATAAAGTGTGTCAAGATCACACAAAATGTGGGACTCTGCACATTGTGCTCTGCAACACACCTATGAAACTGCAAAAAATTCAACAAATACCCAAACTAAGTTGCCAAAAAGCAGACCAAATCCTTTTCAGCTGATATGTCAAACTCCTGTTATACTAAATATCAAGAACAGCTTCCAACTTTTCTCTTTCCCACATACGTATTAAAAAATACATTCAAAACTTGAAGACTTATTGAACACCAACGCTTGCCACGTTTCCACTTTGCATTTACACTGTTACATTCAGGTCTCACCATAAATTCAGCATAACATGCATCTGCATTTTGTTCAGAAATATAATGGTCATGTACCCAATGATAAGGTTTTGTCAGTTGTTTCCTGTATACCCAAAAGCAAACTACAACAAGAGGAATTTTTGTGGTTCTACTTTTGTAAAGAGCAAATTTATAATTAGGGCTGTCAAGCGATTAAAAAAAATTAATTGCGATTAATTTCACAATTAAAAAAATTAACCGCAATTAATTGCACTGTTAAACAATAATAGAATACCATTTATTTAAATATTTTTGGAGGTTTTCTACATTTTCAAATATATTGGTTTCAATTACAACACAGAATACAAAGTGTACAGTGCTCACTTTATTTTTTATTACAAATATTTGCACTGTAAAAAACAAAAGAAATAGTATTTTCAATTCACCTAATATAAGTAATGTAGTGCAAACTCTTTATCATGAAAGTTGAACTTACAAATGTTGAATTATGTACAAAAAAATAACTGCATTCAAAAATAAAACAAAGTCCACTCAGTCCTACTTCAGCCAATTGCTCAGACAAACAAGTTTGGTTACATTTGCAGGCGATAATGCAGACCGCTTCTTCTTTACAATGTCACCCAAAAGTGAGAACAGACGTTTGCATGGCACTGCTGTAACCGGCGTTGCAAGATATTTACATGCGAGATGCGCTAAAGATGCATATGTCCCTTCATGCTTCAACCCCCATTCCAGAGGACATGCATCCATGCTGATGACGGTTTCTGCTCGATAACGATCCAACGCAGAGCAGACCGATGCATGTTCATTTTCATCATCTGAGTCAGAAGCCACCACCAGAAGCGCTGGATTTTCTTTTTTGGTGGTTCGGGTTCTGAAGTTTCCACGTCTGAGTGTTGCGCTTTTAAGACTTCTGAAAGCATGCTCCACACCTCGTCCCTCTCAGATTTTGGATGGCACTTCAGATTCTTAAACCTTGGGTCGAGAGCTGTAGCTATTTCTAGAAATCTTACATTGGTACCTTCTTTGCATTTTGCCAAATCTGCAGTGAAAGTGTTCTTAAATCAAACAACATGTGCTGGGTCATCATCTGAGACTGCTATAACATGAAAAATTTGGCAGAACGTGGGTAAAGCAGAGCAGGGGACATACAATTCTCCCTCCAACAAGTTCAGTCACAAATTTAATTAATGCACTATTTTTTTAACGAACATCATCAGCATGGAAGCATGTCCTCCGGAATGGTGGCTGAAGCATGAAGGGGTACACGAATGTTTAGCATATCTGGCACGTAAATACCTTGCGATCCCGGCTACAAAAGTGCCTTGCGAACGCCTGTTCTCACTTTTGGGTGACGTCGTAAATAAGAAAAAGGCAGCAGTATCTCCCATAAATGTAAACAAACTTGTTTGTCTTAGCGATTGGCTGAACAAGAAGTAGGACTGAGTGGACTTGTAGGCTCTAAAGTTTTACATTGTTTTGTTTGAGAGTGCAGTTATGTAATAAAAAAATCAACATTTGTAAGTTACACTTCCACAATAGAGATTGCACTATAGTACTTGTATGACATGAATTGAAAAATACTATTTCTTTTATCATTTTTACAGTGCAAATATTTGTAATCAAAAATAATATGAAGTGAGCACTGTACACTTTGTATTCTGTGTTGTAACAGAAATCAATATATTTGAAAATGTAGAAAAACATCCAAAAAATTTAATAAATTTCAATTGGTATTCTATTATTTAACAGTGCGATTAATCGCAGTTAACTCACGCGATTAACTCAAAAAAATTAACTGCGATTAAAAAAATTAATCAACAGCCCTATTTATAATATATTCCACAGCCATCAAGTTAATCTTTTTTCTGTGTCACTAGAAATCTAAAGCCTGTTGCCATTATCCCTCTATGATGATACAATCATGCTTTCTGAGGAGAGTCATAGTAGGCTCCTTCGTTCTGTATTTAATTATGGTTCCTTACAATTATGAACAGCTAAAAAAATTGATGGTGAACAGAAAATAAAAGAAAATAAAATTAGTTTATTATGAAATCTAACATACCTACAGGATTAGAAACAAGCCATTTCTCCATTGCCATCTACATAGGCATATATGATCCTGAATGCAGAAGAAGTGGTCAAGTCATGATGAGTGGGTTGTGGGAGGCAGGATTTGAAGAATCCACTTTAAGGGTATGCCTACACTGCAATAAAAAACCCATAGCACTGAGTCTCAAAACCCGAGTCAACTGATTCAGGCTGAAGGGCTAAAAAATTGCAGTGAAGACATTCAGGCTTGGTTTGGACTCCAGGATCTGAAATCCACCCTCCTCAGCTAACCCATACCAGCCACAGGTCTTTTATTGCAGTGTAGACGTGCCCAGAGAATCCACCTGAACACCATGTGGCTCCTTATGTTACATGTGGTCTCCCAGAATCCTACTATGAAGGGGAATATGGGAGCAGTCTCTGGCCAGGTAGAGCATGCATGAGGCAGGGTCAAGTGATCCACAACTATGCAAATCTACCAGCCATTTGGTTTACAGGAGGAAGTTCTGCAGCCCTGAAGTTCAGTAATTGTTGTAAAAGAGGTAAAGGAGATTTCTGCAGAAGACCATAAAGAGATCTGTAGAAGAGACTCCTGCCCCATATCAAGTTATCCCATGACAATTTTTTATTTTTGTACCTTGCATTATGCATGTTATTGTTTACTGACTCTCTCACATAGATGTAAGTGCTGTATATGTAAGAGTAAATCTTAAAAAGGTTTTTTTTTTTTAAATAAAGTTATTGAAAAAAGAAGGAACTCTACTTTAAATCAAATGAAACTAGGGGTAAGAAATTTGCTTCAGACTGTTCTTAAAACTGAGTTTATAGAAACCTTAAAGGCACTTTTACAACTATGAGCATAAGGGGAAAAAATGTGGCCATGATAGGATACCCATTTAAAATCCTGAAACCCTTGAAATATGTTGGATAGTATTTAATCTACTTGAAATTCATCCAACTAGGAGGCTTAAATTTATGTTTTTGCTTTATTAAAACATGAACTAACAAGATTTATTTGTATACTCCTCTGTAGAACACCACCACCAGACTGAGAACTGCTATGAATTTAAGCCCACTCTTCACTCCAAGTAATAGTCTAACATATACATAGTAATGGCAATATAAATGTCATCAGACAGCCAACTAGCCAGAAATAAATTTTGCTGCAAATTAATCATTTTATTGGAGATGGTGAATTTTTGTCCTATAATACCAGTAAAACAACATACATAATCTAGCGTACTGGATATTTAATATATTTCTGTCCATATGACAAGCACAAGCCTCCTATGGACAGGATACAAAAATAGGACTACCTCAAGTTGAACCAAACATTTGACACTCTTCCCCTCTCTGTAATGGGCTGCAAAGAAAGTATGGGCACAGTGTTTACACTATATTTAAATACACTTCCACGAGAACTAATATAAAAAGGGGGGTGGGGGGGATTAAACTGTTCCAGAATTTTGTTTAGATAGATTCATGCTTAAATAAAGTTTAAACATGGTTTCCAAGCACTGTTTCTGGCCCAGTATGGACTGGACTCAAGACTGCATTATAGGACTCTAGTTCCACTACCCCTGCAACTAGAAAAGGAGTACTTGTGACACCTTAGAGACTAACCAATTTATTTGAGCATAAGCTTTCGTGAGCTACAGCTCACTTCATCGGATGCCACAAGTACTCCTTTTCTTTTTGCGAATACAGACTAACACGGCTGTTACTCTGTACCCCTGCAACTGCTTGTCTCAGAAGAAAGGTATGTAACCTCTTGGGTAGGGGTCAAGGAGCAGCCATAATACGTCTAGTCAGCATCACCTAAGGCACAAACTACTAAATGAAAAGTAATATTAGAAACTAACGTTTATTTAAAAGTTTCCTAAAATATGAATTTCTATACTCATAACATGGTAATTAGAATGGCACAATAAAGAATATTAATCTTATCAGGGCACATATATTCCAAAATCATACTATTGTACAGTATGAACTAATTTTCACATTTATTAACCATTACACAGGAATTTCATAGTATATCCAATAAATTGTATTTTCTTTATTTTGAAGAAAATTCTTTATTGGAAGAAATTTCCAATTTCTAGAAATGCAATAATAAGAACACTAAAATATCATTAACAGGCAAGTACAACAGTAGAAAAACAAAACTGAAGAAACGTTCTCTGCACTCTCAAAAAGCTAATCATCTTCATGAAAAAGTATTCAAATTCAAAATTTTGCTTTGGATTTTACTATGAAGGCCAAATCTAATTTAATAAAACACCAAATCAAAGCTTAAGAAAAATCTAAGTAATCATCTTTTTATTATTATAACTGTACATTTCTCAAGAACCCAAATGCAGCACTGGACCATATAAGTAGTCAGAAAGCACATTATAACAAAGAAAATCTACTATAAAATATAAGTGTACAGTAACTTACATGACATACAAATATTAATGATCAATTCTGCTTCTATCTAGAGAATACTTTTTTTTAAAAGTGAGGATCCCAGAAAGGATACAAAGTTAACTTTAACATTATGTACCACAACAGAACTAAGTATTTAACTTTTCATAAGTAATGAACACCCAGAAAATTTAGGTAGAAACAGATGAAACATGTAAGAGTTTTCCCTAGATGTTTTCCATATTGTTTTCTTCAGTTCATGGCACTGAAACCAGCCTTGGTTTTTTACATGATAAAAGAAATCTGTGGAACTAATCCTAGAAACCTCTTTCTGTTTTCTTGCATAACACCTCCAGGCGACAGTAAAGACAAAATGCTTCATTTGCATCCTTAAACATTAGAAACTGTGAAGGAGCCTTTTCAACTGCAAATGTTATTGCATCTACATTTCCAGAAGAGAAAAAAGGTTAAACAGCCTACTCAGGTTTATGTTAACTCATCTCTTTTTAGCACTATGATCAGCACAAAGAGCAGAGAATGCAGAGGCTTAACAGCCCAACCTCTTTCTTCATTACGTTCAATTAGATTCTGGAAATGGATATAGCTGCTGATTACATGACGATAAAGAGAAGAAATCAGGTATGCACAAAGGAAATGGCAAACACTAACAAGTGTAATCTCAATCTTCTCAATCTTCCAGCCTTGTAGGGACCATTTTCATTTTTAGTGTAAGAGAAAAAAGGTCTATCAGTTCTCTTCACTGCAAGCCCATCTGTGGTAAAGGATTTTGCCAGAGGCAAAAGAAGCATCTACCTCACCATTAGTACAAGTCGTTGGGTTTGCGGCGGGGGGGGGGGGGGGGGTGTTGGGGGTTTTGTTTTGTTTTTTAATATGTTCACAAGATGCAAGTGTTGTATAAAATGTTCTGAAAGCGTCAGCAAGATAGAAAAAGCCTTCACTTACCTGATGTACCATGGAACACCATTCCCACCAATTATACAGTGAATATGGATCCCTTTTAGATACACCAATTATTAAGCAACTTACCTTTTCTCCAGGATATAAACAGCCACATAAGATTTGTTCTTCAACAGGCATTTCCCCTGTCCACCAAAAAAAGTTTGGGTTGGGTTGGTTTTTTTAGGATTCATCTAATATACCAATCATTTCTCTTTTCCAAAAGAAGCACTACTTCAAAGACGATACTATCTGCAGTAGAGAAAGTTACCAGTTCTTTATTTTCCAGGCTGTTTGGCCTTCAGTCTGGAAGCAATAACTGCACTTGGCACAGAACACTCAAGTAGATGTTTAATACAAAATATACATTACACTAAATGAAAAACAGGCACTGATGGTGGAGAGGAGGGGGTGTTCCTTTGGCTAAACTAGTATCTCATGTTACTAAGGAACTGGGCTCACTTCTTACTATATTTTACATTTCATATATTACCAAGCTAAAAGTTAATATTCAAAGACAACTTTACAAACCTGTATTTTATAATTCAAAATACATATGTGCATATGACATATCTAAATACCCTACAACCATACCTTTGTCCATTCAATTCCACAGGTGTACTGAAGCCTTTCAAATAAATACAAGAATGAAACTTTCTTCTCTGAAATATTTGCAACAGTTCTCAATTCTGCAAAAGATTATGTTTGTGCTTAACTTATATGGCTATAACAAAATAATGCAAACACAAATGGAGCTCAATAAATAACGATAATCAATAATACAAATAATTATAAAATCTTAATAGTGTGTATTATTGTAGTGCCTAGCAGCCCCAGTCATGAACCAGAACCACGCTGCGCAAGGTGCTGTACAAACAGAAAAAGACAGTCTCTGCCCAAAAATCTTAAAATCTCAGCCTTGTAGTCACAGGATTTTTTAAACTGCAATAATCCCATAAGAGTGCATCAGAACTTGGAGGGAATGCCTCTTAAGTCAAATAATAAATCAATAATGTTTAATATTTTACCAATACTTTTTTCCCCAGAGATCTCGCAGTGGTTACAAAGCTGAATAAGCATCAATATACCTATATTGCAAATTGAGAACCTGAGTCAGAGAGAGCACAAATGACTTGTAAGTCTGTTGCAGAACTGGGTGCTGGAAGTAGTGGTACTGGTGATTCAGTAAGTGGCATTGTCTCAATAAATCAGTAATGAGCTAGTGTCACAGCAGGGTGCTTGGAACATCATGATGCTGGGAGGTCCCAGTTTTCAAATGGCATAAAACTGAGGTGGTCATTAAATATCCAGTAGCACTTTTCATAAGAATAAAGGCTGTAAGCCCATTGTCCTGACTAAATTCCAACTTGGGTAATTACATTCTTCCTACCTAAAGGCCCCTATTTTTTCAATTGGGCATACTATTCTTCTTCATTTCCTGCCCTTAAATGAAGAGTACACTGTTGCTATGCTCTGTCAAACTCAAGCTGCATATGATCATTGATCTAGAGGCACTCCATTGGTAGGTGAAGTCATCCTAAAATATATCAGTTGATGGTTGTGAAGCGTTTTAAGATCTTCCAACACGTATACAAATGCAACTATAAAACACATGGAATACAGACATCTAAATATACATCATATATTACAGTATATACAACACTGCACACAGTATATATTACACTGTCATACAATACAGCAGTTTTGGTAGATCATCCTTTTACAAATAGAGGGAATTTGAGATCCTAGAAAACTAACAGTGTAGTCAAATAAACCAACTTAATGAAAGTTTATTTTAAAATTCGTTTACTACAAAAAAAAGCAACCCTTAAACTTGTGCACACACAACTTAGACAAAACTGTTAACTTATTATCTGATAACGGAAGATAAACTCTCTCTTACAGCTAGTACCAACAAGCTCACTGAGAAGTAGGAAACATGTAGTCCGCCGTGCTATTACCTTGGGTATTTAATAATGATACAACGCTCCCTCCAATTGCTCAGTTCTGTCTTCAACTGTTCTAAATTATGTGAGGTAAGTTATTACAGGGGTTTTTCGCCTCCTGAATACTGTGTTTTTAAAAAAACAAAAACAAAAAAAAACACCCACACATTTGTGTCCAAACCCTACTTGAGAGAAGCGTTATTGTTGCTGATTTCAACATCTCTGGATATGAAGGCCTGTGTACGTGACCCTGATTTTCTACCAAATCCTGTTCACCTTAGTCATGCAACTTACTTATACACTCTTGGATGAGTAAAGCAAGCAAGAATTTGGCCCTTTATCTTCTATTTAAAAATAAAAAAGAACCTAGATTATAAAATCAATTACATGAATTTGTATTTTTCACCAATATTACTATCTAAATTTTAACTCTAAATTGCATTTTGGGGCCAGTACTAAACTCTGCCTCTTCTAATCAGTGCCTCAGCTAATTTAAGGAAGTTGTTTATTTCAAACCTATTGAACAAAATATATGATGGGGTGGAAGTTCCTGACAGAACAAGTCTGAATAATATATGTATTGGTGCATGGTGCTGTAAAGTTTACTGACACCAGCTATGAAAAGATCTGTAAAACTCACATTTGGTTCCATTCCCTTGCTGGTTCTAAATTGGGAAGGGAAAATTTCATAGAAATTAAAATTGTCCAGGACTGAAACATGTAAAGCGATGTGGCAACCAGCATGAATATAGGAAATGCCCAGCATTCAGGCAAATACATAGTAACAGTAATAAACCCAACCATTATGCTAAAATATGCAGAGAAAACAGGAAAGTGTATGTATTAAGTGCAGTAACGGATTCTTTAACGAAGAGGAAGAGCTGTTCTTAAGCACAATAATGGAGGAGGCTGAAAACTCAAAAGATTGGCTAATTAAAATGTGCGCAAATGGCACTTAAGTGGCATACAAGGTAAGACACTGGGGCACACAAATATAGTAAACTGAAACAGAGAGATGTAAGGAGCACATAAAAGTTGAAGAGTCAAAACTATCTGTGAAAGAGTATAATGGAGGAAAAATTCCAGTGTTGGGAGAATGCACACGAACATTTAAATACAAGGGGAAAATGATACAAGAGCTTGTGGTGGTACACAGAAGTAAGCAACCAGTCTTGGGCCGACACATGCGTGAGGCTCTTTGTCTCATTAAGAGTATGTATGAGACAGACAGACAATCAAAGAATCAAAAAGTATTAACAACATCATATACAGATGTATTCACAGGAAACAAAGTGCCTCCCAGTAACATACAAGACATAGTTATGAGGAGATGCATAATCTGCAGTAACTCTCTATGAAAAGTTCCACAAGCCTTAAGAAAGAGGCTGGAAAAAGAGCTGCAAAATGACAGCAAATGGTATCATTCACCAAATACAGAAACAAAACAGATTGGGTTTACTCCTGAGTAACTGTAGAGAAAAAGGAGGGGGACTACAGCTATGTATGAACCCTAAGGAATTGAACAAAAACATAAAAAGAGAACAATTCCACTTGCCCACAAGAAGTGAAATACTGTCTGAGTTGGTAGGAGCCAAATTTTTCAGCTAATTGGATGCAGGATTTCGGCAGATCCCCTGGGACACTGAGGACTTCAAGATCTGCAGTTTCAAAACACCGTTTGGTAGATACCACTACCTAAAACTGCCTTTCAGAATATGTTTGGCTCCAAAAGTATTTCACTGTAAAATAAGCTGGCTGCTAGAGGATCTAGCAGGCATTAAAGTA
This sequence comes from Chelonia mydas, assembly GCF_015237465.2. Taxonomy (NCBI): domain Eukaryota; kingdom Metazoa; phylum Chordata; order Testudines; family Cheloniidae; genus Chelonia; species Chelonia mydas. The sequence goes on along the minus strand of NC_057849.1, from coordinate 98,767,652 downwards.
TACATTGATGACCTAATTTGGGGCAGCACTGCCACTGAACATCAGGAACAACTGAGAAGAGTACTGCAAATTGCAAGAGCTAATAACTTTAAACTGAGTAAGACCAAATGTTAATTTCAAATAATAGACATAACATTCTTGGAAGAGATTCCTCAAAGGGAATCTTGCCTGTTAAATCAATTATTTGAGCAACAGTGAACATGCTGAGACCAGAAGATAAAAAGGAAATATAAAGTTTGCTAAGCATGTTGAATTATGTCCGCAAATTCATATCTAACTATGCAGCTCACACAACACACCTAAGACTCACCATCACAAAGGCACTGAATGGGCATGCATGCCCGAGCATGAAAGAGTTCAAAAATTTTAACATTCAGACATCAACTCCAGAGCTGAAATTTTTTGACCCACTGAAAGCCACAGATGCTTCAACAGGGCTGGGAGCAGTACTATTAGTGTCATGGAACAGACTGGTTGCCAACCTTGTATACCTCTAGAGCTAGGACAGATAAAGAGAAGATGTATGCACAAACTGAAAACTGAAAAGAGATGAGTTCTGGCATATGGAGGTACAACTTTTCATGACTCTCTCTCTAGTGGTAGCTTCAAAGAAGAAGCTGATCACAAACAACTGATTGCAATACAGTAGAACCTCAACGTTACAAATTCCTTGGGAATGAAGGTTGTTCGTAACTCTGAACAAAACATTATGGTTGTTCTTTCAAAAGTTTACAACTGAACATTGACTTAATACAGCTTTGAAATTTTACTATGCAGAAAAAAATGCTGCTTTCCCTTTTTTTTTAGTAGTTTACATTTAACACAGTACTGTACTGCATTTGTTGTTTTTTGGGGGCAGGGGAGGAAAGGGAGGGGGGCTTCATCTCATCTCTGCGGCTGCCTCATAGTGACTTCTGGATCCAAATGAGGTGTGTGGTTGACTGGTCAGTTCAAAACTCTGGTGTTTGTAACTCTGAGGTTCTACTGTACACAGAAATGGACCTAGAGAAACACCACCAAAGACACAGCAACTATTTTTGAAAATACAGAAGTATAATATGACCCTGGAGTTCCAGCCTGGATGCCATTTAGCAAGAGTATATGCTCCATCTCACAATACACAGTCTGATTATCTGGAACAACCAATGAACAGATATGTGAACATGGTAAGTGACGTGTTGTACCTACAGGCATATGGGATGAACTGGTGACAAACAGCTAAGGTTGAAATGTTGCAGTGATACAAGCAATAAGTAAAGGAAGGATGGGGGAGGAGGGGAGAACGGCGACTTTCTACCTGCCTATTCGTACTATAAAAAGGAGCTTTCAGTTTTCTCGGGTGTGCTTTTGAAGAGGACACAGATCGTGGTTCCATAGTGATGAGAAGGAAAATATTGGAATAAATATATGATGGGCACCTGTGAATGACTAAATCAAAAAGGAGAGCTAGAGAAGGTGTGTTCTGGCCATAAATTAACAGTGACATAGAAGAAAGCAAGTGTGGAACACATCAGAAGTACAGATATTAACAGCAGAAAGAACCAATGACAATGCACAAACAAGTTGCAATTCGTTGGGAAGACATCATCATCTGGTTATAATGAGCTACTTAACCAATTTCCCAGAGGTAGTCCTGCTAGAAAACACCACAACAGCAACAGCTGGCAGGCACATTAAATCTGTATTTGCACGTCATGGAACTCCAAGAACAATAACAACAGACCACAATTCAAGAAGATGGAATTCCTGAGTTAAAATGCACAACTTTCATTCTGAGACATCTAGTGCCAGATATCCTCAAGCCAATGGATTAGCTGAACGTGGAAAATGTATAATGAATTTGCTCAGAAAAAGCAACAGATGCAAGAGACTATCCATATTTAGCAGTACTCATCTATAGAGCCACACCACTGCAAGGTAGAAAGTCACCTGCTGAATTCACCTGCAATAGACATATAATACTCTATTACAAAATATGGGACTGCAAGCATGCAGATGGGTGTGGCTCTCCCTTGCTGTCATCTCTGAGGGAGGCCACACCCCTTTGCTACACCCGCTCCTAAAACAGGCTAAGTAAATGGGGAAATTAACAGTCTCCAGCCCCAAACCATAGGCAGGGTAAGGCTGTGAATACCTCAGGGGCACAGGCCTTCAGCCAGGGCAGGACACCACACAGTTGAAGACTTTAACCCTTAGGCAGGGTAGCCACAAATGTTCAGGGGGCCCAGGCCCTCATCCAGGGCAGGGGCCCCAGCAAACAGTCTATAGGGCGCCAGCAGGGGTTGAGCACCCAGCAAGCAGTCTATAGGGCGCAGTAGGGGCTGCCTGCGGAGCGCAGGCCTCCTGACCTAAGGGGGGGGGGGGGGGAGAAGAATACTGCCAACCCAGGGGTGGGGTGACAGGGGGGGACACGGGCCGCCCAACTCCACCACATCCCAGCCCAGGGCTCTAACAGCAGCAGAGTGGTCTGCCACTGGGTTAGCAGAGAATCCACCCGCAACACGCTGACTCTGGTCTACTCGTAAGATATTACCACCACAGCTTTAACTTTGCCCCATAGCCTCCAACCCTCTACCCCCACATATTAACCTGCTTACCACAATATATTTCGGGGTGGCCAAACTGGGGTTCACAAGCCACATGCGACGCTTTTACCACTCAAGTGCAGCTTACAGAGTCCCCCTCTCCCACACACACCCCCATTCTCCACCTACCAGACTGGTGGAGAAAGGGGGTGGGGGGGAGCTTGGGACCTCTGCCTTACAGCAGGGTGGTGGGGTACGGGCTTCTGCCCAGCAGGGAGGGGTGTCTTGGGGCTGCATACCTGCTGGGGCTCTCAAACTTCTGAAGATTGTCATATGTGGCTTGGAGGGCCAGTAAGTTTGGCCACCCCTGATACATTCCTTGTTCTCACCTACATATTCACCTTCTACGCCTTCTGAAAAGCACTTGGGTGGCAATTTTCCTGAGGAGAACCTGGCTTCACTCTCACGAGTGGTGGCCCTCTTTACTGAGGTGGACTAAGACCTCAGTCCTGCAAACTCTTACTCATGTGCTTAATTTACAGCACGTGAATAGTCCTACTGAAATCAGACTACTCACACGCCTAAAGTTATGCATAGGGTTAAATAGTTGCAAGATCAGGTCCTGAGCATCCATCTACATAAGCTGCAGAGAAATGGTGGCCATCCTAAATGAGGCCAGCCATTTTGAAGGAGGACATTTCTTTTTAAGATTCTCTGCAGGAAAAAAACATTTAGCTAGCCTCAGCAGACAAGTTTTCAGCCATGGAAAATAGCAGGAAATAATTTTTATTTTTTTTTAAACTGAAAAAGTGTGTTATGTCAAGACGTTCTTAGATGGGGGTGCGAGTGAAGTACAGTATTCTGGAGGAAAGATATAGGTGGGGGGTTTTAAGCTAACAGAGTACGAAAACAGTGAGACTCACCAGAATAAGTTTCTTAAAGGGTCCATTAATTAAACTAACATTTACTGAATCCTCAGAAAATTCAATCTTTATTCATGGATTAGGGGTTGTAAAATTTGGAGAGAGGCTGTATTCTTCTGAACAGTACTCCGTTCTTAAAGATGCGGGCATCATGCACCTTCCCCAACCAGAGCACGTTGATAACAGTGAAGTGTGTCTCCACTGAGCCACCAACACTTGAATAACCACAGAAAAATCATTGAAGAATCGTGTGTTCTGTATTTGCAACATTCATGAGAACAGTGCAGAGCTATGGGCTCCAGGCTTCTGTCAGAGATAGACACTGAAAAGTGCCAAATGGGTTTGTGAGATTTTTTTTTTTTTCAAAATAGTGTGGAAATTATGGGATGGAGAAAGCTGCATGCTAGAAACTTGACCCCTATATCTCAGAGATCCATGAGTCAGTCATTTCTATCCCACAACACTTGCAAAAAGTTCTCAAAAGGAATTGTGCTAGACAGCAATGCCTGGCACACAGATTTCTACCCATGGTGCACAGCACTGTGCATTGACACAAGCACTTGTGGGGAATATGTGCAGGACAATGCAAGCAGCCAAGAACATACATGCACAAGCAATATGCAAATTTCAGAAGCTGTACGTTGATGTAGTTTACGCTGACCAAAGTTTATACTTTACACACAGCCGCAGAAAGTCTGTGACAGCTGAGGACAGAATCCGGCTCTCCTGGGCCCCAGACCAATACATTAAAGCACCAACCCTTTCTCTTCTTGTAAGTATCTGCCTTATTCATTGTCCACTAGGTACACAACATGACACAGGGGTTGTGAAGAACAAACAGTATGTGATTTAACAATAGCAGTAGTAGTACTGAAGAAAAAGTTATAATGCAATATGCACAAAGGGCTGAATTAAGATTTCATAGGCAACCTTAATTCTGACATTTCCTTTTGATTGCTTGATTTTGCAAGCCTCATATTCTTTTAGTGTAGTGGTTTTTAATGTAGTTCCTTTAGTTTTTTTTTGTTTTTAGTTTGTTTTTTGTTTTGTTTTTTGTTTTTTTAAACTGCAAACAGAAATTCCATTAGAATCACAGAGCTACCACAGAGGTCAGCAGCAGGTTTGGAATCCAACATACCTTTATAACCACAGCGCAGACCCCAACAAACTGAGCTAATGGAGTAACCGGTAGCAGTAGCAGACTGTTACTTTAGTGGGAGAGCCACTAGAAAGGGAATGTGAAACTCAATTTGCCAGTGGCTTACACAACAATTTACTAGACAGCAAAGGAATGCCGTTAACTGGGAATCTTGGGTTCCATTCCAGGTTATTGAAGGCAATGTAGGCTAGGTATTACAGACAACATGAACTATCATGTAGATTCAGCACATCCATTCTGAAAGGCAGTGTAGCTAAATCAATGAGATAGACTTGGAACATTAGAGACCTGAGCTCTAAAAGAGCTGAGACTAGAGCTGACCTGAGCAAATGCTCAGTTACCCCAACTGTAAGATAGATAAATGATACCTGCCTGCAGGGGGCATGAGGAATTGCTCGATATTAAGGGATATGAACAGCACACAAACACCAGTGAGTGGGAGAGCTAGAATCAGAACTCATCACTGTCTCCTCCTGGTTCCCAACCAAGTGCACCTTCCCCAAGGTCAACCCAGAGAGAGGTGATGCTGCGGCTGAATCCCCCCAATTTGGAGGTATAGGTTTGTGAACATAAGAACAGCCATACAGGGTCAGACCAAAGGTCCATCCAGCCCAGTATCCTGTCTTCCAACAGTGGCCAATGCCATCTGCCCCAGAGGAAATGAACAGAACAGGTAATCAAGTGATCCATCCCGTTGCCCATTCCCAGCTTCCGGCAAACAGAGGCTAGGGACACCATCCCTGCCCATCCTAGCTAATAGCCATTGATGGACCTATCCTCCATGAATTTATTTAGTTCTTTTTGAACTCTGTTATAGTCTTGGCCTTCACAACATCCTCTCGCAAAAAGTTCCACAGGTTGACTGTGCTTTGTGCGAAGAAATACTTCCTTTTGTTTGTTTTAAACCTGCTGCCTATTAATTTCATTTGGTGACCCCTAGTTCTTGCGTTATGAGAAGGAGTAAATTAAACTTCCTTATTTACTTTCTCCACACCAGTCATGATTTTATCGACCTCAAATCATATCCCCCCCGTAGTCATCTCTTTTCCAAGCTGTAAAGTCCCAGTCTTATTAATCTCTCCTCATATGGAAGCTGTTCCATACCCCCAATCATTTGTGTTACCCCTTGTTGTACCTTTTCCAAATTCAATATATCTTTTTTGAGATGGGGTGACCACATCTACTGCCCACACAGAATGTTTGGTGAGGGCTGTGAGCATGTGCAATATAACCGGCACACAGCGAGCTCTGTGAGGAACGAGCATGCTCAGTGCAGCTTTAGGGATTTTAGCAACCACACTCTAACAAGCTCTACTGAGCATTTTCCAAATAGCAAAATCTACACAGATTTTCAAATGACACAGAAAAAGATACATCCCTGATTCTAGAACTATACCCATAACAAATTTAAAGCTCCTGCTCCAAATCACTTCAAAAAAGTGGCTGAAAAATATTTTATCATGAGCAGAACTACTTTTTTCTCCTAACCTCGTTCTTTGGAAATGGCTGAACCATTTTCACTGAAACATTACAGAAAGTTAATTCGGCCTGAGACACAGCAAGTATGGGGAAAAAAGAGCCCAAAGTTATAAGCAGGCTCATAACAGAAAATGTTAGGCAACCTTAACTATAGGTGTTGCTACCAGCTCTGCCTCTACTGTTAACCGAGTATTTTGTTACCTGCTTGAACTCTGAATAAAATGGTACGTATTCATTATTCTAAAACAAGTCATTACACGAAAGGCTGTATTCATGAGAGAGTTAAATTACAGATAGTATGTAACGAGCAGAATACCAAAACAAATACAATAATAAGAATTTAGGATTGTATGTTCACGACAGTCTTCACCATATATAAACTGATTGCATGTCATACCCCGTCAGAGAAATAAACTAAGCAAAAGGCATTAGAACAAAATTAAAAATCAAACAAAGTTACAAAGAAATGGTCTGATCAACTGTGCAAAATGAATTCAAGGGAAAATCTTCTGAACATTTTCCAAAAAAATGTTTATTAATCAGAGTTGGTACCTTTAAAAAAAAAAATGAGTTGAGACATATTTTGGAAAATTAACAAAAATACTGGTTCCGAAAGATCTTTAAAATATAGAAAAGAAATGTGAAAATAAGGAAATCAATAACTTAAATCTGGAACAAACAACATCTTAAGTTCTAGATTTATGTAAGTTTAATAGGAATTCCAGAACACTATGTATGGCAGAAGTTCTCCAAACAAGGGAACCTATGGCCCAATCCTACAACCCTTTATTCATGCAAATAGACCCGCCAACTTCAAAGACTGTAGGATCAAGACCAAAAGACAACTACAACAGCTGTAATTCACAACTCTGGCATTTATATAAAGAGCTCACCCTCCTGTCTGAAAAAAAGCTACATTCAATAGTCTCCATACCAAGTTTTGATAGTCAAACATGCTACAAAATGAAATTACCATAAACAATTCTTTTTTAAAATGAAGTAGGTTACTGAATTGTTCTTATAGGAGTAAAAGGTATATCTATATCTATATATATCTATATATATATATAGATATATCTATATATATATCTATATATATATCGGTAACCAAGAAGAAAAGGAGGTGCTTTATGAGAAAATACAAAGGAAGAAAAATGCCCCACTTTCTCTAGTACTGCCTTTGTCCAGCCACAAAGCTGAGCTGCAAATTGTCAGCATAAGCAGAGTTGGCACACTAGAGGGAACTGCTTGCATTTCCCAATCTGCATGCCCTTTCTGAACATTTCTTAGCCGAGAGCCATGGCTAATCCCAGCATGTACACTCTACTTATTTCCCATTTTCTCCTCTTTTTAGATGTTAACAGAATCAGACGAAAAATAGTACACATCGTCTTTTAATATGTGTACAGCACCTTGCACAATGGGGTCCTGATTGCACCCGAGGTTCTGTCGCCATACAAATAAATAACAATAATATGAAAAATGATAGATCTTGCAGTGCAGTTACATTTGCTAAACTCTGCATTACCAGCCATTATGCACTCATAACAGAGGAAAGATACAAGTCTTTATTTATACATTAGAAGTTTCCAAATTACATCATCAGACAAATTTTTGTTTGGTTCTATCTAGGATGTAAATATATGTTTGTTGGGTATTAGTCTATTATTTTTCTACTGAGGATTTTATTCTTTTCTGCAGTATTATATCACAGTCTGGAACAGAAAATCTTGAGATTACTATGGTCACAGACTTCCAGTTTATGCAAATTTATACAAATTTATAGTTCTTACTCGCAACCCCATCCTATATTAATTTGCTTGTTCATACATCTGTTCCATTTTTCCATAATCAGACTCTGAGCTTTCTGGGGAAAGGATTGCTTTTGCTTTACCCTTTTGTATTGAGGGCTTTAGATGGTACCATAATAAGTAAGAAATCACCGCAATCGACTCCTATCTCAGAAAAATGAATTCCATTAAATTGAGGATTTCTGTCCTGCTCAGAACTGACATACTACTCAATAACAGACTTGTATATAGATCTTCAAAAATAATTTTCTGATAATAAGTATCAGAGGGGTAGCCGTGTTAGTCTGGATCTGTAAAAGCGGCAAACAGTCCTGTGGCACCTTGTAGACTAACAGATGTATTGGAGCACAAGCAGATGCAACTGACGAAGTGGGTATTCACCAACGAAAGCTTATGCTCCAATATGTCTATTAGTCTATAAGGTGCCACAGGACTCTTTGCCGCTTTTTCTGATAATAGTAAAACTGAAGTCACCAAAGAAACCTATAGACAAATAAGGCCTTCCCTATTTGTTGCTGTAATGCAGGTATGAATATTCCTCATACAAACCCATCCTAAAATGCACTTAACTCAAAAAACAATAAATAGCTCAACACCTGAAGTTTGATCCTTGGCTGCAAACGTGCCAGCTATCGAGGAGACAGTACCCACCACTCTCCATTTGACTGATACTCCTTTTTAAATTGCATTTCAAAATCTGGATCTTCTATTCCAGTTCTCCATACTGGTGTGAGGGATCGGGATGAACCACTTTGTGATTATACAACATGTCAGAATTTCTCTTGTTGGCTGCTGTCAGATACTGCATAAATAACACTTTTCCTTATTAAAAATTAAGCTTCTAGCCCTTGTAGCTGTGAACATAACCTTCAGAACGTGACCCAATCTGTTGCCGAGTCCCCAGTCAGATGGCAACAAATGCTCTAAAGGCCAAATTCCAACTGTCCTCTCACACATGGGAACAAAAGATCAAAACACAGACATGCTGCCATTGTTCCAGTGTGCACAGAGCTACTACTAAAGAGGACCCAAGTACATGAGAAACCAGTTCTTATGTACGATATGGTTTCTGCATTGGGTGATATGAAATACTTGAAACAAGAATTAGTTGTACCAGATGCCTAACTTAATACAAAAATATGCTTCTCCCTACATTATTTGCCTCTTCTCCAGCATCCCAATGTTTACCCAATCTTGATTTGTGATCATGAGCTCCTAATCTCTGGACCAGTGGAAGGCTGATAGAAATAATGAATTTATTCACTGAAGAGAGGCCTCACTCACCGATCCCTCAGCACAACTAACTCACTAATAAAGAGTATGATAAAAAGCTATGTTCATTTTCCCTGAAGGAAAGAGCTTATTTAACTTTCTGGTTAGAAGTAGTGTGTGGTATATTGGTTGCTACTTGTGACAAAGCAGGAACCAGAAATTGGGAAGAAAGGTAATGGGGCAAAAAACAACTATTTCAGAAAAAGTTAAATGTTCAACACATTTTAAAATAATAAATTTTGTTGCAGTGAAAATTAACAACGTAATAGCTAGCTGAAAGATAAAAATTATGGCTGAGGACTTCAGAAAACAGGCATAAACCAACATCTTTGCAACACAAATGTGGAAATGTAAATGTTTGAAGCTGGGTACAAATTTAATACACCCAGATGAGAGAACATACGGCAGATGACATTTTGCCCCTGAAAATGCTAAGCTGTGCTTTGATGGAAAATTAATTTTTTTAAATTAAAAAAAAAATGGTTCTGTAACTTCCTGACACTTGGAACAAAAAGTATTATCCGGATTTATGTTTAGAATTTGTTAAGCAATTGTTTAGCAAAATTACTTATACAGATGCAAGACCAATATCTGTACTCAAGTCTTGGTCACTGGGAATATACCTACCCTCATGCAACTTCTGACAAATCACTTTTATGCTATAAATGGTCTTTTAATAACAAAATTTTAAAAACACATTTTATAGAGGTTTCAACTTGAAAAAAGTTCTCAGAAGAACAGACAACCGCAGTTAATGCATTCAACTTTTTAAAGTAATATTTTTGAGATGAAAGCATTCACAAAAGCAACAGGCAAGTCATCAGAAATAAACAGAGCAAAAACACCCTGGGAAACCAAATACAAATCTATTTTCAAGAGAATCTTTTTAGCTTTTGCTGTAGGAGCTGTTTGAACCTCCCATCCCTTTAATTGTAGGGGCTACTTAAGAAATTCTATGTCAGCAATCAGGACCAGCACTGAAGAACAACTATAGTCTTCCACTTTCAAAATTCTTGAAAACCCATTTAAGGATGTTAGTAGGGGGTAAATGAAAGCCATATGCATTAAGAAGCTAATAATTTGAAAAATGTACAGGGGCAATGAACCCTGACGTTATCAAGTACTGAAATGACTATAAAAGTGTTTTGTGTATTTTAGTTAAAGTAACTAAATATGGCCAAAAAATAATGCTACTCTAAAAAATGTACAAGTACACCTACTATATAATGTACCCCTAATATTAATATTTGAAACATAGCATAAAAACTTTGTCACTAAAACATGACAAATTCATAGGCACCTTTTTATTTCTTATATACGTTTCAGTATTATAGGTGAAACTGGCAGATTGTTCGACACTCCCCATTATAAGATTTTTTCAGTTGCTTATACTTTGGCCACACTTTAACAGTTTGTGTGGAAGTTTTCCAAAGCACAGACAAGGAAGAAACGGCCTTGTTAAACCTAGCTGGCCTGCATATTGGCTTGCTGGCAACATGATGAATGTCTACAGCAGACATCTAGGTGTAACTCACTCCCAGTTCCCAGCTCTGTGAGGCTTGAATTAGTTTAAACACAAAACAGTTACCTACTTTTCGTAACTGTGGTCTTTGACCTGTGTTGCTCATGTCCATTCCATTCTAGGTGTGCACCCATGCCCACGTGCATGGTTATCGGAGATTTTTGCCTTAGTGGTACCTGGAGGGTCGGCTGTGGTGCCCTCTGGAGTGCCACACTCATGCAACAATATATCAGGCACCGCCGGCACTAACTCCTCTCAGTTCCTTCTTGCCAACAACTCCAACAGAGGGGCAAGAGGGCACGTAATGGAATGGACATGAGGTAGGTAAGAGTTTTTCTTCTTTGAGTGCTTGCTCATGTTGATTCCAATCGAGGTGACTCTCAAGCAGTATCCTCAGAGTTCACAGTCTTGCAGCTTGCAATATTGCCCTGCCAAATGCAGCATCATCTTGAGCTTGCTGGGTAAGTGCATAATGAGATCTGAACATGTGGATGGATGACCAGGAGGCAGCCCGACAGATTTCTAGGATTGGCCAGGAAGGCTGCCATTGACGCCTATGCCATATTGGAGTGAGCTGTCACAATTGCTGGCATGGACACCTTCGCCAGCTCATAACAGTAGTGGATGCAGGCCATGATCCAAGACAAGATTCTCTGGGCAAACACTGGGCAACCCTTCATCTTGTCTGCGACAGGAGCGAACAACTGCGTTGACTTCTGGACCGACTTCATTCTATCTATGTAGAAGGTCAGCGCCCGTCTAATGTCCAGGGTATGCAGCCTGCATTCCTCATCCATCGCATAAGGCTTTGGACAAAAGACAGGAAAGTATACGTCTTAACCAGTATGAAACTGGGAGACGACCTTGGGCAGAAAATCCGGGTGTGGACACAGCTGGACCTTATCCTTATACAAGACAGTGTAAGGCAGCTCCGACATGAGCACCCTGATCTCTGATATCCTACGAGCCGAAATTATAGCAACCAAGAGGGAGACCTTCCAGGAGAGAAGCGGGAGGGAGCAGGAAGGCAAAGGTTCGAAGGGAGGACCCATGAGCCTTGACAGCACAAGATGCAGGTCCCAAGTGGGGGACCAGGTCCCAGAAATGAGGGTAGAGGCACTCCAGACCTTTCAAGAACCACGCCATCATGGGATGGGCGAAAACTATCCTGCCTTGAAACGGAGGGTGGAATGCCGAAATGGCCACTAGGTGTACCCTGACAAAAGATAGCAACAGGCCCTGGAGCTTAAGGTGCAGCAAATACTCCAGGATGTCTAGCAGCAGGGCCTCTTCTGCACGAATGTATCAAACCGAGGCACAACACGCGAACCACTTCCACTTCACCAGGTAGGTAGCCCTGGTGAAGGGTTTCCTACTGCCCAGAAGGACCCACTGGAAACCAGCAGAACACTTCCATTTGTCCATACTTAGCCATACAGTAGCCAAGATGTCAGGTGCCACATCACCAGGTTCAGATGCAGCAGATTGCCATGGTTCTGGGATAGCAGATCCAGCTGAAGAGGCAGCTGCAGTGGGATGGCTGCCGAAAGACTCAGCAGCATGCCGAACCAGTGTTAGCGAGGCCACGCTGGGGCTATGAGGATGACATTCACTTTGTCTTGCTTCACCTTTAGCAGGACCTTGTGGATTAACAGCACCAGTGGGAAGGCGCACATCAGAGCTCCCGACAACAGGATCAGGAAAGCATCTGACAGTGAGCCCTTGTCCCTGCCTGGCAGAGAACAGAACACATGGCACTTTCTGTTCTGTCTGAACGTGAACAGGTCCACCTGGAGAGTCCCCCACCTGTGGAAGATTAGGGAGACCACCTCCGGATGAAGTGACCATTTGTGGCAAGACGAGAAGGTCCAGCTGAGGCGATCCGCCAGGACATTCCTGGTACCAGGCGGGTGGGCGGCCACCAGATGAACGGCATGCCGCACACAAACGTCCCAGAGGTTGAGTGCCAAAAGGCCAAAGACCTGACACTGCCCTGCTTGTTGATATAACACATTGCGGCAGTATTGTCTCTCAGGACCTGCACCACCTTGCCTTCCAGGTGGGGCAAGAAAGCCTGACTGGCCAGGCGAACCACACTGAGCTCCCCGATATTGATATGAAGGGCTAGATCATGCTGAAACCACCGGCCCTGGGTGCTGAGCTCACCCAAGTGGACTCCGCAGCCCAGATCCAACGAGTCTGAGACCAGGATGAGCAATGGGGACAGGGTCGCAAAGTGAACTCCTTGCAGCACCGACTTGGGATCCAGCCACCAGTTCAGGGATGAGAGGATGTGGCTCGGCACCATGACCACTTGGTACAGGGCATGCCTGCTGGCGATATAGAATAAGGCCAGCCACGCTTGAAGAGGCCGCAGATGAAGTCAAGCATGGCTGACCACATACATGCACATGGCCCAACAGTCACAGGCATATGTGGGGCCATGGTGAGCAGGTGGCTCTTTATGGCGAAAATCAGGTCCAACATGGCCCAAAAATGTGCCTCCGGAAGGAAGGCCCTGGCTCGTGTGGAGTAAAGAACTACTCCAACAAATTCTGTGTGTTGGACCAGCGTTAACATGGACTTTTCTGTGTTTATTAGCAGGCCCAAGTCGCTGCAGGTGAAGTGCCCCAGATCGAGGCGCCTTTAAACTTGCCCCGGAGACCTGCCCTTCATGAGCCAGTTGTCAAGATATGGGAAGATCTGAACCCCTCGATGTCTCAGGTAAGCTGCCACCAGCGCTGTGCATTTTGTGAACACCCTTGAAGCCGAGGACATAGCACCGTGAAATGTATCTGGCGCCCAGCCACTATGTCCCAGGAACATGGAGACATGAAATAAGTGTCATTTAAGTCAAGAGCAGCGTACCAGTCTCCCGCATCCAGGGAAGGGATGATGGAGGCCAGGGAGACCATGGGAAACTAAGTTCATAAGAGACTTGTTAAGGCGACGCAGGTCCAGGATAGGTCTTAGGTCTCCTTTGGCCTTCGGGATTAGGAAGTAACAGAAGTAGAATCCTCTTCCTTCCATGTCCCGAGGAACCGCCTCCACAGCCGCCAAGCCCAGGAGCTTTTCAAATCTCCTGAATGAAGAGGGAGGGTTGGCCAAAAATTGCAGGATATAGACATGAACTATTATGTCCAGGACTCAGTGGTCCGATCAGCGACCAGGCCAACGGCAGGGAGAGAGGCGGTTGAGAAAAAGGCGGGAAAGATCCGGGTGGCTGACTAGAGCGTCACTCTCGAGCGCACCCTCAAAAACAAAATGCTTTTGGCCCCCAGGATGTTTGGCGGGCCAAGCTTGCACAGGCGAGCAGGGAGAAGAAGGGCGTAGACAACTAAAACTAGCGTCCCTTCTTCTTGCAGAGCCCTGATGGGGTTGCCAGCATCTTGACAATGAGGGTAGCCAGAAGGGCTCTCTCGCAGACTGTAGCATGTGCATGCCCAACAAGCAAAGGGTAGCTCTAGTGTCCTTCAACCCGTGCAGCCTGGCGTCCATCTACTCAGAGAAAAGACCAACCCCATCGAAAGGGAGGTCTTGAATTGAAGTCTGCATCTCCTGGGAGAGGCCCACCATTTGGAGACAATAAATGCACTGCATAACAACTGCCGATTTGACCACCCAAGCCGCCGAGTCCGACACATCCCATGCCATTTGCAGGGAGCATCTGGCCACCGCAGTACCCTCCTCCACCAGGTTGCCAAACTCTCGTGCTAGACCCTGCAGGAGGGATTCCTGGAATTTTTTGAGACTGTCCCAGAGGTTAAAGCTATATCTGCGCAAAAGGGCCTGATGGTTCACCACCTGAAATTGTAAGCTGATGGTAGAATAAATTTTTCTCCCAAATAGATCAAGCCCTTTGGCCTCTTTATTCTTGGGAATCGAATAGGTGTGACCCTGTTCTTCCCCTCTCACTGGCCGCAGACACAACCAGCGAGCCCAGGGGTGGGTTGGTATAAAGGTATTCTAAACCTTTGGCTGGAACGAAATACTTCTCAGCCCGTTTCAAGGTGGGAGGAATGGCAGAGGGAGTTTGCCACAGGTTCTTGGCTATCTTGAGAACCCCTTCATGCAGGGGGTTCCTCAAACCCCTGCACTCCAATCCTCTGCCCCAGCCCTGAGCCCCCACATACTTCAAACCCCTCTCAGCCCCACCCCCCACCACATGAATTTTGTTATGTGCACCAATATCATGGTGATGTGTCACACATCACCTCCATATTGGTGCACATAACAAAATTCATTCTGTACATGTATGGGAAAAATTAGAGGGAACATTGACATACAGCCATCTGCACCATCGTCCTCCTAGGCGCAGAAAGAGCACAGGTCTTCACCTACTCCGTTGATGACTCTGGTGCCGCAGGACTCAGCTAAGGCTCCCCAAGAGGGCAAGCCAGCCACTAAGACCCCTCAAGGAGCAGGGGAACACTGCTGGTCGCCGGACAGGCGGCGACGATCCTCTCCGCCGCGTTGAGGTTCCCAGGGCAGGTCCGAGTTGCATCACTGGTCACTCAGACCAAGGTAAAGATCCCCTCGGCGTTACTCACCAGTATAGGGTCAACACTCCCGGCACCGCTCATCCTCTCATTGATCGTTCTCCAAACATCTGTCCCGATCACCGGCGCAGTGGGAGCGTTCCCTGTCTCAGCACTGGTCTCCCTATCACTGGTACCACTCTCCCTGGTATAGACACTGGTCTGCCACGTTTGGTCAGCGATCACCGGTAGTCACGACCAGCAAACAGAAACAGGCATTGACAGCCTCTCCCTGGTCACCAGAAGGTGATTCCTCCGGCACAGAGGGCCAGTTCAGCCCACCAGCTAGCTCCCATCAGGGAGATTGGGCACTGGAACCCGCACCGTCGTCTATGGCACTGCAGTGGCAGCATGACCAGCAGTCAGCACAGTGGCCTTATTAGAGCGTGAGGGGCATACCGGTCATGATGATGCCCCCTTCACAGCGCTCCTTGGTTGCTGCATCAGAGCATCAATCGGCCGCACCGGGCTCGGTGCTGGAGATCCATTGGAGACCAGAGTGGAGGAACCCGTGCCCACCCGTAAGCCTCCATCCCCAGCAGCAGTCAATGCCCTGGGACCTTCCACAGTGGTCCAATCTTTCTCGTCATCCCCAGATGAAGCGGTCGCAGGACCTTCGAGGGCTAGCCTGCCGGATGACTTCAGGGAGCATCAAGCCCTACTATGGTGCATGGCCAAGAAATTGAGGCTGGAGGTGCAGCAGATGGCGGAGAAGGAGGACACCCTTTTCAATGTCATCTCAGCCTCTACGCCCACCCGGGTTGCCCTACTGGAGCACCCACAAAGAAAAATTAGCGGGTTCTGCTCAGCAGCACCCACCAGCAGCCAAGCACCTCTCACCTGTCGGCAGCCCTGTGGACCAACTCCTCCCCCTCCCTCCCAGCACCTCCTGCCCGCCACCAACAGCTGTTTTGCAGCACACAGGAAGCTCCAGGAGGGCGGGGGAGAAGCGGGGATGGGGCGCACTAGGGGGAGGAGGCAGAGAAGAGGCAGGGGCGGGAAGAAGCAGGGATGAAGCACCCTCCAACTAGAAGGGAAGTCGGCGCTTATGGGTGCCCCTTCCCTGGCTGCACGAGGTCCCAACTGGGTGGGTTCCCTGAGCACCTGCGTGGTGCTAAAAAGGCTGCTGCACGGCCTCACAGCTTACAGGGAACTTAGGTGTGCACCCCATACCACTCCCAGGAGGCGGACCTTTAATGGGGCCGGGAGCCCCAACCAGGGAGGCACAATCACGTGGCTCCAGAGTAGCCTGGCAGCCAGGCCCGGGTCCCTTGGTTGATGACCCTTGGGCCTTCTTGCTTGGTGCCAGGGACAGCTTCTTAGCTTTCTTCTTTGGCACTAGCAAAGGGGAATGGTGCCAGGAGGAGCCGGGTGCCAGGGGTACACTGCACACAGAGGCTGAGGCGCTCAGTGCGACCTGCCTGGATGGCTCAGAAGCCGGGTGGAGGGCGGACTCCAGCAGGAGAGCCCTGAGGTGGCTATCCCGCTTCTTACAGATCTGACACTGATCCTTGACCTGTGACTCCCCCAAGCACTTAAGACAGCTGCTATGAGGGTCACTCACAGGCATAGAGGCCTGTTGCAGTCCAAGCAGGGCTTAAACCCGTGAGACTGGGGCATCCCTGCCTGGGGCGAAGTCCCCACTGGGACCCTAACTACTAACTAACAAACACTTAGCTACTATTAAACAACTACTTAACCATTATTGTGTTCAAACTATGTACAAAGGCCTACGGCACAAATTTCTTAAGAGAAAAAACTACTCTTGCTAAACAAGGAAGGCGCTCCAACGAACCACCATGGACGGGAAGAAGGAACTGAGAGGGCCGAGGGCCAGCGGTGCCTGATTTACCACTACATGAGCATGGCACTCCAGAGACCACCACAGCTGTTCTGGGCAGATACGAAAATAAATAATGGCCAATAAAATCATGGAATGTATTATCTTTTCCAAAAAAAATTCTGCTGGCTCATTAAAGGAGTGGCTGAAATATTAAAGCGTTCAAGAACTGATGCATATATTTATTGTTCTCCCAAGGACAAAAAACAACGTTCTTAATTGATTTGGAAACACAAAAAACAATGTTTGAAGTGCTATACGTAATAGCAATAGTCTGCTTAAATCCACTGAAGTACATGAAGGAGTATTGCAGTGCTGTAGCAGTGTCAGTCCCAGGATATTAGAGAGACAAGATGGTTGTGGTAATATCTTTTATTGGACCAACTTCTGTTGGTGAGAGAGACAAGCTTTTGAGCCATACAGAGCTTGCATATTTATTTTGATAACTAATGTCCTAATACACCTTAGCTATTTTAGAAGGAAATAAGACCAAACACTAAAAAGTAAGTAAGTATCACTTTTAATTCGAGAGATGCTATGCTAACATATGAATACATTTATCCATGAGGGGGAGATGGTTGGGAGATGTCCAGGTAATTAATCTCCACACCGGATTTTAGCATTGAGAGGGAAGAAAATGAAGTAAGAAAGGATATAGCCATGGGTAGGAGAATGTATATAAGGAGGAAGGACAGTGTGGATAGCAGTCTAATAGGTTATACTGGCTGTAGAATCACCATGCCTAATAGGGTACAGAATGTGAGCGAGGCCAAACAGCAAAAATTAAGATGTTTGTACACCAATGCAAGGAGTCTAGGTAACAAAATGGAGGAATTAGAGCTACTGGTGCAGGAAGTGAAACCAGATATTATAGGGGTAACAGAAACATGGTGGAATAGTAGTCATGACGGGACAACAACTATTGAAGGGTATGTGCTGTTTAGGAAAGACCGAAATAAAGGTAAAGGTGGTGGAGTAGCATTGTATATCAATGACGAGGTAGACTGTAAAGAAATAAGAAGCGATGGAATGGATAAGACAGAGTCCGTCTGGGCAAAAATTACATTGGGGAAGAAAACTATTAGAGCCTCCCCTGGGATAGTGCTTGGGGTGTGCTATAGACCGCCAGGATCTAATTTGGATATGGATAGAGCCCTCTTTAATGTTTTTAATGAAGTAAATACTAAGGGAAACTGAGTGATCATGGGAGACTAACTTCCCAGATATAGACTGGAGGACAAGTGCTAGTAATAATAATAGGGCTCAGATTTTCCTAGATGCAATAGCTGACTGATTCCTTCAGCAAGTAGTTGCTGAACCGACTAGAGGGGATGCCATTTTAGATTTGGTTTTGGTGAGTAGTGAGGACCTCATACAAGAAATGGTTGTAGGGAACAATCTTGGTTCAAGTGATCATGAACTAATTCAGTTCAAACTGAATGGAAGGATTAACAAAATTAAATCTGCAACTAGGGTTTTTGATTTCAAAAGGGCTGACTTTCAAAAATTAAGGAAATTAGTTAGGGAAGTGGATTGGACTGAAGAACTTATGAATCTAAAGGCAGAGGCGGCCTGGGATTACTTTAAATCAAAGCTGCAGAAGCTATCAGAAGCCTGCATGCCAAGAAAGGGGAAAAAATTCATAGGCAGGAGTTGTAGACCAAGCTGGATGAGCAAGCATCTCAGAGAAGTGATTAAGAAAAAGCAGAAAGCATACAGGGAGTGGAAGATGGGAGGGATCAGCAAGGAAAGCTACCTTATTGAGATCACAACATGTAGAGATAAAGTGAGACAGGTTAAAAGTCAAGTAGAGTTGGACCTTGCAATGGGAATTAAAACCAATAGTAAAAGGTTCTATAGCCATATAAATAAGAAAACAACAAAGAAAGAAGAAGTGGGACTGCTAAACACTGAGGATGGACTGGAGGTTAAGGATAATTTAGGCATGGCCCAATATCTAAACAAATACTTTGCCTCAGTCTTTAATAAGGCTAAAGAAGATCTTAGGGATAATGGTAGCATGACAAATGGGAATGAGTATATAGAGGTAGATATTACCATATCTGAGGTAGAAGCGAAACTCAAACAGCTTAGCGGGACTAAATCGGGGGGTCCAGATAATCTTCATCCAAGAATATTAAAGGAATTGGCACATGAAATTGCAAGCCCATTAGCAAGAATTTTTAATGAATCTGTAAACTCAGGGGTTGTACCGTATGATTGGAAAATTGCTAACATAGTTCCTATATTTAAGAAAGGGAAAAAAAAGTGATCCAGGTAACTACAGGCCTGTCAGTTTGACATCTGTAGAATGCAAGGTCTTGGAAAAATTTTGAAGCAGAAATTAGTTAAGGACATTGAGGTCAGTGGTAAATGGCACAAAATACAACATGGTTTTACAAAAGGTAGATCGTGCCAAACCAACCTGATCTCCTTCTTTGAGAAAGTAACAGATTTTTTAGATAAAGGAAACGCAGTGGATCTAATTTACCTAGATTTCAGTAAGGCATTTGATACCATGCCACATGGGGAATTATTAGTTAAATTCGAAAAGATGGGGATCAATATGAAAATTGAAAGGTGAATAAGGAATTGGTTAACAGTGAGACTACAGCGGGTCCTACTGAAAGGTGAACTGTCAGGCTGAAGGGAAGTTACCAGTGGAGTTCCTCAGGAATCAGTTTTGGGACCAATCTTATTTAATCTTTTTATTACTGACCTCAGCACAAGAAGTGGAAGTGTGCTAATAAAGTCTGCGGATCATACAAAGCTGGGAGGTATTGCCAATTTTGAGAAGGCCCGGGAAATAATACAGGAAGATTTGGATGACCTTGTAAACTGGAGTAATAGTAATAGGATGAAATTTAATAGTGAGAAGTGTAAGGTTATGCATTTAGGGATTTATAACTAAAATTCTTGTTATTAGCTGGGGACACATCAATTAGAGGTAACGGAGGAGGAGAAGGACCCTGGAGTATTGGTTGATCATAGGATGACTATGAGCCGCCAATGTGATATCGCCGTGAAAAAAGCTAATGCGGTCTTGGGATGCATCAGGCAAGGTACTTCCAGTAGAGATAAGGAGGTTTTAGTACCGTTATACGAGGCACTGGTGAGACCTCACCTGGAATACTGTGTGCAGTTCTGGTCTCCTATGTTTAAGAAGCATGAATTCAGCTGGAACAGGTACAGAGAAGGGCTACTAGGATGATCCGAGGAATGGAAAACCTGTCTTATGAAAGGAGACTCAAGGAGCTTGGCTTGTTTAGCCTAACTAAAAGAAGGCTGAGGGGAGATATGATTGCTCTCTATAAATATATCAGAGGGATAAATACTGAAGAGGGAGAGGAAGTACCAATGTGGACACAAGAACAAATGGATGTAAACTGGTCATTGGGAAGTTTAGACTTGAAATTAGACGACGGTTTCTAACCATCAGAGGAGTTAAGTTTTGGAATAGCCTTCCAAGGGAAGCAGTGGGGGCAAAAGACTATCTGGCTTCAAGATTAAACTCGATAAGTTTATGGAGGAGATGGTATGATGGGATAACATGATTTTGGCAATTAATTGATCTTTAACGATTCATGGTAAATAAGCCCAATGGCCTGTGATGGGATGTTAGATGGGGTGGGTCCTGAGTTACTACAGAGAATTCTTTCCTGGGTATCTGGCTGGTGAATCTTGCCCACATGCTCAGGGTTCAGCTGATCGCCATATTTGGGGTCAGGAAGAAATTTTCCTCCAGGGCAGATTGGAAGAGGCCCTGGGGGGTTTTCGCCTTCCTCTGCAGCATGTGGCATGGGTCACTTGCTGGAGGATTCTCTGCACCTTGAAGTCATTAAACCACAATTTGAGGACTTCAATAGCTCAGACATAGGTGAGAGGTTTATTGCAGGAGTGGGTGGGTGAGATTCTGTGGCCTGCATTGTGCAGGAGGTCAGACTAGATGATCATAATGGCTCCTTCTGACCTTAGTATCTATGAATGCAGTTCTTTGTGTTTAAAACTATCAGTACTACAGAACGTATGGACATTCTGACTTGGGGATGGGAGGTAGTCTTCTCTAATAAAGATCTGAAAGGTTTTAAAAGATTCAAAGGAAACAAATGCAAGAGCAATATACGCTCTTATAGCTCCAGGTGCAATTATGTAACATATATTAGCACATCAAAGCCCATGGCAATACCTCCCAGAAATACCAGACAGGATTGGGACACCACCACCACACCCGCAGATATAGGACTATGTGCATGCTTATATGTATTGCTGAACTGGGGCCCCATTTGGACTTCTATTTTTTAAAATTTTGGCCTTAATCTCTCATCTGCAAAGCATACTGAACGACTTTATTAATGGATTTGCTTTCTTTTGTAAAGCTATAATTCACTGAAAATAGGTGGACAAAGAATATAATAAAATAGTGATGCAGTAAAACCTGGTGAAAAATACCTTTTGGACGGGCCAAAATGTGTTTGCACAAACTATGACTTGTAAACTATTAGTTATTCTCTATTCGCACTATCTGACCGGTCCTCTGAGTCACATGGGCATTGTTTTGGTTTCTCATTGGATTCTTTAACAACAGGGATTTCTTTTTCCTTGCTTGAAAATTGTCCATGAACATATGCAATTTTTCTACAAAACTGTATGAATAGAAAGCTTTTTGAGAAGGCCACAAAAGCATTTCCACTGTAATTTCCACTCTCCCCAATAGTCACACCACTTTGTTTTCATCAAACATTCTTGTTAAAAAGAAAACAAAAAAAACTTCGTCCACCTAATGTTCACGAATACCTAGCAATGAACTGGCAGGTTTTATTCACAAAAATATTTAAGAACACCTTCTACTGTATTTCCTTGGCTCCAGTCATTAAATATATTTTGTCCTGAAATCTTCTAATAAATAGCTTTAATATAAACAATGCTGCACATCATAGACTTTAACCCGTGTATATTTTAAAGAGAATGACAGAGTGCATCACCATTCTTTTCCAAAGCTTCTAATGTTCAGAAGAGCGTCAATATTTTTCTAGCATAACATCTGGAATAAAAACGCTTGGTAATCTGTTCAATTTCATATATAGCTACATATTGTTAAATTCATTTGCTTTTATATAACTATCACATCCGTCTGCACATGGCATATCCTCTCTACAAAGAGAAGTATTTCAGAATACAGATTTTCTAAATTAGCATTCTGTATACAGTCAAAGATGATTTCAAAATGGTAAAAATATCACTCCATCAGGAATACTTTTAGCTAATCTTATGGTAAAATTGGTTTTAGTACCAACCTAAACAAATTTCTCCACAAGAAAGCATTACATGCAATCTCGGAAAACAGCTCATCGCTCCCCACCCACCCACACTTTTTTTTTTTTTTTTTTTTTTTTTTTTTTTTAAAGTGCCCCATATCTCAGCTGCCAACCACATTGTCACTGTATCCCAGTGTGTGTATATATATTTCCCTTTACACTGTGTGATCTGTGCAAGTCTTCAAATAAAGCCAGAACAAGCTGGTATCAAATCAGGCAGAAGGAAAGAAATGAGTCCCAGAGCAAATATTCACAGGGATCCAAATCACAATAATCTGATCCCAGGGAGCTATAAAGCCCATCAAGTCCTTTGTTTCTTTAGGACTCATTGCATAACAATCAGACTTTGCTTAGTTGTTAGGAGGGGGGAAAGGAACCTGGTTGACACTGCATTGTTCACCCCCTATCTAATACACTGTATTTTCATATTAGGAGGAGGCCTGCGAAGAAATAGGAATTTAGTGAGGATGAATGTACAGGTAGCTACAAAAAAGGGGGGATTTAATGGGCTAACCTACCTGTGGTAACTTTTGTAGGTCGTATCTTTGCTTTTTCTTACTGCTCCATGCATTGCTAATCAGTGATCCACTGGAAACTTCAGAACCTACTGAAAAGCCTGGCAGGGTATTTGGCTTTCAATTCTTCTACTCTGTTTATTCCCAATACAAGTATATTCATCAGGCTTAGAAATAACTCTTGAACAAGGGCAG
Source organism: Chelonia mydas (assembly GCF_015237465.2). Classification (NCBI taxonomy): domain Eukaryota; kingdom Metazoa; phylum Chordata; order Testudines; family Cheloniidae; genus Chelonia; species Chelonia mydas. The sequence continues at coordinate 98,744,558 of NC_057849.1, read as the reverse complement.
CCACTCAGCAATGAAATGTAAATTACTGACTTGCTAAAACCTAGACTTGCCACTGCTAATGAGCATATTAAAGGAAAACTACTCACTAGATTACTGCAACCTTTTTACTTAACCCTGTATGTACTGAAAGTCACAATTCAGCATCAATTAAAGGACCTATCTGCTAAACAGTAACAAAGCTGCTATCCAACAGTCTTTTGCTACCAACTGATTCTGACCTAAAAGCGAAGAAAATTATTGGGCATTTCACACATTTATTTAATCAATCAGAAATGTGTACACAATGATACTAACCACACTGGCATCCTCATAAAATTTAATCAGATTAAAAGGTTATTTCAGAGTAGCAGCCATGTTAGTCTGTATTCGCAAAAAGAAAAGGAGGACTTGTGGCACCTTAGAGACTAACAAATCTATTTGAGCATAAGGTTATTGTTTCAGAAATGTAGCTGGTAAATTAAAAAAATTAAGTGTAAAATTTCAGATCCCTGAATACAACCCACTTTGCTGTCAGCAAATATTCACACCAAGGTAAGCATGAATTCCCCTCCATCATTTCACACAAACAGGTTTCCACCAACATAATGCTCAATCGTTGTGACATTTCCCCTCCCTATTACAGTTTGACAAAAGTGAAATCCCCTAGGTTTAGGGGGAGAAGTACTTTTTTGGTCCTTTTATTAATATGGTGCTTGATGTTACTACTGTAGATAAAACCTGTCAAAACCTCCACAGCATACCCCTTTTTCAAGGGTTTTATAATTCAGGTACACAACATTGTGAGGAATAACTATGGGTTACTTAGTTTTGGGGAAAAGGGGCCATGGAAAAAAATCTGAAAAGAAGGATTTTTTTGTTATGTAACATTGGTTTCATTAATGAAGTATGTTTTTATTGCAAATGCATCTAAATGTTGGTGACAGACATCTTATGAATAGAACATACAATATGGACACTATTTTTGAAATTTGAACACAAAATTAGGCACCTAAATCCACATTTACTCACCTTAATAAGTGGTCTGATTTTCAGAGGGGTTGAATGTGCTCCATGGAAAGCAGTGGCAGATATAGGTGCTGAGCACCTACAAACAGCAGGTCCACTTATTCAGGTGCCTAATTTTGGGAACCCAACTTTTCAACTGTATTAATAGAAGGTATAGGAAGCATTTTAAACTCTCCAGAAGAGATCAGAATCAGATCTTCAAAATGGGCCAAGCACAACTTTTTGAGTGTGAGCAGACATTAAGTTTTGATCCTTAACTATCAGTTACTGCTCTGGCTCTATCAACAAAGGGCTTTCAATGATAAATATTGACAAATGACGTTACACCAATTTACATACATATAGATTTTCACATACTATATATTACATATATTTATTTGAAATTAAGAATGCTTTTTTGATTTATCCTTTTCCATCTCGCAAACTGATATTGTTTATTATTCATTTGAATTGCAAAAGCCTAAAGGCCCCAAGCAAAGATAAGGGTCCCAACTGTGCTAGGCACTGTACATACACATAACAAGGAAATGGTGCCTGCCCTGAAAATTCTATAAGCTATATCAAAATGAGCCCCTAACAGGTGAACAAATGATCAATGGCATTTGATACTTCCTGGGATATGTCATTTAATCCTGTGCTGTCTGCACTACAGATTCCATACTTGTTCTTGCCAGTGGAACAACACCAGTGGAGGATTATAGGTGTGACTTTTTCCAGTGCCGATGCAACCTCAGTGTTTAGTGTAGATCTGCATGAAATTTTTTCCAATGAATAGTAAATTCACCAGGAAATTAATTTTTCTGGGCACCAAAAATTTTCATGAATTTTGGCCAACTTCGGCAAATTGTTTCAGATTAAAAAGTAAAGAAATTTTTGGAAATCTCAACATTTTCTGAGTGAACCACCTCAAAAATGTGGTTTCCAATCAGTATTTCATTTCAAAACATTCTCTTCAACCTGAACAACATTTTTTTCATTTTCGTAAAGAAAAATATCAGAGCCATAGCAACGCAAGGCTGGAAGGGATCTCAAGAGGTCATCTAGTCCATCCCCCTGTGCTGAGGCAGGACCAAGTACACCTAAACCCTCTCTGACAGGTGTTTGTATAACCTGTTCTTAAAACCCTCCAGTGACAGTATGACTGGACTGTGGAATTGCTATGCTCCCTTAACTCTCTAGCTTAGGGTACCTCTCACACATACTCTCCTCCACCTGCTGGAAAGATCCTTGCTGTGTCATAGGGATAAGGCAACTCCACAGTGTATGTGCTCGAGCAACTGTTTTTCACATGTTGTGAAACAATCTCTTGTTTACAACTCCCCTTCTGGTGAATGGCCAGTGATGGTCGTTCAATACCTGGCTGGGTGTTGGTCGCTCCTTTGTTGCTACTGAAGAGCCAACCTGTGGGCATTTCCCAGACTCACAGCCTGTTTCAGTAACAAACATATAGCAAAATCTCAACTTCATATACAACATATGTTTTGTACAAAGCATGCCTTATGAGGGATCAGTTAGAAAGTTACAGTCTATTAAGCAACGATGCTCAATAGATTATAACTTTCTAACTGATACCTCATAAGGCATACTTTGTACAAAACATATCGGAATCATGTAACTGTGGTGAATATGGGTTCTGGGGTGCTATTTTGAGATTGCTGTTGTTCATCCTTCAAGTTCAAAAATGAACATGACATCACTGATTGGTTTGGTTTCTGTGAACTTATGAGTGGCTGATCAGGCCAATTTGAGCTTTGAACTGTCTGTTGCACCTGAGCAAGAGATGCCATTATGGGTTGCCTGATTAACAGCAGACATGCTGCTGTTGTGAAATTTACACTGTTGACATTTCTGCCTTAGCGGTTCTCTTCTGCTTATAGACTGTAGCTCCAGTATGGATGAGACTTCGCCAGGTAGAATGATCATGAGCAAAATCATCCCATAGATCTCTGGGTCTATGTTGAGATAACTTGAAGAAGTCCTTGAAACCTTTATTCTGGTCTCCCTGAGAGAAACTTTCCATCCTTTAGCTCACCATGAAGATCTTTTTTGGCAGTCACTCATCTGACATTCTGGTGACATGGCCTGCCCATCCCATCTGTGAGTACATCAACAGAGTACAAATGCTTGGAATACCTGCCCATATGAGAACCTCAGTATCTGGAACTTTGTCTTGCCATCTTATCCTCATCAGTTTCCTCACACAGCCCATGATTCAGCTTCATAACATGGCAAACTGTACACCCTCCAGGTAAACCACCCAGGTTTCACATGTATACATCAGAGTTGGCAACAGTTTTGTTTACTGACTAATGACTCTGTACTCCCCTGTATTTGCACATAGTCTGCCAGAGGCCACACTTGCTTTGGCAATTCTAGCATTGGTTTAGTCATCAACGTGAACTGCATGTGACAGTGTACTGCCAAGGTACGTGAACTTGTCCACTACCTGGAGGGTTTGGCCATTCACTGTGGTAGCAGGCTCTACGTAAGGCTTTCCTGGTGAAGGCTGGGACATCACTTCTGTCTCTTTGATGTTGATTGTAAGACCAAAATTGTCACAAGCTGAAGAGAAATTGACATGCAGGGGGGCATGTCAGACTCAGATTTGGCATTCAGGGAAAAGTCACTTTGGCATACAGTCACTTCCTGTACCTTCATCTTTGCTTGTAGTCTCCTCAGATTGAAAAGCTTGCCTTCAGTCCAGTATCTGATGTCAATCCTATTGTCACAGTCACAAAAGGCATCTGTAAGTCTGGCAAAAAACACCATACTGAAGAAAATTAGGGCCAACACACAGTGCTGCTTGACTCCAGTGGTGACTGGGAATGGTTCAGATGACTCATCCATAATGTGAGTGAGCATGCCATCATGTAACTATTGACCCATTGTAATGAATTTCTCTGGGCAACTGAATTTTGCCATGATCTGCCAAAGGCCCTCCTGACTGACTGTATCAAATGCTTTTGTCAGGTCAATGAAGGTCATATACAGGTTGGAGTTCTGTTCCTGGCATTTCTCCTGAAGTTGACGAGCTGCAAACAACATGTCTCAGGCAGGAGCCCTTGTTCAATGTGTTGCACAATACGATTCAGCAGAATTCTGGAGAGAATTTTGCCAGCTATTGACAACAAGGAGAGTCCCCAAAAGGTGTTGCAGGATTGTCTATTACCTTTCTGCTTGTACAAGTGGACGATGGATGCATCCTTGTACTCCTGGGGTATAGTTCCTTGAGTCCACATTGACTGATTTTTTCCAGTCAGTTTCAGAGCCCTGTGCAAGCCTCCGACCTTATAGACTTCTGCTGGTATAGCATGTGCTCCAGGTGCTTTTCCATTTGATGCCAAGTCAATCACTTTCACAGTTTCAGTCAGCATTGGGGGATCAGCAAGAGATCTGTTGATATCAGTCTGAAGCAGCCGATCAATTGCCTCCTTGCTAATAGAAGACTGCTGATTGAGGATGTTGTTAAAAAGATACACAGACAGAAATAGTTATTCTATTCAGCACAGTTCTTTTCTCAGCCATTTAAAGAAATCATAACCTAACACGTACCTAGCTAGATTACTTACTAAAAGTTCTAAGACTCCATTCCTGGTCTATCCCCGGCAAAGACAGAATATAGACAGACTCACAAACCCTTTGTTTCTCTCCCTCCTCCCAGCTTTTGAAAGTATCCTGTCTCCTCATTGGTCATTTTGGTCAAGTGCCAGTGAGGTTACCTTTAGCTTCTTAATCCTTTACAGGTGAGAGGAGCTTTCCCCTGGCCAGGAGCGATTTCAAAGGGGTTTACCCTTCCCTTTATATTTATGACACGCCCCCCAAATCTCAGCTAGGGTGAAACACTGGCTGGGATTTCTTCCTGGAGCTCTAGGAAAAACAGAGTTAATAAGACACATGCATCTCTAAATATACTACCAAGTACATAAAGACTAACAATATTTTCTACATCTCAAGGACAATTTTAACCAGTTGATTCTGGGAAACTTTCACGGGAGAGTGCATCAGCCACTTTGTTAGAAGCTCCTGAGATGTGTTGGATGTCGAAATCAAAATCTTGGAGAGCTAAACTCCACCGAAGAAGTTTTTTGTTAGTTTCTTTGACGGTGTGAAGCCACTTCAGTGCAGCATGGTCGGTTTGCAGGTGGAAACGCCGTCCCCAAACATATGGGCGTAGCTTTTCCAGAGCGTAGACAATGGCGTAACATTCTTTTTCAGTGACTGACCAGTTGCTTTCCCTCTCAGACAGTTTTTTGCTGAGAAACACTACAGGGTGGAATTCTTGATCAGGTCCTTTCTGCATTAAAACTGCTCCCACACCACGCTCGGACGCATCTGTGGTTACTAGGAACGGTTTGTCAAAGTCTGGGGCCCTTAGTACAGGGTCAGACATGAGTGTCGCTTTAAGCTGGTTAAAGGCCTTCTGACACTCTTCGGTCCACTGAACAGCATTTGGCTGTTTCTTTTTGGTTAGGTCTGTCAGTGGGGCGGCAATTTGGCTGTAGTGCGGTACAAACTGTCTGTAATAACCAGCCAAGCCTAAGAAGGATTGAACCTGTTTCTTTGACTTTGGGACAGGCCACTTTTGGATGGCATCCACTTTGGCCTGTAGGGGGCTGATAGTTCCTTGACAAAGCCCTGGCTGGGATGATTTAACTGGGAATTGGTCCTGCTTCGAGCAGGGGGTTGGACTAGATGACCTTCTGGGGTCCCTTCCAACCCTGATATTCTATGATTCTATGACCCACCTGGTGTCCAAGGTAAGTCACTCTGTTTAGGCCTATTTGACACTTCTTAGCCTTAACAGTTAGTCCTGCCTCCCTTATGCGCTCAAGGACTTTTTGTAGATGTTCCAGGTGTTCTGCCCAGGAATCCGAAAATATGGCCACATCGTCAAGCTGTTGCCAGCGGGGGAGTGGGGTGGGAGGAAGCTTTGTTTCATGGTCTCTGTGTGTATATAATGTCTTCTGCAGTTTCCACGATATGCTATGCATCCGATGAAGTGAGCTGTAGCTCACGAAAGCTCATGCTCAAATAAACTGGTTAGTCTCTAAGGTGCCACAAGTACTCCTTTTCTTTTTACGAATACAGACTAACACGGCTGTTACTCTGAAATCGTCAAGGTAGGCGACTGCATATTCTCCTAATCCCGCTAGGAGACCATCTACAAGTCTTTGGAAGGTGGCGGGTGCATTCTGGAGCCCGAAAGGGAGTACATTAAATTCATACAGCCCGAGATGTGTGGTGAAGGCTGACCTTTCCTTGGCAGATTCATCTAGCGGTACCTGCCAGTACCCCTTGGTTAAGTCCAAGGTAGAGATGAACTGCAGTATCTTTTCTTTGTCAATGGGCAATGTGGTGCCATCTGCACTCAGTACTGGAGATGTTACTAATAACCATGGCCCACAGATTGTCTTCATCATAGAAGTTATTCAAAAAATTCCTGTCCGCATAGGACTGAATCCCATCTGCCTTGTTGCTCAGCCATGAGTTTTGCATCTCTCTAAGTCTGCGTTGGACAGTCCTCTTAATGTTATTGAAGGCTGCCTTCTTAGATGTTGAGGTGCTGTCTCCTAAACAGGCCTTATGGAGACAAGGTTTCTCGTTCAATAGTCTCCCTATGTCAGCAGTGTTTTTATCAAACCAAACTTGATGTTTACGTGTGATGGAACCCAGGGTATTGGATATAGCCAAGTACACAGAATCTCTAAAAGATGCCCAATTTTCCTTGATTCTATAAGAGTTCGCATAAATTGTTACAGGTTGGTTGCGCAGTTCTTCAACAAAAGCCTGTTTCAGTTTGGACACATTAAGTTTTTGGGTGCTTTTTACACCTTGTGGTCATCTACTAGGATGTATCCAGATAATCAGCTTGGAGACTATAAGCCTGTGATCAGTCCTGCATTCTGCACTTCTCGTAGCCTTTGTCACTCTAACATCCTGTTTGTCTTCTCCTGATGATGACGTAGTCAGTGAGATGCCAGTGCTTGGAACGCAGATGCATCCAAAAAGTCTTGTTATGGTTTGACAGGTGAAAGACTGTGTTGGTGATGAGGTGGTCATGTTCGGCACATTCAATCAGCAGGAGGAACCCGTTGCTGTTCCATTCCCAAGGCCTTTTTTCCAATGACACCAGGCCATGCCTGGTAATCTGTGCCAACTCTAGCACGGAAGTCACCAAAGATGATGAGCTTGTCTGCCTTCAGCATCTCTGCAACAAGGGACCCCAAGTCCTCGTAAAAATGGTCCTTGATCACATTTGGGTTGGTCATGGTGCGTATATAGGTGCTGGTGATAGTTGCACATCTTTTCCCAAACAGTGGGAGTCTCATTAGCACGAGTATCTTTCACACCCTTTGGAAAATTCCTAAGTTTGCTAACTAACTGTATTTTGATGGTAAACGCAACACCAGCTTCATGTCGCTCTTCATTACTACAGCCACTCCAGAAGAAGGTATAGCCAGCTCCTTTTTCAGTAAGTTTTCCTTCTTCAGCGAGACAAGTTTCACTCAGGGCCACTATTGGGATGTTACATCTGGCCAGTTCTCTACCAACTAGAGCTGTTCTTCTCTCTGATTTATCTGCTGTTGTGCAGTCCATTAACGTGTGCACATTTCAAGCACTGATGGTGAGTGGTGTCACCTCTGTCTTTTTTGGTACAATTCATCACAGACAGTGATTCCACAATCTCCCTTGGAAGCTTATTCCAGAGCTTCACTATACTTATTGTCAGAAATTTTTTTTTAATATCTATCCTAAATGTACCTTGTGGCAAAGTAAGCAAATTGAATTAAAACCGAAACAAAGTGAACCAAATTTTTTTTTCCCGGCTTTTTCTACTTGGCCACCAAATTTAAAAAAAAAAAAATTGTTTATTCTGTCCCCTGGCAAACTATAATCATGAAGATAGGGCAATGTTATACACCAGTGGAGCAGTTCTGAAACCATCTTAACACTTCTCCCTCCCTCTCCCCAAAAAAGGCAGTGGAGTAAACTGTATTTTTGTGGCCCTCACACACGATATTTCTTTAGGCTCTGGAGATTCCTCCTCTGACTGCAGCAGCAACGAAGTAGATACCATACCTACACTGGTGTTTTTACCTATCTGATTTTTCTTAGTATGAATAGGCCCTACAAGAGAATGGTTAAATGAAGCAGATGTAAGGAGGAAGTCATACAATTAGGACTATCAATAGCCCCATGCTATAAAGGGACATCCCATATTTAAAAAAAAAAAAAAAAATCCTGTCCTATACTAAATTTGTTTGGAAAACCTTTTATCCCATATTTCTAGGGCCCTGTGAAACAACTGCAGGAAGGTGGAAGCAGGCACGAGCTCATAGCACACAACAATGGCATGTTGGAGCAGCAGTTCATGATGGGGAGGGACATCAGCAGCCAGTTTTATGCTTCACAAATGACCTTCCTAATACCCCTGCCAGGTGATTTAGACATCAGTCTCGCAGTCCAGGACCAGGATTCCAATCACTAAGAAGTTTGGATTGCTGACGTAAAAGAGATGGCCCACTGTTGTAAAAGATACAGACTTAAACCTCGTATTAAAAAGACAGTTTCCAGTCACTTCCATCTATACCAGTGGTTCTCAAACTAGGGCCGCCGCTCATTCAGGAAAAGCCCCTGGCGGACTGGGCCGGTTTGTTTACCTGTCGCATCTGCAGGTTCGGCCAATCGCGGCGCTGAATGGCCACGGTTCGCTGCTCCAGGCCAATGGGGGCTGCAGAAAGGGCGGCCAGCACATCCCTCGGCCCACACCGCTTCCAGTGGGACCCGCAATCAGCCAAACCTGCCCGGCCCGCCAGGGGCTTTCCCTGAACAAGCGGCAGCCCTAGTTTGAGAACCACTGATCTATACCACACCAAACAGCTTAACATCTTCCTGAATGGACACACGCTGGACCACAACCTAAAGCCGGTGTATCTAGATGTTACACTGTACCACACCTTGACTTTCAATGAACATCTTATCAAGGCCTTGTTGAAGACCAGAAATAACCTGTAACATGATTAGTCTACAACGCGAAGTGTACCTGTCACAAATATTCAGGCAGTTACTTAGAGTTAATTAAGATGATGAAATTGGTGAAGCACACAGTGTTTAATTAGTTAATACAGACAAATATAACTGAAATCATACTGAAAATCAACATACATAAGTTTAAGAATAAGATAAGTACAGTAAAATCATTTCCTGTATTGTCCAGACTTATAATTTTACACCGTGCATACCTACAACCTTATGGAGAACCATTAGAAACAAAGGTGGAAGGAACAGTCAGTGGAGCACATCAGAGAGTTGGTCCTGATTCATTTACACTGATTTGGGTCCTTTTATGAGACCATTCAGATACATAGCCATATTTGTCTCCTTCTGTGACGATAAGAAACCTTGGATCATGTCCATCTGTGGCATTCCAGGTGACTATACTTAGACTTCTGACCACTGACATAAGCCATTTGGATCAATTAATTTCTTAATAAATGATATAGCATCAATATGGTTATTTCTATAGTTAGCATATTGCACAAACCCCAAACTTCCCTCCTACTTAGAGATAATTTGTGTAAGTTTGTGGTGTACCTTTTCTTCTGTGGTCACCTCGTCAGAAAATGCATTGCTAAACTATCAGACGATACATATTGCTAAAGTTTATAACCTTACGTCAAGCATGTTTTCCATAATCTTCCATCAAGCACATAATACCGAGTTCTACTAGGCCACACTATAAACCCTTAATACTGGATACCAAAAACCCATACTAAGCCTATTTTAATACATAGATTTTGGTTATTCTACTTGCTCTTACAGCTTCAATAACTAGCATTATTATTTCTTTAAGCTTTCTCAGATTGTATTTTACTCAAAAACTATAGATCCTCCAAGGTCAGGTCAGGGGTCAACAGTCAAGAAATCCGGTCCCTACATTGTCTCTGCACATTAGCTGAATATAAGAAATGCTAGCTTTCCCTGTGTTACTCTGTAGCAGAGTATCACTACCTGGTATGGCTCCATTCTTTCCACATGGGGCTAGTAGACATGAAATGAAACTGTGCGTCTAACCATAGGTACCATGAGACTGACTGTAATAGAGTCCTTGGTAGGTTGGGTGGTCTAGTGGTTACTGCACACCCCCCAATAATGGGGGCAGTGGTAGGGGAGCCTGGACCTGCCCACTCCACCGGGCTCTGACCCAGGGCTCTAGGAGCCTCAACAGCCCAAGGCGGCCCTTTTGAGTTACCCTCCCTAGAACACTTCCCACTACTGCTTTCCTCCCTCAGTTTCTGGTACCAGATAAGAAAGAGAAACCAAACTATCAGTCCCAACTAGTCTTAGCATATAGTCCTATTCCCTCAGGGAGACTTCTCCAACACTTTTGTCAGGAACCTTCCAGGTAGGTTTGTCTTCATCCCCAGTCTTCCCCCTTCTGAGCTGGTTTGCTCCTTTTTTCAACCCTGCCTCCAATTGGAGTATGCTCTGCAGGGCAGAAGGGGTGGGGCCACTTGGGCCCAGTTCTGTTCTTTAATCCCTTCTGTCCCAGTGTGGGGTTTGTATACCCATCACACTGGCCAGTCTGCCCTGGCTGCAAATCGTGTCCAACTACAGCTCTCTTAACTTCAGGTGAAAAGTCTCCTAAGGTGCAAGACATGCCATAGAATCTCCTCCTTAAGGTGCAAGACATGCCACATCTACCTCTGTTTAAAGATATGTTTAATCCACTGAGCCGTCATCTCAACTCAAGACGCCCAATTTGGACAAGTCTCCTAAGCAATCTCAATATTTCCTCCAGTTGGCATATTAGGTGACAAGAATAAGCTTCAAATATAGCCATGCCTATCACATGACAGATCCAACAACCCAACCCACTGGTTTTGACCTTCTGTGCCACATTTGGGTAAAGCTCAGATCACCACAGATGCGGAGTGATCAGATGTATGGCTGACTATAAGTGGGGCCTTTGTAATTCCCCCCTTTGTTGCTGTGATCAGTTAGAAGATGTAGGCCACATACTCGTAGGCTGCACCTCTCAGCAAGGCCTGTCTAGTTACCTCATGGAGTTTCATAATGCCCTTCCTTCAGTGACGTGAAAAAAAATGGCGAATCGTGGCCACTGGGAGCTGCAAGGGGCTGTGCCTGCAGACAGTCAATGTTAGCAAAATGTCTCGCAGCCTGCAATCAAATTACCCTGATGGGCCACAGGTTGCCCACCACTGATCTATGTAGATGCAGTAGCAATTAGACAAATCTATCCATCTAGGAGCTTTAGTCATTCACTTCCGAAAATTTCTGCCATCAAGACGTACTGTATTAAGTTTGTAGCTCAGTGTTGACAGCTATGTGCAGAGGTAACAGTAGATCAAATTCTTTATAATGTGCTGTTCTTTCAAAAAAATAAGCCTTCTGACACTTTAACCAGAAACAGCATGCTAAAAGTTTTCACAAAAACTGTTTACTAATAAACATCTATTGCAGAAAGCATGAATGTTATTTTATTCAGCTTTATTTTGCCAGTTCTTGAAGATTAATGGTTAGAAAGCAACTGTAGCACATAAGAGAGACTAAGTAAATGTCCAGAACAGTCACATAATGGGATAAGAGTTTGGGGCACACAAAAAGAATATTTTCCACGTAGTAAATTAGCAGATCATAAACACCATACTTCAATACAGTGTTTAAAGAACTTTGTAACTTTGTAGATAACATCCAGTCCTATAACTAAACCGTGATAAAGAAAAGGAGTACTTGTGGCACCTTAGAGACTAACCAATTTATTTGAGCATAAGCTTTCATGAGAACCATCTAATTACTTCTGCCCACATGCACATTTCAGAAAGCAAGCACGTACACCTTAAGCTGCATTTGGTGTTCTAAGAGATGGACTCTGCAGAAAACCCACCTACTGTTATAGTGTGTAAGTTCTCCTATGCCCTAAACAAAAACAAAAATATCAAGTATCTATTAATTATAAGCAGGCACTGCCTTTGTTGAATTCTAAGTTGAAATTCCATCTGCCTCTGCGTGTAATGAATTAATCCACATGGCAACAGGAGCTCTTATTTCAAAGGCATATGATCTGTTTTAAACACTAAAGAAATGGAAATATCTTTGTAATATAAATTTCAGGCCCAATCCTATTACACTGAAGTCAATGAGAATTTTGCCTTTGACTTAAATGGTTTATGAGAAGGAGCAGGCCCATAATCACAGTTTCAAAGTTACCGTACAAAAACGTATATCAATTATGCCAGAACACTACAAGTTAACAAGTGTATTAGATAGAGAATGGACAGATGGGGAGCTTATTGTAAGCAAGGCAAGCTTGTTTGTGTCATCCCAATCAATAATTGTAAAGTGAGCCAGCCAATGTGAGCAGTAATAGTATTACCAGTATCAAATAAGGAAATTTTCTGGTGATTTGTTTGCAAAATCCCCCACACACACACACACACGTAGACCACAAGATGCAATTTTCCAAGTAATTAGAAAAAAAAAATCTTGATTTTATACTATAAACCAAATATGGCTTGAAGAGGGAAAACATTTCAGAAGCAACTGAAAGTCTTATGGAAAGCCTAGAGGGGGAGAAAACAAAACAAAAACAAAACTATTGTGGTTACACAGCATGTCAAAAAATAATGAATTTTACAAATCAGAATTCCACAAATCCACTTGTCTACAGTACCACACACCTCATTAAATGTGCCAGAACTGCTGTTGAAAAGCACCTCATGGGAAAAATTACATGACCCCTATTAAAGAAAGACATTTTTCCTATCCCATACATACAGTTAAATCATTTAAAAAGTCAGGCTGCCCCATGATACATAGTGACAAATGATCCTAAACTAATGTATCGTTTCTACTTAATCAAGTGGTTCCACAGGAATCGAACAGGTTGAAGAATTTGGCTGAAACCACGTTTCAAGAGAATATGGAGTTTAAAAACAAGGATATATTTTATAAATAAAAGGTAAATGAAATATATTTAGATTCTGTCACATAAGAGGAGAAAAGTGTCCTGTATGCACAAGGTCAACAAGAAAACCAAACATACAAAGCACAGGGTCACAGCAAATATTATCAAGTTATATATACAGAAGACAAAGGTGTGCATTTTCTTCAAAAACCATGCCATTCTTTCCAACTATACAGATTATCTATTTAATAGACCGAGTTTTCCAGATAGCCTCTAAAAAACATACCTGAAAATGTTGAAGTTCGATGTATTAATACATGAAAAAAAAGTATTTGCAAGTGCTAGTCAAAGTAACGGTGTACCCAACCTACTTGCAGAAACGTGGGATTTTGGAAGATATCGTACAAAATGTATAAACGGCATTCATTACTATTTATCCTAGTCAATCTTTAAAGCACTGAACCCTGATATTGTACTGGTATTTGCCAATGTATTGTAATGTCTTCCAGAGAAAGACTAATACCATTTTTCTACTCTACTATTAGGACTTTTTAAGCAGATAGTTAATGAAAACAACTGTTACTTCCTAAAACTTGTAGAAATGGGTGACTGAAATATGCTCCACAGAGTACAGAACAATGTGAATATGTTTAAATTATGTTACCAAAAAGAGTGTATGTTTTAAAATGATGCTGTCAGGTTAAAAGTATTTTGAAAATGGATTTCCCTAGGCTATTTATCAATACCACCTTAACTAAAAGTTTTACAATTCTAATTTACTTTTGACTACTTATTTAAAAGCAAACACTGTTTACTTTTTGTATTTCATTCCTATGGAAAAAAAAGACTAGTAAGTTTCACTTTCTGGATCTCATGCACTGGCACAGCACTGCAACGTCTGAGTTGCAAATACTGCAGGTGAATGTTTACACTCAAACAAAACACTATTTTCTTTTTTCCCCCCATTTATTCTGTAAGTTAAACACATAACCTCATAAAAAATTAGTTTTGTACATACTGAGGGGCAAGGGGAAGAATTACAAAATCTAAATCTTGAGCCTAAACCACCTGACACTATCCCTTTAAATAAACAGTAGAGAAAATAAAAAGTTTGTTCTCATTTTAAGGTTCGCTGTCAGTATTTTGACCAGAGCTACTCATGTGTCAGAGAGCAGGTTTACCATGCTACTTTTTTGTTCAGCATGTTTATGAAGGTAGCCCAAACACATGGCTTATTACATCCAAATAAGCCTAATGAGGTATATTCAATACTTCCTCTTCCAGAGGGTGGTTTGGGGACCTGCTAAATCTGAACAGGACTGTCTGCTCTGTTTCATCACTAATCAGGAGATGGGCTTCACGAGGGATCCAATCCTAATGAACACCGAACACCCTTATCTACTACTGATCTCTATGGCAGTCCAAGGCATTCAGCACCTCATAAGATTAGGGCCTAGGAGAAGAACTTATGTGAATACCTCCTGTCTTCCTTGCCATTTGAAGAATGGGCTTGCTCAGAAAGGAGTCTGCAGGGGCTGGTGCCAGAGGCTCTTTTTCAAACAATGGGCTCCCCAAATGTGAATGGCACAAATATCTGCCTATTCCACATACTTTTATCATTGTCATACTAGGGCTGTCGATTAATCATAGTTAACTTACATGATTAACTCAAAAAAGTTAATCGCGATTAATCACAGTTTTAATCACACTGCTAAACAATAGAATACCAATTGAGATTTATTAAATATTTTTGGGTGTTCTACATTTTCAAATACATTGATTTCAATTACAACACAGAATACAAGGTGTACATTGTTACTTTTACAGTGCGAATATTTGGAATAAAAAATAATATAAAATGAGCAAACAAAAGAAACGGTATTTTTCAATTCACCTCATATAAGTAGGGTAGTGCAGTCTCTTTATCGTGAAAGTGCAACTTACAAGTGTAGTTTTTTTGTTTGTTACATAATTGTACTCAAAAACACAGCAATGTAAAACTTTAGAGCCTACAAGTCCACTCAGTCCTACTTCTCCTTCACCCAAACAAGTTTGTTTACATTTATGGGAGATACTGCTGCCCACTTCTTATTTACACTGTCACTTGAAAGTGAGAATAGGTGTTCACATGGCACTTTTGTAGCAGGCATTGCAAGGTATTTATGTGCCAGATATGCTAAACATTCATATGCCCCTTCATGCTTCAGCCACCATTTCAGAGGACATGCTTCCATGCTGATGATGATTATTAAAAAAAAATTATGCGTTAATGATATTTGTGACTGAACTCCGTGTAGGGGACTTGTATGTCTCCTGCTCTGTGTTACCCACATTCTACCATATATTTCATATTATAGCAGTCTCAGATGATAACCTAGCACGTGTTGTTCATTTCAAGAACACTCTCACTACCGATTTGACAAAACACAAAAAAGGTACCAACGTGAGATTTCTAAAGATAGCTACAGCACTCAATCCAAGGTTTAAGAATGTGAAGTGCCTTCCAAAATCTGAGAGGGACAAGGTGTGGAGCACGCTTGCAGAAGTTTTAAAAGAGCAACACTCTGATGCAGAAACTACAGAACCCGAACGACCCAAATAAAAAAACAAACTTCTGCTGGTGGCATCTGACTCAGATGATAAAAATGAACACGTGTTGGTCCACACTGCTTTGGATCATTGTTGAGCAGAACCCGTCATCAGCATGGACACATGTCTGGAATGGTGGTTGAAGCATAAAGGGACATATGGCTCTTTAGCGCATCTGACACGTAAAAATATCTTGCGACACCAGCTACAACAGTGCCATGTGAATGCCTGTTCTCACTTTCAGGTGACGTTGTAAACAAGAAGCGGGCAGCATTATCTCCCACAAATGTAAACAAACTAGAGTAGCTGAACAAGAAGTAGGACTGAGCAGACTTGTAGGCTCTAAAGTTTTACATTGTTTTATTTGTGAGTGCAGTTATTTTTTGTACATAATTCTACATTTTTAAGATCAAATTTCATAACAAAGATTGCACTACAGTACTTGTATTAGGTGAACTGAAAAATACTATTTCTTTTGTTTTTTAAGTGCAAATATTTGTAAATATTTGTAAATCAAAAATAAATATAAAATGAGTGCTGTACACTTTGTATTCTGTGTTGTAATTGAAATAAATATATTTGAAAGTATAGAAAACATCAAAAAATATTTAAATAAAATGGTTTTCTATTGTTGTTTAACAGTATGATTAATCACGATTAATTTTTTAAATCTCTCGACAGCCCTAGTTCATACCCAACAATTCCCAAAATAGAACTAATTTCAACCCATTATATTTCAAGCTTAAATAGTGTATTTTGAAGAACTAAAGGAAGATAAGGGTCAAAGCAAATAAGTGGTTGTCAGTTTTCCTTCCTTTCATTTTTAGGCTTTGAGAAAAATCTGCATACAGTGTCTCGCTAGGACTGTGCCAGCATAATAGCATCCTCATCACCACATATCACAAATTTGTCAAGACTGAGTCAAAACAAGACAGAGTCCTTCAAGCAAAATTAAATCCCCCTACTTATTTACACAGTGCCATTAAGTGTACATGACGTGCTGTAAACACAAAGGGAAGTCTCTACTCCCTACCACCAAAGCTTACACTTTAAAGGTGAGAATTCTGCAGTTAGCTCTGTGGAGACATGGGTCCACCTGCACTGAGTTCATTGTAGGCACAGGCTTCAGATTCTTATTACACAGAATGCCACACAAAGAATTAGAGTAGTTTGAGGTAATAGGAAAAACAAGAGTTATATTAGTTATTTCCATACATATCTTGTTTCTTCAGTTATTTTGCTAAGGGTTTTTTTTTTTTTAATTTAATTCCACCAAGAATCTCAATATAGCCTTCAAAGGTTAAAAAAATAGCACTGTCTGCTTTGTTCTTTTCTTAGCCATGTTGTACAGTAATTACTAGAAGAGCACTAAAACAAAAAAAAAGTTTTTAATGAAAATGTCAAAGTACTGCAAAAGTGAAGATCTGTATATCACCATCAGAATGGAACCAAGATCTTCATCCATGTCTACTACTGTAGATTACATACCAAAAAGTCCTGTTAAAACCATATTATTTAGGTTGCAAAGTCAAGCACTCAAAAATTAAGAAAATGCTAAATTTAAGGTTGCATGTGCAATCTTATTTCTTCCCTTTGGTGTATATATTCCCATACACGGAATGGAACAGTATTCCTGTGGAAAAAAAATAGTATAGCATTTCCTAATTTTCAAGCATTTAACTTTGTAATCTAAATAATGTTCTTTTAACAGATTTTTCATAGTGATTTTCTAGTTTTGTTTAGTTTAATTAAAAAGGTAAAAACAGACACCATTATGTGCAACACACACTACCCCATCATGCATCATCATCACGGTTTGAACCCTGAACCTCAAACTTGTGCCACTTGAGCTTCAGGACTAACAAACAAGTATTAGCTTGTAACAGGAGAAGGCTGGTAATCCCGGAAAGGGAATGGATGAGCTGCTGGAGCCAGGTGCTGAGTCTAGAGGGTGGTTGAAGTAGCCCAGCCCGTCACCTGTTCTCTCCCTCATCCACCAGGAGCTCGGGAAACTCCTGCCTTGTGTGGAGCCCCCAGAGAGGAATGGGCCACTGGGACAACATGCAAGGTGTAACGGGATGCTCCAAGTATGGGCCTGCCCCAACTCTCTCCACCTGCACTGCTATAGCTGATCTGGTAACTCCCAGGCATTCCTAGTGCAGTGTATAGGATGGTGGTGGCGGTGGTGCTACTGTGTGGTCCTCGCTCATTAGACTGTTTTTGATCCTTTGAAAATCTTTTCCATGACATACAGTTAAACATACTCAAAATCTATTTTTATTAGGAAATGAAATTTGACAACTCCATCTTTAGATTTCTGTCAATACAGGATGTTATTCAATTATTCCACCAGCAAAACTCAAGTTGATTACTTGTAGTTTATGCTTATAATTGCATTTACAAGTAATGACTTATTTGTGCATTGAATTAAGTAGCCTCAGTTAATAAATCATTCTCTCTACATAAGGCATTAACAGACTTATAGGCTGGAAATCTCAAACCTGTGAAACAACATTAGAATGTAAAATAGGGTTCTCAGGTACCCAACACACTTGCTTGATGATGTACATTTTATCAGTTTATTAAAATAGAATTTAAGTATCCAGTGTACGTCAAACTTCAGTGTTATTTACCTCACTGGTTTATTTAAAATTACAAAATCATAAAACATTTAAAAAAAAAGTCTTAATATCTGAGACATTGACCTTAAATTTGGATTATGAAATCCACAATAGAGCCTCACTTCAATACAGAAAAAAAAAATGGTCCACTACATTTCTAAGTCATCAGAGGAAAATGGAATGGATAAACCTAGAGAGGTGACTGAGTGGACTCTTAGAAACAGGCTTTGATAGGATCCTTTCAAACACCACCTCAGATTTTCAGGTGCAAGTAAATTTCACTTTTCAAAAGATACTTTGTCAAAACTCACAGGATTTTTTTAAAATCCCAACTATGCATATGCTCTTGCATTTCATTTATTTGCTAAAGGGAATAAGAAAAACCAAGCGGGGAAAAAAGGGAAAATAATTTGGCAAACAGATTATTTGATCAGCGTGTTAAAACCATTGCAGATTACTTTCCTTTAGTAGAACTGTTTGTCGCTGTGTGTTTTTCCATGAATCATTTCAGCAATAATGACCAAGACGACATGCTTTTGTTCAAATCACACACAATAGGATTACATGCAAACTGACCTTCCATGTGTTAATTAAAGACAAAGCTCTGCTTTCAGCTCGTTATTGCTCTTATAGACAGAACAGTGACTTTATAATGTTTAGTCTATTTCCTTTTTACCTTTGTGGAACTGTGTGGAATAGCTTCTGATGTATATGGCTGCATCAGGGCATAAATGTATTTTATCATTACTTTAAAGTATGAAGAGCAACCAATGAGAGCAAAGAAAAACCCCAAAATAAAAAAACCCAACCCATGCTACTGTGTATTAATTAGGGCTGCCAAGCGACTAAAAGGAGTAATCGTGATTAATCACGAGATTAAAAAAATTAATCACGATTTATTGCGGTTTTAATCACACTGTTAAACAACAAAGTACCATTTAAATATTTTTGATATTTTCTATTTTCAAATATATTGCTTTCAGTTACAATACAGAATACAAAGCGTACACTGTTCACTATATATTTTATTACAAATATTTGCACTTCAAAAAACAAAAAATAGTATTTCAATTCACCTCGTACAACTACTGTTATGCAAGCTCTTTATTATGAAAGTTGAACTCAGAAAGGTAGAATTTTTTTTTCTTTTAATATAACTCACTCAAAAATAAAATAATGTAAAACTTTAGAGCCTGCAAATCCACTCAGTCCTTGTTGCGGATATGGAAAAATTTTACCTCAGGATTTTAGCATTCAGTAGGAGAGTGAATTGTACAAGAGGCTTTTTTTCCCCTGCTGCAGCTGGGTTAGCCTTTATTATGTATGCGTCTCCAGAGGAGTCTTGGATTATTAAAGGGATAAGATTTTTTTAATCTCAGAAAGTCAGTATTCTGGAGATGGGAGGGGTGTTGTGCAGGAGAAAGGTGAATTCTTGATGCTGCTCCTGTTGAGCTGGGTTTCTGAGCTCACCAGGTGCACCTCCTGTCCAAAGAGGAAGGCAGTTTCATCTTAGAAATCTGCATTCAGTGTTCAGGGAGCATTAGCAAGCAATGACTTGTGCAGGAGGAGAGTCCAGGAGGACAGGGGTGACTATGAGGATGGGCAGGAAGAATTGGGGGGGGAAGAGGTGAAGCAAGCCATGTCCGGTACAGGACGAGGAAGGAGGTGTCTTGCAGCTGCTAGAAGAGTGGTTTCTGGTACTGGGCTCACCAGGCTCACCTCCTTTTACTGAGCTAGGTGGGCTCCCTTCAGTTGAGTGAGTCCTTGTTTGCAAGGGAGGGTGGATTTTACCTCAGGGACTCAGCATGTGGCAGGGGAGGAGAGGCTGGTGCAGGGAGGCTGAGCTCGCCAGGCCCCTGTTCTCCATGGGGGACCCCCCCTCCACCCGGAGTGAGGAGCTGTACGGGGGCAATGGGGCATGGTGGAGCAGGATCCCTATCTCTCTACTGGAGCCAGGATGGGAGCCACTTCCTTTTCTCTCCTCTTCCCACCCTCTGGAGGCATACTGGGTTACTACACCTGTTCTGACACTGTTAGGTCCCTCTGCAGCTAATGCCTCCCTCCCCGCCCAGAGATATATGATTAACACCATTTAAAAAAATTAATGTGTTAATTTTGTTTTCAGTTAATCGCAGGCATTAACTGCGATTAATTGACAGCCCTAGCATTAATTCATGACAGTTGTGATAGATCGGAATGAAGAGAAATGTATGAGCCTTCAGTTTCTAGCCTAAATATATGGATGAGAAATACCAATAATGCTCAGTAAGAAAGACAAGGAATCATTACATTAATTAGTTCTCTGAGAGCATGATTCTGCACCCAATGGGAGCAGGATTGGGCCTTAAATGCAACTTTTATATAGAGCATTTTTAAAAAGTAAACATTAATTTAAAGCATTATAAATTGTATTCTGGTTTTATATAACAGAGTGAGCAAATTTGTGAAAAACAATTTAAAAAATATTTTAAATTTATCGCACCAGCCAGATCTGAATACGCTTCTAGACATTTTATCTCACAGATACAAATGAGAATCGGCAGATATTCTGAGGGGGAGGGAAATCCCCTTTGTTTCGTTCTACTTAGTTCTGCCCAAAGAATGTTCCAGATTGTCACCCAGAGTGTAATCCACACCACCAAATAACCACCAGATTACTAGGAAATGTGCCCAGTTTGGGATAATGACTACCAAATTTCAAAGTTTGACAGCAAAATATACAACAGAATAGTTATACAACATGAGCAAATACTTTTGTTTCTTTTTATATTTTTAAGGAAACTGCTAACTAAAACTAGCTATCATACTAGAGTAATCCAGTGGGAACAGAATTCACTTACAGTTAAAAACAAAATGACTAAAAGGAGTCATTTTGAGCTCTGGCCAACATACTGTTCTTCACGCAGTCAGAGCAATTAGAATGGAAAAACTGCTAGCTGTACAAAGTTAAAACTTAAGATGTTTTACCAGATCTGGGGGGCAAACCAGGAAGGTACCAAGTAGCCACAACTCCTTCCAACTTTAGTTTATATAAAACAAGAAGGATGTGGAAAAATTGGAAAGAGTCCAGCGGAGGGCAACAAAAATGATTAGGGGACTAGAACACATGACTTATGAGGAGAGGCTGAGGGAACTGGGGATGTTTAGTCTACGGAAGAGAAGAATGAGGGGGGATTTGATAGCTGCTTTCAACTACCTGAAAGGGGGTTCCAAAGAGGATGAATCTAGACTGTTCTCAGTGGTAGCAGATGACAGAACAAGGAGTAATGGTCTCAAGTTGCAGTGCGGGAGATTTAGGTTGCATATTAGGAAAAACTTTTTCACTAGGAGGGTGGTGAAACACTGGAATGCGTTACCTAGGAGGCGGTGGAATCTCCTTCCTTAGAAGTTTTTAAGCCCTGGCTGGGATGATTTAATTGGGGATCGGTCCTGCTTTGAGCAGGGGGTTGGACTAGATGACCTCCTGAGGTCCCTTCCAACCCTGATATTCTATGATTTTATGATGCTCAGCAACTTTCAGGATGCATTTAGCATCATGCAGAATCTGGGCTCTTGTTTATTTGTCTGCTTTTTGCAGCATGGTGATTAAAAATAGCAAGGGTTCTGTATTCCACTTACAACTAAAGTTTCCTTACTGGGGGGATGGCATCCATTAAAGCTGGATACCCAGGGCATCTAAGCCCCGCCCTTCCCCTTCCCCACCTTACAGCTGGAATCCTGAACAAAATGAGCACAGACCAGGTAAGACAAGGGAAACCAAGGACTATTTACCAATATCCTCTGTAATGTCACAACGCTTTTCTCCATTCTTGTATTTTCCTTACACTCATGCTTCAAACATGAATAATAGGGTACAAATACTCTTAATTACTTATTTCAAAATGGTAACAAATATTCCTTACTACTTAAAATATGTGAGCTTTAAACAAGTCACACTTTTCAATTAAAACGTAATCAAGTTACATGGTTGGAGATGTGATGGTTCTCAGGGTACCCAGGATTGAGAGTCACCTTGTTACTTCCTGCCTCCAGCAAGAGGGAGTCTTGCCTGTGATAGCTGGGGTTAGGTCCCTAACACCAGCTTGTGAGCCTCTCAAGCACTTTCCTCTGGGCTATGCCAGCCTGCTTTTGCCTTGCAGATTAACAATAGGTGCACCCCACTCCCCAAAGTCCCTTGAAGTGTTCTCCTGTGATATGCAGCCCCTTGAGACTGGCTACTCTCAGAAATTCCCAAACCTCGACTCCCAAAGGAACATGGTACCCCTGTTTACCAGTTTTACCTGAGGTTACCACTCCTGTATAATGCACCGCACTTATCAGCAGTTATAATATAAAAGTAGGTTTATTTACAAAAGAACAAACTCCACTAAAAACGAGAGTGTGAAGGAAAGAAATGGTCAAAATACAAAACAAAATCATAAAATGTGAACTAGGGCTTACATTTATTAATAGTTATCTTTCCTATCTAATAAAATAGGTTCTCTCTCCAAAGATTCAGTCTGTTGCAAAGTTGGCTGGTTTTTCAGGAACCAGGATCCAATTTTTCATGAAAAACCTCCGCTCAACAAAATGTCTCCTCAGCGAATGGATGCAGTGTCCTTCTCCCCGGATATACTGCAGCGGTCTTTTGTCTTTATTCCTAAGCAGGGAAATCCCCTGACTGTTATAATGTTCCCTTTTCACCTCCAAATGGTTTTAATGTATATAGTTTATCTTTGATGGTTTTCCATTGACTTTTCTGTGTTGTATTGCTCAATTGTCTACCATTGCAACATTACATAAACAGCTAGGCAGAGAGGAGCGTCAACTCCCTCTTGCTTGAATTGGCCAGCAAAGAGACACATGATTCCCGATTCACTTTCCCGACAAGACCTTAAGGCATAGTTTTAAGTGTAGTTACATTATTCCTGACATATTACATGTACATGCGTCCAATAATGATTATGAGTGGTGTATTAAGGGTAGTGAATTTGTCAAGTCTGAGACAGGAATTGCTTGTAAAGAACAGTGAAGCTTTTGCCCATTGGCTCTAATGACTCTCTGGGTCCAAGGAGACAAGAACAATTTTCTACTGAAAGTTGAGAAGCAGACTATAGTAAAACTAAATTACCAGATCCTACACCACTAGAAACAATGTGGGATTTACCATTGTCTTCAGTGGATGCACAAATCAAGCTCCTCATCATGAATTTGGCTCTTTCATTCTAGGCCCAATCATAAAAACTCTTATGCAACTGAATAGTCCCAATAAAAGTATTGGCAGAACTAAGTCCTTGGTTCAATCATTAAAATAAATTTAATAAATTCAGTCAGCTTTTGTATTATAAAAACATAGTTAATTACATGTGAAAATGTATACTTTTCAGTAATATTATAAAATTCAAATTTATAATGGGAAAATCCTTTCAACATCCTCACCATCCACTTCTCAGAACACAAAAATCCAGACATACCATTAAAATGTCCCCCTCCCCCAGTGACAGAATCCCTTTATTTTAATATAACCTTTAAGTGTTCTATGAATGGATATTTTGATATTTCAGGTATGTTCAATCACAATCCATCTCTTCATGTTAGAGTGCTGTTCTGGAATATGTGCAGTTTAATCTCTAAATATGCTGCAACAACCATGTTCTCAGGTCTTCTAAGACACTGGTTCCCAATTAATGTACTGCATTTATGACACCTTCCCATGCCAGTGCTTTGCAAAAGATTCATGAACAAAAAACAAAAAACACCTTACCAGACGCCTGGCAAATTCTTTGTTTTCTGAAAGAAATCCATATCCTGGGTGGACCTTTGAAAATAAAAACCAAGGTGAGTTTTAAAATTTGTCAGGTTTCAAAGACTAGAAATCAATACACAGACAGTTGGACATGTCAAGGTGGGACAGTGTGTCTCACCAATTATTTAAATCAGTTCAACATTTCAAGATTGTTTGTCCTCAGCATAGGTTAAGTGATTTGGGTCTACCAAATCACATCTGTTAACATGCATTGTCTGAACTGGCTTTTCTGGAGGCAGCATGTCTTGTCTTTGACAGAAGGGAGGCACTGTCTCCAGAGGCAGAGATATGATCAGAGAATAAAAAGCCAGTCAGCTGCGAACCAGCTGAGCGGTGAACAGCAGAGAGGCTAAGAGAGGGAGTTCGCCTGGGGAGAGCCCACTGAAGCTTTCATCTTGCAGGCTTCTCTGAGTAGTTACTACAGCACCTGAAGAAGCTCTTAGAAGGAAGGTAATATGGATGGGGAGCGTTCAGCTGTTGTTACCTCCACAGGATGTGCCATGTTTGTCTGTCTTTCTTCCACAGGACAGAAGCAACTTTGTCTGTACAAAGTGCAAGCTGGTCTCCATATCGGAAGAGACGGTTCAAGGTCTGGAGAAACAAGTATTGACCCTGCGTTGCACCAGAGAAATTGAAGATTTCCTGGACGGACGTCAGAATATGCTTCTACCGACACAACATTCTGAAGATTCAGAGCAGGCTGCGCAGTGGGTACAGAAGGACGGTGAAGAAATTTGGCAGCATGTGACCTCCAGCAGAAGAAAGGAGAGCATCCATGTACCAGCAATGCAGATACAGATAAGCAACCATTTTCATGTTCTCTCCACAGGTACTAATGCAGAGAGTGGACTAGATGATACATCTGCGGGAAGGGTGCAGAAGGAGACTCCGCCGATTGGAAGGCATGAGATGTACTGTCCTAGGGATGAGGGTTCCATGACCACCACTCCCAAGAGAAGGAGGCAGGTGGTGGTGGTGGTGGTCAGGGACTCCCTCCTCAGGGGGACTGAGTCATCTATCTGCAGCCCCAACTGGGAAAACCAAGAAGTCTGCTGCTTGCCAGGAGCTAGGATTCACAATGTGACGGAGAGACTGCCGAGACTCATCAAGCCCTTGGATCGCTACCCCTTCCTATTTCTCCATGTAGGCACCAATGATACTGCCAAGAATGACCTTGAGTGGATCACTGCAGACTACGTGGCTCTGGGAAGAAGGACAAAGGAGTTTGAGGCGCAAGTGGTGTTCTCGTCCATCCTCCCTGTGGAAGGAAAAGGCCCAGATAGAGACCGTTGAATCGTGGAAGTCAACGAATGGCTATGCAGGTGGTGTCAGAGAGAAGGCTTTGGATTATCTGAGCACAGGATGGTGTTCCAAGAAGGAGGAGTGCTAAGCAGAGACAGGCTCTGCCTAACGAAAAGAGGGAAGAGCATCTTTGCAAGCAGGCTGGCTAACCTAGTGAGGAGGGCTTTAAACTAGGTTCACCGGGGGAAGGAGACCAAAGCCCTGAAGTAAGTGGGGAAGTGGGATACCGGGAGGAAGCATGAACAGAAGAGCGCAAGAGGGGAGGGCTCCTGTCTCATACTGAGAAAGTGGGATGATCAGCAAGTTATCTTAAGTGCCTATACACAAATGCAAGAAGCCTGGGAAACAAGCAGGGAGAACTGAAAGTCCTGGCACAGTCAAGGAATTATGATGTGATTAGAATAACAGAGACTTGGTGGGATAACTCACATGACTGGAGTACTATCATGGATGGATATAAACTGTTCATGAAGGACAGGCAGGGCAGAAAAGGTAGGGGAGTTGCATTGTACGTAAAAGAACAGTATGACTGTTCAGAGCTCCGGTATGAAACTGCAGAAAAACCTGAGAGTCTCTGGATTAAGTTTAGAAGTGTGAGCAACAAGGGTGGTGTCGTGGTGGGAGTCTGCTATAGACCACCAGACCAGGGGGATGAGGTGGATGAGGCTTTCTTCTGGCAACTAACGGAAGTTACTAGCTCGCAGACCCTGGTTCTCATGGGAGACTTCAATCATCCTGATATCTGCTGTGAGAGCAATACAGCGGTGCACAGACAATCCAAGAAGTTTTTGGAAAGTGGAGGGGACAATTTCCTGGTGCAAGTGCTGGAGGAACCAACTAGGGGCAGAGCTCTTCTTGACCCTCTGCTCACAAACCGGGAAGAATTAGCAGGGGAAGCAAAAGTAAGGGATGGGAACTGGGGAGGCAGTGACCATGAGATTGTTGAGTTCAGGATCCTGACATAAGGAAGAAAGGAGCGCAGCAGAATACGGACCCTGGACTTCAGAAAAGCAGACTGACTCCCTCAGGGAACTGATGGGCAGGATCCCCTCGGAGAATAACCTGAGGGGGAAAGGAGTCCAGGAGAGCTGGCTGTATTTTAAAGAATCCTTATTGAGGTTACAGGAACAAGCCATCCCGATGTGTAGAAAGAATAATAAGTATGGCAGGTGACCAGCTTGGCTTATCAGTGAAATCCTTGCTGATCTTAAACACAAAAAAGAAGCTTATAAGAAGTGGAAGATTGGACAAATGACCAGGGAGGAGTATAAAAATATTGCTCAGGCATGCAGGAGTGAAATCAGGAAGGCCAAATCACACTTGCAGTTGCAGCTAGCAAGAGGTGTTATGAGTAACAAGAAGGGTTTCTTCAGGTATGTTAGCAACAAGAAGAAAGTCAAGGAAAGCGTGGGCCCCTTACTGAATGAGGGAGGCAACCTAGTGACAGAGGCAATGGAATGCATTACCTAGGGAGGTGGTGGAATCTCCTTCCTTTAAGGTTTTTAAAGTCAGGCTTGACAAAGCCCTGGCTGGGATGATTTAGTTGGGGATTGGTCCTGCTTTGAGCAGAGGGTTGGACTAGATGACCACCTGAGATCCCTTCCTACCCTGATATTCTATGATCTTTTTTGTTTCTTTCTTTGCCACACTTCTCCTACTACAGATATCTCAACATGTATCCTCAACCACACCCATTCTATTCCTCTTTAAACCATCCGCCCCATCTATTCCCTCCCAAAAATTGTTTTAGCATTAGATGTTAACAGTAGTTCTAGTGTCTACCATTAAAAGTTATACCACCTCTAATGCTCCTAGCACTGCTAGCGATCATTGGGATAATGTGCTCTGCTTTTTCAGCAGGGACGAAAGCAATGTGTCCTCAGATCAAAATTATGTATCCCCACGTGCTATCCCCACTCTAATATAAATTCTGCATATTTACACAAAAACAGCACTTTTTATTTTATATAAACAGTCAACTAAAGAAACATTCTGACAGACTAAAGATTATAGAATAAACTATTTTTATCTTCATTTTCTCAAACAGTGTAAGCATTTGTACTATTTGTAAATTTAATTTCAAAGGGTTTTTGTTTTGGTTTTTTTGCAAGCACCATACTGAAACACATTTATTTCAAAAGAAACAGTAATACTAACTGAGCCACTCCAGGGTAATTACTGGTGTTGACTGATTCCATCCATCAAATTTTATTTAAAGATGTTTTTGTACATAGTAACGTATTTAATTCACTGGTACCACAGCAAAAAGCATTATTCCAATCAGTTATATGTATGTTTGTTTTTCCAATATAATCCCTGTTAAACTTGGGATCTCCAGCCCATTGGGATGGGAGGGGGGCAGACAACAGCAGCCGTATTTACCCATCTATGCTAATGTGCATTTTGTGGAACACTATGAAACAAAAATAATTATTGGATGCACCATTTACCTTTTCGCAAGTGTAATTGTGTGTGTAATTTTAAAAATGATTAAAAACGAATTTAAACAAAAGCCTTTTTTGGACACAATTTATAAAAACATCAAAAAAAAGCTGTTATGGCATGGAAAGGGTTAGTGCTCAAAACTAATTGGGTTTTTTTTTCCCCAAGCAAATTTGGGAATGAACTGAAGCTGCTCCCTGGTGTGAAAGCTGAATCCAGCAGCCACCTGCAGGATCAGCGACCAGAACTGCCAGATGCTACAAAGCCTTTGATTTCCAGTAGCGATTTCGGCCACATTTAACTCATGTGACATGAACTAACTGGAATAGCATATTCAATCACTTTTTTTTTTTTTTTTTTTTTTTTAAAATACAAACTCTGGCTTTTCTGCTTTCTATATATGAAACAGCTGCAGCAGATAGACTCATTCAGACTCACAGCTTGGGCCCTGGTTTTCTTAATGGCTTCCATGATGGCATCCATGTTGAGGTAGCTTTTGCTGGTGGGAGCTGGGCCAACACAGACAGCCTCATCCGCCATTTTCACATGAACCTGAAGACGCAAAATTCTGCATTAACAGATGCTCCCAGCAAAAATAATTACCACCACCCTGAAATATGCACACAAATCTGATTGTTTCAAAGATAATTAACATACCATAGCCACTTCTAAAATGTGCACTGAAATTAAACATCAATGTACAAGAACTCAAAATAACATTAAATCGCATTTCATTTGATCCAAGCTTAAGTCACTGTCAAAATGTTTTATTATTTCAATATATACTTTGTATTTGATTAAATAAAATCATGACAAATATAATTTCAGCTTCCTGTACTGATCATCTATATGTAAATTCACAGCCTAAAACTACTTTGTTACATGTAACCAGGGTAGCCTAATATCTTAATACTTAACAACAAACATTCATGGCCAGTTCCAAGCAGGCTCCCCAGGAAGTTGGGGATAATTAGAGTGAATTGAATGAAGGGATGCAGTGAGTGTCCCTGCACAGCATCAGGTCAGCACCATGCACAAATTAAAGCCTATGACTAAAGAGTTCAATATCACTACACGTGAACCAGAAAATCTTGAAAATTATTTAAGCAGGCTCATATTTGATTCCTGATCCATTGTATCCTTATTCACGTGTACAATTGTCAAATACGTTTTTAAGTCAAATCTTAACATACAGAAGTCTAAGAAAGTTTTCCCCACATTTTATAGGAATAATTAAATAGAAATGTTTTGGAGAAATGTAAATGGATCATCTGCATAACACACTAGGTTGTTTTCGTTTAGTTGGGAGAGAAGTTATAAAACTGCAACTAAGCAGTGATCTTTGCATTGCTTTGGGAGTCCCAAGGTGATTTTTAACTACATATTTTCTTTTTCAAAAAAATACATACATTTGATAAATGAGAAACGTTTAATTGCAATTTGCAAAATGATTAAAATATGATTTTTAAGCCAGTGTCTATGTTAACATATGAGTTTTCGCATTCCAGCATTAGTACAAATCCAACACACCTGAAGACTTGTTTGTTATTTCTTCCAGGTAATATTTTAAAAACACCACAGCCAAAATATTTTTTTTTAATTAACACATTACAGTTAGCTGTTGGACACTGGCATTAAAATACATGAAAGTAAGTAGCAAAATTTAGAATACTTTCAGTTCCTTGATTTATTTTCTTTTAAGAGTCTTACTCCAACAGCATGATAATTTTATATTGTAAATAGAGTATGAAGTTGTCAATTCACATGGTGATGTATAAAAACAGTTTGCTTTTTATGTTGCCTCTGCATATTACAGGATTATTCAAGGAAAAAGATGGTAGAGAAATGCACACATACATGAAGATATATATAAAACAAAAGAGGCAGCCAAGATATTTTAATGGCAGAATATTTTGCTTGAGAAGCAAACATTCAAGAAGACATGGTAAAAACATTTCTAGGAGAAGCAATTCCCTGATGTAACAGGGGCGTTTGTTCTGAACCTGAGTTTTGTTTCTCATTTTTAGTCAGGCTTTTAAGAGAGTTAGTTTGGGGAATTAAACCCTAATTCCCAGATTCAACAAGGTGCTTAAATTCATGCTTAATTTTAAGCATATGATTTGTCCCATTGTAATTAGTAGGGCTAATCACATGCTTAAAATTAGGCATGCACTTAAATACTTCCCTGAATCAGGATCTACAAACACACCTCACTTTCTGGAATCTCTAATCGACCACATGTGAACCATCACAGCTTCTGACAAATACTTAAGTTTTACTATGTAGCTATTCAACTATACCTATTTTTTTTCTTTTTTATAAATAAAGTCTTTATGGAGGAGATTTTAATAATGTCTATTTGAACACACAGAAAACAATTCTTAGATTGTAATATATTATTTTGAACAAACATTGCCAAAATTAACTTATGCACTAGCTTTCACTAAGCACTAAGAGCAAGAACATTTTAAGGTCCAAAACCTGCATGCATCCTTACCATAGAACCATAGACTGGAAGGTACCTTAATAGGTCATCTAGTCCAGTCCCCTGCACAAACATTCCTGACAGGTGTTTGTCTACCCTGTTCTTAAAATTTCCAGTGACTGAGATTCCACAGCCTCCCTTGGTAATTTGTTCCAGTGCTTAATTATTAGTAAAAAGTTCCTAACTGTAATAATGTCTAATCTACATCTTTCTTGCTGAAATTTAAGTCCATTACTTCTTATCCTGTCCTGGTGGAGAAAGAACAATTTATCAACCTTCTCTTTACAACAACCTTTTACATAGTTGAAGATGTTATCATGTGCCCCCTCAGTCTTTTCTCCTATTCTCCAAACTAAACAAACCCAATTCCCCCCCCTCCTTTCCTCATAGGTCTTGTTTGCTAGACCTTTAATCATTTTTCTCTCTCTGGACTGTCTCCAATTTGTTCACATCTTTCCCAACGTGTGGTGCCCAGAACTGGACGTATTTACTTTAGTTGTGGCCTGATCAGTGCTGAATAGAGTGGATGAATTACTTCTTGACTCTTCCTTCCTTCTTCTTGCTAATACATCCCAGAATGATGTTTGTTTCTTTCACAATAGTACTGCATTACATTTTTGACTTGTATTTATTTTGTGACCCGCTTTAACCCCCAGATCCATTTTCTGCAGTACTCCTTCCTAGGCAGTCATTTCTATTTTGTATCTGTGCAATTGATTATTCCTTCTAAGTGCAGTATTTTGCATTTGTCCTTATTGAACTTCATTCTATTTATTTTCAACCATTTTTCCAGTTTGTCAAGATGTACCAGTTTAAAACTTCAAGAACATAAGTAATCTTACTGACTTAAATGAGACTATTCAGGTGAGTGAAGTTAAGCAGGTAAATGTTGGCAGGATTGAGGCCTTCCTTACAGTAACACATAATCTTATGACAAAAAGTTAGATGATCATTCTTTTGAATACCAAAAGAAAAAGAAAAAAAAAAAAAAAAACCACAAAAGCGATACAGACACTCAAACACAGAACTGCATTCATTAGAACTACTGTGAACTGAGTCAAAAGTGACATTTCTGTGTTTATTTCTCCTTTTTTCTTCTCTTCTTTCAGCTCCTCTCCTCCCTTAGCATTCCCTGCTCACTTCTTTTTCCCCCTCCCCCTTGTTTTCTGGTTGTTTCCCTTCTCCCTCCACCTCTCCCAAATTTTCCCTAATTGCTGGCATCTTCCCCATCCCTTGCTCATAGTTCAGCATCAATTCAGTCCTAACCCCTCCTTTGCTCTATCCCATGTGTAGCCATAGCAAAAAAGTAGAATTGACAACATCCTTTATTAGTTTCACTTTGCCTGTTCTGCTCTGTCATGGTGCACAAAGCAGAGACTCTCTGCATGCCAAGCCAAAGAGCTTTTCATGCCACCCTCTGGCATGAATGTCAGCATTTGTTGACTTTAATGGCAGCCACTTGAGTAACTGAAGGAATTAAGTAACTGAAGGGGCATGAACCTTTTATATAGCTGATTATTTACTGGCTCTACTCATCCAACTTTAAAGACCAATTTCATACTAGCACTCATGTGCCATCCCTCTAATACCTGTTAAGGCAGGCATTTTACTTATTATGTAACACACTGGATCATGATGAGTTTGTTCATGTAGTGTACCATGAATAAATTACATAACATATGGCAAGTTATATTGAAATATGATAGTAATATCTAAACCTATAGAGTACCCACAATTACGGGTAACTATTACAAAGTCATTATTTGTATCTACATTACAATAGCACCTTTCAAGTTACCACACAATGATGAGCAAAGACATGCACGGTGACACTGCAAGCTCCCTTCTCTGAAGAAACCAGAAACATACATACATGCAGATTTTCTACATTTCTTGAAGAATCCAATACATTTCTCTTTGTAAGCATTGTGAATTTCAGTGGTCTCCTCTGAAATTCAAGTTGCTTTAGCTTGTCAGTTATAAATGCTTATACTGAGTGTGTGTTTGGTTTTCTTTTTTAACTTTAGCCATAACTTATTCCATGCTAAACTTTGCAAGGGAGTAATTGTTTCCCTTCATTTACTTTCAAATGAAAAAAAACACTGGTTTTTAAACAACTGTTGAAACTGTTCGGACTTTGATTAGTTTAAATTATTAGAACATCAATTTAATCTCAGCTCTACAGGTGGACAGTACCAACCAGTGGAAGAATGTATGTTTTTGAGGTGCCTGACAGTTTCTGCTCTAAACTTTAACAATGTTGAACTATCCTGCCTCCAACCCATGTGTTTCAAATAGATACAGGGTCCTAAGATGCTAATGGGGGGTGGAGGGGGGACACAAAACAAAACATAACAAAAAAACAAAATGATACTTTACCAAGTCATGTCTTACACCTATGTACAAGCTGCTTATACTCTCCAAAATTAACATATCTAGAACATGTTTCATAATGACTAGATATTTCATGTGATGGTTGGCATAAGACACTAGAGTTTCTTCAAAAGGGTAGCTAAAAGATCTAGCAACATATGATATCACACATCTTTCAGCTAACTCAGATTTAAAGGCAAAATTTAGCAACCTGTGACACCATGTGGGTTTGTGATACTCTTGTGAGTGTGGATCCATACATCAATCAACAGATTATACTCAACCACAGCATTATTTCTTCCCAATCCCCACATCCATGACAAATCCATTATGGAAATATTCTATATTTAATTAGTAGTTCAACCATAAGAGAAGTTTATTTAGGCATAATCATTCTATTTAAACGTTTTTTAATTAAGTATCCAAGAAACATCCAAATGGAAAATGCTTATACAAATCTTGAAGTAAGATTGTAGCAACCATGAAATTTCAGATTTATATAGCTGAAATCATGAAATTTACAATTTTAAAAATCCTATGGCTGGGAAATTGACCAGAATGGACCGTGAATTTGGTAGGGCCAAAGACATGAAGCATAACTTGCCTTTTCTTACAGTGTAAGGTATGTTCTTTTTATTTTTTTTAAAAAAGCATGCCACCTGAACTGTGCCATGTCATAGCCAAAAATGCAGCTTGTGAGGCATGCCCCATCACCACACAAAGGGGAAAAACTGATCTTGTGAAAGTTTCTCATGGCCACGTATTGATCTCTAAAAAAGAAAAGGAGTACTTGTGGCACCTTAGAGACTAACAAATTTATTTAAGCATAGGCTTTCATGAGCTACAGCTCACTTCTCTGATCTTGCAACAACTCCAAGTTGAATTGCCATCCTCCAGAACAAACAACTTTTGGACATATCACATCTTTATAATTAAGAACTCATGAGAGCAGCCACGTATGCAATAAGATACTTTAGATGCTAGAAAAGAACTACAATCTGTGCGTTTATTCCCCCTAGTCTTCATGTTATAAAGAGCATGGCGCCATAAATCTCACAACAGCAGCACTGTCATGATGAAAAGGCCATAAATACAATTCCTCTTCAGAAGACAAAGTTCCTTGTTTACTCAGCCAATAAAGCAAAATCTACCCTATACACCACTGGCAGGAGTCTGTAGTAGCTACATGTGTCAGTGAAAGGCTCTGGCAGAGAAGGAAGCAATGAGGAAAGGATTCAGCAACTCCCCCACTGCTGGAGCCCTTCATGGCAGTAAGGAAAGGCCCTGGTTTGGGGAAAGGCTTCAGGAGTAGAAAGTTGCCTGAGCCTTTCCCCGCTGCCTCCCTCCCCACACCCCCATCCCCTTCCCAACACATACACACACACACACCCCTCACCAGAGCCTTTCCCCACTGTCAGAGAGTCCTTCCCTGTGGGAAAAGCTCCAGCAGCAGGACACCACACATGGGCAGCAGCTATAATAGCCTTCCCTGGCGCTGCCGCTGACCCGCTGCTGGACAACTGGAGACCCCCACTCCACTCCCCACCCCCAAAGGTTCCCTGCTTCTCGCCGCACTGCTAAGGCTGGCTGCTCAGTGGGCCCTCAGGGTCAGGAGGAGCTGGTGCTCGGGGAGGCTGCCCGCAGCTCTGGGCCCAGCTCACTCTGGCGGGGGGGGGGGGGGGGGGGGGGGCGCCGCCACTGGCTCAGCCCAACGCTGGGGCCGGCCCGGTGCTCAGGGAGGATGTGGCGGGGGGCTCCTGAGCCGGGACCTGGAGTAGAAGGTGGATCTGGGTTCCCCTACTAACCACTGCAGGAGTGGCACGGTCAGAGTAGTAAAGGGAAGACTGCCATTTTGTATGGAGGGACTTTGATACACCACCCGGGAGGGGAAACATACATGGTGACCAGACCAGAGGGCCAAGTCAAGAAGAGGAAGCCCCTTGTGTGGCAGCTGGCCAGAGGACGACAGGAGAGACACCATCAGAGGAGGGCAAAAAACCTCGTCAGTGCTAATCCCCAGAGCAACCAAGACAAGGTACCACGAACAGCAAGTGCACCCAATGAGGGTGCATAACATCCAGTAAGGTTAAATAGAAAGCACAACCTTTGATTACTAAACAAAGACTTGTTCAAAGATGAAATTCTTTAATGACCGAACATTCTTTTGCAGAAAACTCAGGAAGCACTGTTTCCAAAATTCCAGAAAGTGATACTGAAGACACTTAATCTGATCCAAAAATCTATGATGAAGTAACTGGCACAGTTCATCTGGATAACTTTCTAGGTTGTCGTGGCTAGTTACTATTAATAGAAGGTACCAAAATATTTGTATGATTTGATGCCAGTACACACTGTTGTCCAGCTATGCCATACCCAATCTGAGTTGACTAATTGTCCCAGTGACTTGTCTTGGAAAAGGAGAATGGTTTGTTTTTCCTAGTTTCATATCTGCAGATAACCCCTTATTTATAGATCTTATTTATATAAGCATAATAGGATAAGGGGTCACAAGTGGCAGGTTTTATGTCCAGGATTTATGTACAATCTCTTGAGATTTAGAGTTTAACTTTGCAGAATAAATGTAGTCTTCTTCACCATTAAGTCATTCAATTGCTCCAAATGACTAATATGTGTGCACACACACACACCAGCACAGTGTTTTCAAAACCAGTGATCGAACTATTTTTCTAAATATGGAAACTTTTGGGGATAAGTGGGTGTACATATATATATAATGTGAACACTTCAACTTGAATGGAAATACTTATAACTTGACTTCAACACTGTTTATAGTCTATAAAATGAAAATACTTTAAAAGTCAGATGCCTAATGTAAATTATAGCTTATAATACAGCAAGTATACATTGACTATAAAGGCCTTCATTTCTTTCACACAGATCATATTAATTTATATAGGTGGCATGACACAGAAGTGTCTTCTTCATTCTCCTTAGGGTAATTCCCACCTATTCTTTGCAAAAAGTGAAAGTTAATTTGCAGGGAGGGTGGAAAAGAGGGAAAAAACATATCTGATCAGCTTTTTAATCCAAAGTGCCAATATCACCTGCATTGCTTTCACACAAGTCTTGCACTTCAGACAGCTGCTGACGTTTACCATATGACAGATGCCAATTATTTGAGTGCAAATGCCTAATTAAAAAAAATTAAAAAAACCACACCCACACCCACCCAATCCCTCAGGAGATAAGTGTCCGGGCTTCCTGAGTGTCCCAGCTTTTCAGACTACATCACCCTTTGTATCCGCAGGTCTTCGTATGCGGAATTTTATGCTGCTGAAGGACACACGGTTACACTAAGTGGCTGCTAGTTTTTCCACTCCCTCTGTCCATTTTGGATTCTATACTTTACTATCATATTTCATATTTGTATACATAGTCAGTCTTTGCCAGATCAGAAAAGTAACGATAATTCTATCAGAACACTTCTGTTTGGTATGCTAAATAAATGGGATCTTGACTGTTGTTTGGACAAAAATCTAATCAAACGCTTCATACTCCTTTTTAGTTCAAATCAGTATTACGCGCCAACGGATGTTGTTCCAATATAAGTGGGTTCACTCAATTGACCCAAACTGAATAATACAGCTCAGCAAGAAAAACTACAATTAATTCAAGCCATAAAATGGGGCTAATGAGTAAACCCTTTGTAAGGTAGCTTAAAAAAAAAAAATGGGCATGGAAAACTCCAAAATAATAAACAATGCAAATTAAGTTTGAATTCCCTTCTTTGCAAAAAATATACCTCATTTCTCTCTGTCTCACACACACAAAGAAAATACAGTCTAGAATACTAAATAGTTTTTAAAGCCCTATCCACTGAGATAAATGCCATAATTGTGTGGTAAGATGGGTGAAGTAATATCTTTTATTGGACCAACTTCTGTTAGTGTGAGAGAGAAGCTTTCAACCTTACACAGAGCTCTTCTTCAATTGTGTGGTGGTATTTAACCCTAACATGAAATACTGGAATTATTTCTAAACTCTGTGAGAAGCTGAACTGTGAAAGACTACTAGTACAAATATCACACATATTCCACACTTACTTTTAGTCAGCATTTCAAAAAACCTATATAAAATTCATTTATGCATATAAAACAAGTCAAGCCTGAAGTCATCATGAGTAGATCAAACTGCAGTGCTATTTTGAAGCGTAAACAATCTAAACAGAGTCTGCACACAAAAAAAGGTGTGTGTAATTTTAGTAAAATTGGTCTTCAAGGGCCCAGTCCTGCAAGCACTTATTTGGTGCGTTTATTTATGTGAGTAGTCCCATCCAAGCCAATGGCACTATTCAATAAAAGACAATATGCCCAGTAGTCTTAAGGAGCAGGTCCTTGATTAGCAGTCTCACACCAAATAGTCAGGAAAGTAAAACCAGGTTTTCTTATCCCATAGTTCAAGCCACCAGTTCAGGCTGGCTTAGTGGTGCGTCCAGATTTTAGAGAGGGGCCAAAACCCACAGATTTCAACTATGAGAGTAGATGGAATGCCCAATTTGGAGTCATCCTTCTTTAAAAAGGAAGATACAATAAGTAGGGAAGAAACACTGTGTTTCTGCTTCATATTGAGAGCCTATACCTTCTGCATGGCAGGACTGTTATTCTTTTGAACAGATATGCACTTTAAATGCATGCAAGTCAAAAAGAGTGAACATCCCAAGCTACTTGTGACAAAAATGTCGTGTTTCATATGGGGGAAAAAAACATTCCAACTTTTGGATTCTTTAGTGAAATCTGATATAAAAATGGTTTATTTTATTTAAATAAATATGAATATTTAGTAGAGTGAATAAAACAACCGTCTTAAAATTAATCAGATTTGACACAGTGGTTCTTTGGAAGGGAAGAAAGCCTGCATCAGGTTATGCTCATGCCTGTGTCAGAACTAATTCATAAACAGCAACATGACCTTCTAGAGCACTGTAGCCAAGCTCACTCTTTACCACAGAATGCTTACCCAATGTCATCAATAACAGTAGTGCATAACAAAGCTAGTTCTATCCTATCAATTATCCCATGACTTTTGCCTGAGATGTTTCAGTAATAAGTGTGATCCCACCTTGTAGTATTGCAGTCACGCTGCCTGAGCACAGATTGAGATGGTCTATGTAAACTAGGGCAATTAAAACAAACACATACACACAAACAAACACCCACCAGAAAATTTCCATAAAAATTTAGCCCCCCGATGCTATAAGTTGTTATCAGGCAGACCCCTGCACTCATTCTCAAAGCGTCAGTGAGTTAAATGGAGGGTCTGCTCACACAGACTAAATTACAGAATCAGTGCCTTTGATTATAAGCTTTTTGGGCATGGTCCAGGACATTTTCTACCAGGCGTGTAGTAGCACCTGGCATCCTTTTTGGTGTTCAGTGAATGAATATTTGTGATGTCTTTTATATATAATATTCAATTTAAATAGTAAACCAGTTTGTTCTCATGTTTAAAGATGAATGCCATCCAAAACTATATTCATACAAATACACTGTTTTTTAAATAGGAAAGCCATTGTTCCACAGCGGTCTATACAAACTTTTGATTCATTAAATATACTTCATATACAAACTTTTCCTGTGCTTCAGTATATTGTCATTCTTCTTAAACCAAAATCTTAAAGCCGATATCTAAATGTCTTATTAAACTATGACCTCACAATACAATTTTCACTGAAGCTTAGCATTTATGGTGCTCAAAGAGTCGTTCTACTCTGAAAAGTTACCTTCTCATTCAAAAGATTTGTTCCATGTGTGTTTTCAGTTATTTTGATACTCTTCACTTCTTTAGTCCTGCAGAATCAACAGAATTACAGGAGACTGGGCTGAGTTCTTTTCTGGCTCATGAAGCATCAGAATTGTTAATGAAGTTAGCGGGCGAATTTGAAGGTAATGGAGTTCCATATAGCATTCTGAGGGCAGATATAGGCCTGCAGAATCTTCATTACTAGTGCTGATGTAAAAGCAAGAAAGAACACAGCTTGACTTTCAGATCCCAAAAAGGGTTTGCAACGCTGGCTGTTACAAAAACCATCTTTATACTTGCCAACCGAGTAAATGTGCTTTGGAAGACACTGGAGCACGGTAAACAAGGAACCGGGCGGCATGCTGTTTTTGGAGTAACTTTTCACAGTAGAACCACATTCTAAAAAAAGTAAATATTTTAAGGAGTACAGTTTCATAGCTGGCAGAGACATGCAGCTAAGAAGTCAACACAATTCAGTATATGTGGTCTGATTTTACCACAGGATCTAACTGTATTTGCACCAGCGTACTCCACTACAGGCTAGGTAGCTGTTGCACAGCGCCTTCCAGAGGTGACCACAGAGCACCTAGCAGTCAAGCACAAAGAGCATCATATGGGGAAATGCATCCTGGAATCTCTACCAGATATGAGAGGGGAAGAACCAGACTCACCAGTTACATGGTCAGTTAGGAGATCCCCTTTCTCCTAGGGGACAACAGCATTAAAACCAAGCTACAGGATAACCATCATGCTACAGCCCACGTAGTTGCGCAAGGAGGGAAAACAGGGTTCACTGTCATAGTTATTAACGGAGTCATGTAAGTTAGCCGGGACAAACCATTTTCAGTCAACCGTGTCACCAACCAGTTACAAACATGGATAAAAGCTGTAGCCTTAGAAAACGGGGGGGGGGTTGAACAAACAACGCTATTTCATGCAGTATTATTTTCTTTTTTCTAGTTTTATAAGCAACATATAGTAGCTAAACAATGCTAGTTATATCATTATACTGGACTCTGTTTCACCCATAACGCCGTAGAACTTACAGGGTTTATGCTATGCTGCCCAAACACACACTGCCATCTCTCTGTAGACCTAAAAGTCAACAAGCAAGCCTGTATCTGGAGTTACATGTAATGTTGTAATTGCTGTGTAACAGAACACTGGTAAAAAACAGTTTTACAGATTACTAGTTGATCATTACCACAACCTCAAATTTTAGGGCCAGACTGAATTATCTTCTGCTGAGCACATGTGGAGGGACAGTGCCTGGGGCCCACTGTCTTCTCTCCAAATTCTGGTCCTTGCTATGCTAGCACAACCACTGGGTGAGTCTACCATGTACAGCGGCACAAGATGCCCTAACAGAGGTCAGATGAGCCAGGGTGTGGGAGAGGCCAGGGCCCAGCCCCTTCTGCACCAGACAACAGAGCCTTTACAAAAAAAGAATTTTCCAATCCTCCTTCCCCACATTATAAGCCCTGTGGTCATTGCAACAGCAGCAAATTTTTGAGATTCTCTGATCATGACTACAATGAAACTCCAAAGTTGCCAAAAAATACTGTATTCATTTTGCAGTCAATGTTACAGTTAATACAACTAAGTTTATTGAGCAGTTTCCATTATAAACCCGAACCTCCCCCTTTTCACTTGCTTTTCGAACAATTCCCCAAGGTAAAAATATTGTCACATAGTTGTGCCTCAGCAGACTCAGCTCAAGAACAGCTGAGCCTTATTGTCCATTGCATTATCTAAACTCGCTGGTATGGCTCAACAGAATTGCACCAGTCTGAAAGTGGTGCAGAAACAGGTCATTGATATTTAAACAGCGTTCATTTTGGAATACTATATAATCCAACAGTGAAGTACAAAAAATGAAAACAGTCAGTTTAAAGTGTCATAAAATTACTGGGGGGGGGGTAGAGAATCACTTGGAGCATTTCCAGCAGACAACTGCCAAGATTATTAGAGTTTAGCGTAGTCCCAGATCCAACCTCTTACTAGTCATCACAAAAGCATGTGCTCAGCTCTCGTT
The DNA here is from genome assembly GCF_015237465.2 of Chelonia mydas. Taxonomy (NCBI): domain Eukaryota; kingdom Metazoa; phylum Chordata; order Testudines; family Cheloniidae; genus Chelonia; species Chelonia mydas. Next base: position 98,704,232 of record NC_057849.1, on the reverse strand, counting down.
TCCATTTACACACTTCAGATCAGAAGTGTTAGCTTTATAGATTAATTGGGACCATCTAAAATATTACAGTTCAGTTTAAAAAAACCGTTTTCCTTTACAAAAAGAGAAACAAGGAAACAACTGCCTTCCTATGGGACCATAAGGTTGCATGTTTCAAACATAAAAAATAAAGGTGGAAATACAAAAATTTTAGTAACAATGTTACCTTCTTTGTGATATTTATCATGTATGTTTTATGGCCTGTACAGAATAGCATTAATATAATTAAAACATGTACAAAAAATAATAATGTGTTCAACGTTTCATAAAGAGGATATATACAAACTTCAGTAAACCTATGTCTGCAAATTTATACTATTTTCCTTTCTGTAACCATTTCCTATAAATTAGGACTTCTACATATTGACAACTCCCCCCCTTTTTAAAAAGGCGATTTTTTCTTCCTTTTTTACAACATGCATAAACTTTTAGATGTTATATATGACTTAACAGCTTATTCAATCCCTTTATTTTATAAAACATTGCTAAAATAACTAATTTCCTGTTGAAGAAAAAGAGAAACCTAGAATTCTAAGGAAGACTTGCCAAAGTACACAGTATATACATAACCTAGTATTGCAAATATGAGGGTTCTGACTAAATCCTCTTTCCTGTTACCATTTAATTTTTTTCTGCCTGCTAAATAAAGTCATATTCCCTGCTGATGGCAAATGATTGGTTTACCTATAACTCCAGGGGGTTTAACTATCAGTCCTTTAAGAAGCTTTGACAGTTTAACCTGCTGAGCTCACAGCACCCAAGGGAGTGTCTTACTTGCAGTTTTACTTCTGATGCTGCTGACCACTAATACTGACTCCATAGATAATGGATTTCAATAACAACCTCCTACAGGTTAACACTTTGAGTACTATCCATGATACTGCTTTAATTAAGTTAATACATGAAGGTCACAGTTTGGTAGAAAGTTTTATTAAATTTGGCAGTGCTTACAATAATAAAAAAAAATTGTGTGAGCTCATCTCTACAGTAACTCTAAGATAAGTTTGCCTACAGATTTAATCCAGTCCGCTTGCGGATTTAGACAACATTTCAATTTATTTTTTAAAATGAACTCAATTTATTAGTTCTATTTCCTGGAAACATGTACATTTCTAGCATTTCTAACTGATAGTTTCATGACAGATATGAAATGGATGCCTCTACCCATGCTGGGCACAGAATGGGTCTACCTGGCACACAAACAGACCACCCTCTACAGCTAAGGAGAATTTTTTTCACAAGGTTTGGAGCATTTTGATGGTGGAAAAGATTAATGCTTTTATTTGCCTGTAGTTGCCAAGTGTTAAATATTAATAGTTTACTGAAATATGTGAATTGCTTTCCATTTTAAAAAAGGTTAAAAAGTCAATATGCTTCAAAAGCATGGAGAGAAGGTTGTTTTTTTTCGGGGGGGGGGGGGGGGGGGGGGGGGGGGGAACGACAGGACAACAACAGTAACTACTTTACCTGCAAAAACCATATATTCAATTTTGTCTGTTTTTGAAGTACACAACCTGACAGACAGGATACAGAGTAATAAGGAAACAGCATGAGAGCCATTTAATATACTTCTTGATTAACTCATTGCCTGTCCAGTTCTCATACAGACATGTGCTAACATGTCATAATCGTCATAATTCCCATCATCCCCACAGCTAACACACAAGCTCCTTGATTAGTGCACAACTCCCAGATGAGCCATTGCTAATGCTAAATAATTCCCTTCAGCCTCCTGCTACTATACCGCAGGCTCTCCAATTAAATATAATGTCTCTGATGAGCCATATTAATGTGGACAAATTCCTGACAGGGATTCTAGCCTACTCACTTTCACCAAAGAATTGGGGAGGAGGAGGGGGATGAATGGGACACAAAAAAGTAAAATACAAACATACACTAAAGCCATATATTTAAATTCTAGCCTGCCTAATGATTTTGCAATGATGGTTTAATTAAATTAATGAAGGAAATCTTGGAGGGAAAAACAGGAATCTATTCTTAAAGTTACTTAAATTCTGTTTGCATTTAGTTAGATCATTTACCTTGAATAATGCTAGTTAGTCATGAAGAAATTTGAGGGTTGACATACTGTTAATACATGTTTATTGATAAATGGATAGGAGTAAATTTAAGACATTTTTAAAAGCAAGCATATTTGATAATTTTGCAGTAAGTTAATTAACATGGAGATTAATTGCTGATAGTAAGTGTACCACACTGTGGCCACCAGCCAATGATTTAAGGGATTTTGTAGCTAAATTATATTCAGCTGGTTTTGTAACTTCACTGTCATGTGAAACATTATGATAAATATGCACACAATAGGTTTTTAGAAATAAATATTTCAGTAATGACTTATGCATCCCATTACTTTTAAATTGCATTAGGAAACCACTATCTTTGTTAAGTACCTGCTGTGACACTGCAGATGCAGATTACAAAGGCCACAGAGACATCCAAGACTATCCATGTGCGTTCAGTGTTCTAGCAACCCAAAAATATTTAAGAGAATAAATGACCAAGTGTGAGACGGAAATACAGGGAAAGCAAAAAGTATAGGTGATTTTCAGTACTTTATCACATATATAAAACCCCTTACAACCCTTGCTATGATTCTTTAATACAATTTAACTAGCAGTTCCCTCTGTTGTATGCAAGTATCCAAATTTTATGAAAATAGTAAGATATCTCTAACCCTAAAGCAGGCACACTTCAACCAAATGTAGAAATCAACAAATGCCATGGAAACAAAATGGATAGTTGGTGAAGTATTCTCATGTTAGGAATTTTACCTATGGCTCATAACTGAATGAATAAAACTGAACAATTAGATGTAAAACATTCAAATAACCCCCATGAAATTTTGATAAACTCTTCCCCAAGGTCCTTGCAACTTTGTCTACACTAATGTAGTCTATCTTCATTTACCTGATCATTAGCTTCCAGTTTGTTCAGCTGGAAACCAACACACACTAATTACTTTGACATCACAAAGTCATATCTTTCCTCACCACCTCCCCAGACAGCAGGGAGAAATTATCAAGGGTAGGCACGATAATATCTTGATAAATGATGATTCACATCACCTCACTGTCAATCATTCAGGAGTGCTCACGCAAGATACCACTCAATCTCATTATTGAATCCTAGGGCTAAGAGTACAATACACACCAGGAGTCATATTTCAAGCAGCAGGACACCTGCATAAGATGCAGCTCTTAGTAGAGATTTTCATGAATTTTGTTGACTTTTTGTTTTAACATGATAAATGTCAAATATTTATACATTTTAACATGCGTACAATACACTGGAGGGAGGAAGGACATGCCTAAAAAGATAAAATTCATTTTTAAGAGGTCAAACAAGAGCCAAATATCAAGTTTTTCAGAAGTCTAATAGTTATTGTAACTGAAAATTAATAAACTAAAACTTGTTTAAACTTTGAAAGTACACAAGGATATTTTTGTCCCCAAGACACTCAACAGATTTGAAAGTAAAATGCAAATAAAAATTTTTGAAGATTAACATCAGAGATGCAGTTTGGCCTTCCACAATGCAGAAAAGCAGACAAACCACAAATTCAGTGTTCTCCATCCCAGTTCAACACGGAAGGTGAATAGAAACTTCCACAAAATTTATAAACTATTGAAGTCAAGAGTATGGCAAGCACTTGCCTATTAGCAAATGAAGATCACAGAAGCAACCTTCCTTACCCCTCTTAAGTCAATTCCTACCCAGGAATGGAACACACTCACCTACTAGCTCCCCTCAGTCCAATTTCCCTTCCTCCTCCCACTACTACCCTACTCCACACCTTCCCTTAATACTTTTGAAAATGGTTAATTTCCCAGTAGATAACAGCTAGGACTACTAGCTATTTATAAGGATTTTTAAAAGGAAGAAGTTGGTGTAGAAGGAATCCTGACTTTAGGAAAACGAGGACTCGACTAGAGAAAATCCTGTCCTATGTCCAGCTGCTAGAAACGCCTCACTAATTTGTAGCCTGAGCTACCCCTTGACCCACCATTGACGTGGGTCGGCTACAAACACACCTGCATTTTGGGCTGAAAGCCACCTGAAACCCAGAAAGGTGAGCCAATGACAATGAAGAAGCCAGTGGACAGAGGGAAAACTCATTGTGTCAGGTTTCTGAGAGAGGTGGCAGTTTGGCTGATAAGTATTATTTTGACAAATAAAATAGGCAGAATTTTGCAGAATTTTAGCATATTGTGCATAGAATTTTTTTTTTTTTTTTTTTTTGCATAGAATTCCCCCAGGAGTATATTACAGCAACCTATACTACTTAAATCTCATTAGCCTAATAAGTTAGTGTAGCAATGGTCTTTCAGTATAAAGAAGTTTTTTCCACAATTATAGAAAGAAATTAAACGGGAAGTTTTCCCATCAAGTACAGCTGGTGCCATTTTAGCAGGAAAGTTCATGATACCCACTGGTCCATCTGCTTGCCTGTACTGAGATCTTCCAGTGTTAAACAAAAATAAAATGTATTTTCTTTTCTTGTCACTTTGAGTAACCAATTTTTCATATTCATTTGAGAGCTTATCTATCCTCAAAACCTGCCACAAGTGGAAGTGAAATGCAGGTTAGACTTTGAGTGCAAACTGCATTATGGGAAAATCAAACTTGATTTAGCATTAACATTCATCAAATTATTATGCAATGAAGATCAAGTGAAAATTCTAGAATAATGAAAGATCGCAAAAATATCTTCCAAGTTCTTTTTTAAGTTATGCTTCACAGATAGAAAATCATGGTACTTCAAATTCAGGGTGCCTACGTAGCTCTATAAATTAAAGATGTATTAGTCATAACAAAGGCAAATAAATTCACCACTAAGATAATGTCTTTAGTGATAAAATAAAAATATGAAAGTTAAATCTACATTTAAAGTTTTGGACAAGTAAAGCTTTTAATTCATTACTGTTCTGGTAAGTTTAAAAAAAAAAAAACACAACAACCCACATACCACAACCAGCCTGGAATATATGAGTATGCTGTATTATATGATTTCCTCCCCATGTGACAGTTCAAACAAAAATAAATACTATGTTACAACAGTTTATGCAGTTTAATTAAAACCCACTACATAATGTGGAAAACAAAGATCGAAGGAAAGTAGTCACTCAGTCTCTTTATTCAAAATAATCACCATTGTCATGGCCATGTTCACACAGAATTAGGATTTCATTAGACTTTAATTTGGAGTATGCCTTGTTATATGATGTTCATATAATGTAATCTTTGCACAGTAGATGGCAAAAGAGATACTGTACATTTAAAAATTGGTCTCTAGTTTCATAATGAAGCAATACAGTCACCTTAAATAATTGAATACATAGCATACAAAAAAAGCAGTATATGTAGAAAAGCAAAAATATTACGGACAATCGTCATGAATAGTAATTGAATCCACTAAAAAAGAAAAACTCCACAGAAGTCAACTGTCACATCTACTCAATGTCTCTGTAGAATATTCCCTATATACTTTAGTATACTAGTTAATAAATAAATACTACCTATATAAACTATGTTGTTTATGAAGTAAAGATGCAACATTCTATAAAATATATAGCATGTTTTTTATTTGGATTCTATACTCGGTTTTATTAATTTTTGTTCTTCAGAAGTAGAAACTGCTTCTAAAATCAGCTAGTACACAAATTTCCTTTACTTGTACGGAGGCCCCTAAAGTTTGCTACAAAAACATGCACTAATATTTGCCTCCCTATCCACTAGTCAGTTTCTAACACTATTGCTTCTTCCAATTAATTTCTCAGCAAGTTACTTGAGAAATGTGACTTTATGTTTTGTTTTTTCAAGTGAACAAGATTAAGTGTCAACCTCTAAACCACAAAATTCAGAAGAAAGACTGTTAGGTCCAGATCCACCAAGATATTTAGAAGCTGGAAATCAATGGAAGTCAGAAGTCTATATACCTACTATATACAATTCTTTTCATTTTCTGCTGTGTTGTGTCTACAACACAGCTAGCTGAAACTCAGGGGATTTGGTTCACAAAAAATTTGTTCTCTTTCCAATTGGCAATGACACTGAGTTTACTGAAATTTCTCAAGAACTGAAAATTTCATTGAAAACACCAAAACCTGGTGTTCCCAAAATAAAAATATGTGAAATTGACATTGTTGTCAGTGTCACTGCTGCTGTGAAACTGAAACCTTGAAATTGAGGTTATCAAATAGAAACAAAGACATTTCCTTGGATCTGTAAAACAGATCCAACAAACTTTTCACTTTATCAGAACAGCATTTGCTGACAAAAACTTAGTTTCGTAGAATCATAGAATATCAGGGTTGGAAGGGACCTCAGGAGGTCATCTAGTCCAACTCCCTGCTCAAAGCAGCACCAATCCCCAACTAAATCTGAAAATTTAGTTGTGGATTGGTCCTATTTCATTTGAAAATTTCCAACAACCTCTAGTCTACAGATATCCAGGTACAGATTATGAAGTTAGCCCTAGATATCTGTAGGCCCAGTATGGCAGAAAATGAAAACAACTGACAACCTTGCTGTTGCATTTATGGATTCAAGTTTGACCCTTAATCTTATTTTTCCATCTGAACAAGAGAAGACTGCAATATAGTTTCAAGTAGTTCTGAACATATCAAACAACAACATCTTTCCATTTAAAGTTTAATAGAAAAAATAGAATTCATGTTCAGTGGCTAACTGGAATAGTAGCCATTATGGTTCTACTAGAGTTGAGCGAATAATTAATTTTTCAATTTGGTGGTCAAACCGCAAGGGGGGAGGGGGGGGGACAAAAAACACAAACCTCCAAAAAATTGTTTTAGATTACTTCAAATGAAATTAAATGTTTCATTTAAAAAAGTGTAAAAATAAATGAAAAAAATTTGCTCAATTTCAAAATGAAACGTTGAATCATTTAGTTTTAAAGTGTCAAAAAGAAATGGTTTTGACTTTTGGGGGGGGGAAATCGTCATTTGGGGGGGGGGGGGAACCAAAACCATTCCCCAAATGCAACCCAAATTCACAAATAGTTTTGGTTGACCCAAAACTGCATTTTTCAGCAAATAAATTATGACAAAAAATTCACTCAGTTCTCATCCCTACCCCTTTCTACACAAGGTATTCAGCCACTAGACTGATGTGAACATGGATTTTAGCACACACATACACACTTCCTAGGGTGACCAGATAGCAAATGTGAAAAATCAGGACACTTTTTTTTTTTTTTTTTTTTTTTGGGGGGGGGGGGGGGGGGGAAGAGGAGACCATAGTTGCCTATATAAAACAAATCCCCTAATACTGGGATGGTCCCAATAATATGGGGACATCATCTGGTCACCCTGACACCACCACTCACCCACTCAATCTGTATCCTACCCAGAGAAGTCATGGACACCCCTCCCATAGCACAGCTGATGCATAGACATGCTGGCATGTCTGACACTGCCACTCCCCACCACCACCAGAGTATACAACAGATCTTCAGGGTGACATCTGCTCTCGCACAAAGTTAACACATATCATGGGGGTCCTTCTTGTACAAGTTGCGATGATCTGGGTAACCTATCTGTACAGCTTATGAATTCTGTGCGAGATGAACTCTGCCAGTGGTGGATGGAGCCTCCCAATTCAGTGGGTGCACCATATTAAACTCTAATATAATCACATTACATTGAAACAAACAAAAAGTAAATACAAAAAGACTACGATACAAGCAGAGTACCAGCGAAAGAGGAGCATCCGGGACCCAACTAAGCGCAGGGCCTGTTGCACAGTCAGTCACCTAAGGGCTGATCCCAATTACTCACGGTGACAAGAGACCCCGCCCAGGATTATAGGGGGAGGCGTCTCTGCTCAGCATCCAGATGCAGCTGCTCAGAGCAGGAAAAGGCCTCACCTTCAGCCCAGTCCCCTGAACCCCTTTTCCTGCTGCCTGGAGATCTGGACACATGGAGACAACCATCCACACCACACCACCCCCCACAACTCCCCTCTGGCAGATTTTTGCCCTTCTGGCCTTTATAGCAGCATGCAACTGATATCACTGCACACTGAACATGGCCAGGAATAGCATCACCATGACAAAGGATCCAGGCTATAGAGCCACACATGGCTTCTCATGCCAAGGAGTGAACACAGCTCCCTGCCCTTCTCCCTGCAAAGGGTGTGTTTGCACCCTTGGTTTCATGATTTCTATGGATGCAACTGAACCCATGAACCCCTTCTAAAGCCACTTCTGCTCTCTATGCCCTCGTCTACACCGGGGGGGGGGTCGACCTAAGATACGCAACTTCAGCTATGCCAATAGCGTAGCTGAAGTCAGCGTATCTTAGATCGATTTACCTGGCCGTGAGGACGGCGGCAAGTCAACCACTGCCACTCCCCCGTCAATTCCACTTCCGCCTCTCGCGAGCTGGAGTTCCGGAGTCGATCGGGAGCGCATTCAGGGATCGATTTTCCTCATCTAGATGAGATGCGATAAATCGATCCCTGATAGATGGGGGACTACCCGCCAATCCGGCAGGTAGTGAAGATCTGCCCTATATGTATCTTTACCAAGCTACAAAGTCCATTTTGAATATGTAGCTTGGAAGCATGCTGAGCAGAGAGCCTAAAATATATACATCAAGAGGACCTTCCATCTTAAATGGAGAGCTTATCTACCGCTCTGGACACCAATATTAAAATCTAATCCTTTGTTTACTAACAGTTATAATGAAAAGCACTAAGAACTTTAGGCCTACTGGCACCATTACCACCACCCTCGCAAACTTCCATGATTGCCACTATTATGAGAGCAACCCATGCCCAGAAAATTTGTTCAGAGGAAAATAAAAAGTGTTCTTTTTCCTGAACTGGAGCCCTGTGACTCAATGAAGGATGATTGAGTGTTTGAAGACATCCTTTATTACAAAAGGAGCAGATGCTGCACTTCTGTAGCTAAGATTTAAGTTATGCATGAGGGAAAGGCGTTTGTTTTCTGATACTGGTAACAAGCTGCTACAATCACTGAGAGATGATCATGCATTCTGAAACTTCCACTGTGGCATTCAGCCATAGACTGTAGACTCATCGGGCCTGTAATATTTTGTCATATACATTAATAGTTTATTCAGTTTTACTTGGATAAAAGATAACCAACTTTTTGTATTAGTCTTTTGATGCCAGTTTTTGGACTAAATTGGGGATGTTTGCCAGATGGGTTTTAAACAAAGCAGGGATTTAATATTTTAATCATATTTATTCATTCAAGGTGTTTTTGTCATTTGCCACTAGCATTCAGTACAATTGAGCAAAAGCCTGATGTGGAGTAGATATTAGATTATAGCTCAAATAGTTGAATGGATTAATATAAGCAACAATGCTTCCTAGATGTTCAGTTAACAAAATATTGTAACATATGGGCATCATATCCCCAGTAGAGACATATTTCTGCTTGAGCTTATCATTTATATCTTCTGAACATAGATAGTCATCCATATAAAAAAAAAATCGCAGGGACTTCAAGCCACTCTATTCCAGTTAACTAAAATCCCAACCACCAGTTTGCTATAGTGTCCCAGGACCATCAATTTAAGTACGAGCTAAAAAATGGCCTATGGTTTCTGCTACTTCACAGATCTCCAACCATTACACTGTTTGGGATCAAGATGATGGGGGAGGAAATCACTTATACAGAAATAAATTAATTATAAGTACTATTTTTATGTTTTTGGTGATGACACCTGCCAAGGCATGGGGGGGGGGGAGGGGGAGGACTGAAAAAAAATCTATGGCACTCAATGTAAGCGTGACACCTAGTCTACTAGAGAACAGGTGTAGGACTAGCCCTAAGAGGTTGAAGAGGGATGCACAGCACTTATACAAGTGCCAATACTCAGCATTGACAGACAGGGCTAAACCAAACATGAAGATAGGTGCAACCACCCATGGCACCAGGTGAACCAACACCAGGATATGCCAGACGTAGATGGGTTGTATGCCAGAGTGTGATACTCGTAACCTTGTGACATGCTCATCACTGGTAGTCCATACAGATCATACCTACCACATCTCCTTAGCAGTCTCTCTCCTACATTTCAGTATATGAGTAGCTATACTATGGTAGTACTCAGCTCCTGGTCAGCATCTTATTGTGCTAGGCAATACACAGAAATAAAGGCAGGCTTTGTCTTTGCCTTGACAATCATACCCTAAGATTGTAAATCTAAACTCCAAAAATACAACTCAAGGTCAGTGAGTCTCAAAGTCCAGGTCAACTGATTGGGGCTGGCAAGGCTTGTGCTAGAGCAGAGCTGGGCAAACTACAGCCTGCATTTGGCCCTCCAGACATTTTAATCTGGCTTGCCCCGCTCTGCGCAGCTCCCAGAAGCAGCAGCATGTCCCCCCTCCAGCTTCTACATGGAGGGGTCAGCCAGGGGGCTCCACACACTGCCCCTACCTCAAGTGCTGCCCCCGCAGCTCCCATTGGCCAGGAACCACAGCCAATGGGAGCTGCAGGGTGGTGCCTGCGGACAAGGCAAAGTGCACAGAGCCACCTGGCCACGCCTCCGCATAGAAGCTGGAGGGGGGACGTGCCGCTGCTTCTGGGAGTTGCTTGAGGTAAGCGCCACCCAGAGCCTGCACCTCTGACCCCCTCTTATGCCCCAACCCCCTGCCCCAGCCCTGATCCCCCTCCCACCAGTCAAACCCCTCAGTCCCAGCCTGGAGCACCCTCCTGCACTCCCAACCCCTCATCCCCAGCCCCATCTCAGAGCCTGCACCCCCAGCTGGAGCCCTCACCCAAGCCTGCACCCCAACCCCCAATTTTGTGAGCATTCATGGCCCGCCATACAATTTCCATACCCAGATGTGGCCACTGGGCCAAAAAGTTTGCCCACCCCAGTGATAGAGGGCTAAAAATAGCAGCCTAGACATTCAGATCGAGGCTGGATCACTGACTCTGAAACCCAGCAAAAGGGGAGGGGCTTAGAGTCTGGGTTCCAGCCTGAGCCAAAATGTCTATATAGGGGGTCCCCCAATATACATCTCCCTGTTATCTGTTTTGCATATCCATCATTCATCAATAGGGGAACATATTCCAATTCACGCCGGTCTCAATCCGCATATCCGTCATTTGCAGTAGTGTACGGTAAATAGCAAATGACAGATACGCGGATTGGGACCATTGGAACACATTCCCCAATTGATGAGTGACAGATATGCATAGCCACGGGTGGGCTGCAGCCCACTCACTTAACATCCAGGCCCAAACCCCCAGTCCCAGCTCTGCTCCTGCCCCAGTGCTTGCTCCACACCAGCTGCCCAGCGCTCTAGCTGAGGAGTGGGAGCGGGGCACAGGGGCTCGCCCAGCTCCGGCGCTCCAGCTGCAGAGCTGGGTCAGGGGGCTTTCCCCACTCTGCTCAATTAACCCTCCTGCCAGGAAGCAGAGTCAGGCCACAGGGGCTTCCAAGCCCCAAGCGCCCCGATCTCACTCCCTGGCAGAAGCGTGGGGTGGAGCGGGACAAGCCCCGAGCACTGGGCGATGGGGTGGGGGCATGGAGCAGTAGGGGAAGGGGTGCACATTTTTACAGGGCCTACCATTTTTTCAGGAACCCCGGGTCAGAGCATCTATCTCCCCAATCCTCCCTGCAAGGCCGGCTGGAGGTAGGGGGGAACGACAAGTGGCAGCCAGATCTGCTCCCCCATCATTGCCCATGCACCCAGGGCCCACCCAATTGGACAACAGGAGACAAGAACAATAGGTCAGCACTGAAATTTATTTCTTGTATGTCAGAAGGAAAAAGGAATGGAGGAAGAGGTAAGGAGAAGCTGTGCAAACACATTGCAAGAAAACTTTAAGTGGCAAAAAAGGCAAGAACAATGTAAAAAGGTCAGTCTCATTAATGCAGTTTTCCAGCATTCATCTTTGGAAACAAAATGCTACATTGCTACAGACATGAGCAAATAAGGAACACACCGTTTTAGATTAGATTAAACTGCCCACTTGTTCATAGAACAGCTAACTAATAAGCCCAAGACAGACACTCTTGCCAAAATAGGTGGAGGGGGTAGGTCCTTTCCTCTCTATCAAGGGACCGTACGACCCTGTCCTAGCTCACCCAGGCATGGAACCCACAAGGTCAACAGGTCAAAGCAAACAAATACTAGTCACTCACCAAAAGGTCACAAAACTTAATATTTGCAAAACACATTGAAAATATGCTCTATGTGCATTTCCATAGTACATAAGTGTTGAGCAGAGATGCTCAGTGCAATATTAGATCCACCAGTATGGGGAAATGAGGGAAAGGGTCAAAAAGAAAATCAGGAATCCAGTGAAAATAGTTCTCTCATGTTCACAACTAAATAAGCAACATGGTACATCAATATATGTTTTATTGAAAGATTACACCAGGGTGTGAAAAAAGGTCATGCTATCAACATTCCAGACCAACGAACATTAAGTTCCCCCACTCCATGCTTGTTCATCAAGCATCCCTTTAGTTATTCTAAATATTTTCTTGGCAAAAAGCTGGGTTACTTTTGCCCAAGGTGTAATCTCCAGCCTGAAAATGACCAATAATAATAATAATAGTTATAATTAGAGCAAAAGCAGCTAATAATGCCCAGCTAATAATATCATTTAAGGGAGAGCTTGATGCACCTTTTATCATCATTTCATTAAAGACTATAAAGGTGTTCTATTACTATAGCTATAGTATAGAAAAATAAAGACTTTTCCTTAGCTGACCTCCTAGTGTCACCATGTTTTGTTCCCTCTCCATCACACACACAAAAATGCTGTTAACCAAATTGACAGTTTGTATTTCTTGCTAGCAAAAACAAAAACTAAAGTCTAAGTATTTCAGCAGTAAGGTGTTCCATTTAAAAAGTATTAGATTCTGCATAGAGTCAAACAATCTGAGAATCTAGAGATGGACCCCACAAAACTCTAGTGTATGCACCCAAGATCACAGCAGAACAGAAGGGATATGGAGAAGTTAAAATGTATTATTAAATATATTTTAACTTTTGGGAAAGGGGGAGCCTATACAGGAAGAATGGGCTCCACCTACACCAAAATGGAACCAGATTCCTGGCACTTAAAAAGGGTCCTAGAGCAGTTTTTAAACTAAAGGCTGGGGGAAAGCCAACAGGTGCGGAGGAGCACGTGGTTCAGACAGACATCCCTTGGAGAATCTATGGTACGGTTTGGTTCATTTAAAATTTACTTCATTTGATTCTACACTTTTTCACATATAGTGCCACTCCCCCACCAGCACGACCGTTCTGCCCTTCTGATATAGTTTTGTACCCTGGTATTACTGTGTCCCATTCATTATCCTCATTCCACCAAGTTTTGGTGATGCCTATTATCAATATCCTCATTTATTATGAGGCACTCTAGTTCACCCATCATATTATTTAGACTTCTAGCATTAGTATATAAGCACTTTAAAAACTTGTCACTTTTGAGCTGTCTCCCACTACATGATGTAATTGAATGGGACTTTTTTTTTTTTCATTTGACTGTTTCTCATCAGATCTGACCTATATTTTATAGTCTTCCATCCTCTCCTCCTTACTAGGAGGTAGAGAATCTCCATTAATAGATCCTCCCGCAAGGGATGCTGAACCACGTGCTCCCATATTTGCCCTTTTCCAGTCCTTTGGAATCTCTCGTCTTCCACGAGTTTTCAAAGATAATCACCAATGGCTCAGATATCTCCTCAGTCAGCTCTTTGAATGTTCTAGGATGTATTTCATCAGGCTCTAACAACCTGAAGACATCTAACTTGCCTAAATAATTTTTAACCTGTTTTCCCTATTTTTGCCTCAAATTATACCTCATTTTCATTGGCATTTAGTATGTTAGACATCCAATTGCTACTAACCTTTTTGGTGAAAACTGAAACAAGAAAGTCATTTAGCACTACTGCCATTTCCAGTTATCGTCTTTCCCCTCACTCACTGAGTAATCGACCTACCCTGTCCTTGGTCTTCCTCTTTCTTCTAATGTATTTGTAGAATGTTTTCTTATTAGCTTTTATGTCTCTAGATAGGTTAATCTTGTTTTGTGCCTTGTCCTTTCTAATTTTGTCCTTACAAGTTGTTTATATTGATTCTTTGGAATTTGACTTATTTTCTACTTTGTGGGATTTTTTTGAGTTTCAGATCATTGAAGATATCCTGGTTACACCAGGATGGTCGCTTGCCATGCTTCTTATCTTTCCTATGCAGTGGGATAGTTTGCTCTTGTGCCCTTAACAACAACTCTGAAAAAACTGCCAGCTCCCTCAAACTGTTATTCCCCTAACACTTGTTTCCTATGGAATCCTACCTACCAACTCCCTGAGTTTGCTAAAGTCTGCCCTCTTCAAATCTATTATCTTAATTCTATTTTCCCTCCTACCATTCCTTAGAATCATGAACTCTTATCATTTCATGATCACTTTTACCCAAGCTACCTTCCATTTTCAAGATCTCAGTAAGTTCCTCCCTATCTGTCAAAATAAAATCTAGAACAACCTCTCCCCTAGTTGCTTTCTCAATTGTCTGAAATAAAAATGGTCTCCAATGCATTCCAAGAACTTGTTGGTTAATCTGTGTCCTGCTGTATTATTTTCCCAACAGATGTCTGGGTAGCTGAAGTTCCCCATCACCACCAAGTCCTGTGCTTTGGATGATTTTTTTTTTTTTAATATGTTTGTACAGTAATTAGTATACCTTGGGCACAACTGCTGAAGTAGTAAAAATTAATGCAAAAGTTTAGGAATTGAGCTATTTGGAAATTTTCTGCCAAGGCTGAGCTTTGATTTTTTTATTTTTTAAATTCACAGGAAGTGAATTCTACCTTACAGCCAGTTCTAATTGGAAGGTTAGAGACTGAGGGGGTTCTGGAAGCAAACTCAGAAATAAGATATTACCTTCAGCTGACATCTTATTATGACTTCACACCTGCACAGGCAATGTAAAAGATTATTCCAGGTTCACAGGCTTCCCAGGAACTTTGCATCAAGACAGGCAACATTTTGGAGCATGCATAGCCCCTGCTTACACTGAGGAAG
Organism: Chelonia mydas; assembly: GCF_015237465.2. NCBI lineage: Eukaryota > Metazoa > Chordata > Testudines > Cheloniidae > Chelonia > Chelonia mydas. The sequence goes on along the minus strand of NC_057849.1, from coordinate 98,689,134 downwards.
TTGTGAGGTCAAAATGCACCATGCAGAATTTTCCTGCCACAGAAAGCTTCCGGGGTAGAAAGCAGAATCCAAACTCAAATTAACCTAACACCATGACAGCAAATGAACTGGACAAGAAGCAGTAGGGAGCTGGTGCAGACTCCCAAAATCCATCTTGGAAATCCAAGAACTAGAGACCAAACCAGAGCTAGCCCATACAAAATTTTGAGGCACATGACTGACCACTGGGCAGATGGAGCAGTCAAGATGTCCAGAAGAAATTCTGGATGGAAAAGCCATCTAAGAGTGTCACAATTTTTAATGGAAACATTCCAAAATACTAAAGAGGAAGATGAGAGCAGAAATGACAAAAAAAAAAGTAAAGTTATGCCTTTTGTGCAACTGCATAAAGACCATTATACACCAGACCTTTTAGGTGATGTCTGTTATCCCTTCCCAGGAAGGATCCAGTAGCACCTGAAATGTGGGTTAAAAAGGCCATACTTTAAACCTTTGTATTACTGTGCACTTCAACATAAAGATGCAATATGTCCCTAAACATTCTTTTTCTACCCCGTATACATCTGTTAATATTGTGAATTATATCTGGAGTGATACAAAAAATGTTGATGTGCACCTTTTCCCCTTACCAAGGTTTGTGTGTTAAATTTTTTCTTCATAATAATGGTCTAGCAAAGTTCTTTGAGTTTATAGTTCCTGCCGATCTAGACAGAGTAGTGTGGATTCCTTTTTACAAAGGCATACATTTTGAAATAGGATTTAACTGATTCTTGACTTTTTGTACCATGTCAAATATGTATATCCATAAGTGAAAGCAAGCTTGCTGGTCTTATCCCAGACTCTAGTGGTCATCATTAAGCCAGCATAGTTTAGCACAGTGGTCACCAACCGGTAGATTGCGATCGACTGGTCGATCCTGGAGCCTCTGACAGTTGATCACGATCTCTGGCTGGCTGCTAGAAGTCTGGCAGCGCAGCTTCCACTGGCCGGGAACGGGAGGCAATGGGAGCTGCAGAGGCAGTGCTTGCAGGCAGGAGCAGCGCGTGGAGCCATGTTCCCTCCCACCCTCCCCCAGGGGCCGCAAGGGCATGCTGGCCACTTCTGGGAGCAGCGTGGGGCCAGGACAGGCAGGGAGCCTGCCTTAGCCCTGCTGCGCCACTGACCGGGAGCTTCCCAAGTTAAGTGTCACCCAGCAGGAGCCCAAACCCTCTGCCCCAGCCCTGAGCCTGCTCCCAGAGCCAGCACCCCATACGCCCTCCTGCACCCTGTACAGCACCCTGTACCCCTCAGCCCCTCCCAGAGCCAGCACCCCAGATCCCCTCCTGCACCCCAACACTCTGCCCCAGCTCAGAGTCCCCTCCTAAATCCAAACTCCTTCCCAGAGCTTGCACCCCTCCCCCCCCATACCCCAAGCTCAGCCCAGAGCCCCCTCCCACACTCCAAACCCCTCGGCCCCAGCCCAGAGCCTGCACCCCCTCCCAAACCCATGCCTCAGCCTGGTGAGAGTGAGTGAGGGTGCAGGAGAGTAAGCAAGAGAGGAAGAGGGGGGATGGAGTGAGCAGGGCAGGGACTCAGGGAAGGGGTGGGGTAGATCCCGGGTTGCACTTAAATTAAAAAAAAAAAAAAAAAAAAAAAAAGTCATCTTGTGTGTAAAAAAGTTAGAGACCACTGGTTTAGCACAATATTAGCTTCAGGAAAAGGTGGCTTTTTGCAACTCAGGACTAAGGTGCATTGGCAAAGTCATACAGGGAAATTTATATAGTGTGTCTAAACCCCACACTCACAATGTCTAATGATATTATTTACCGCTGATCATGAGCACCACTCTCCATACCTCATATAAGATAATGGAGGACAAAGTACTGTACTGAAATATTTTGTAATCATTTGGATAAACAAACGTTTCCATTATGAATAGAGTTATGCATGCGTTTTTATGTTATGAAAGATAAGGCTCACGATAACAGATGTAGTGTTCTCATCTCGTAATCAGAACCAGATATCAATCTCTGAAAATTTATCACATGCAGGATAAACCAGAGCAGTAAGTATGCAACAAACTTCACACAATATAAATGAATTCCTTGAACTCTCTAGGCATCAGCACTTCATCCCGTTCGGAGCTACCCAACTGTGTTCAAAAATTTTCAACAAGTAATTCGAGAAGTTGTGTAACACACTGCCTCATGGACATCTTGCTGTTTATCTGTTTCCATCCACCCGTACAGAAATGCACCACATAGTGACTATCAAAACTGTATTTACCAAAATCATAGTCTGTACAGACAGACAATACACAACAGGAGATCATCTCTCCAATAGACAGTAAAATAGACAGCTTAATAAACTGGTTGTTGGGTGTAACAAGACAGTGGTAAGTGGGCAGGCATATTTTCTATGCCCACCTGAAGATTCAGAGAGCTGTTTATGAATTTCAACTCTTGCTCTTCACAGTATTGTAGATGGTATAAAGGACTTTACCAAACAGGTGCTTTCAAGGCCTTACTAATTAGTATGTAAAACCTTAAGCAATACAAGACCAACCTAAGGGAGTAACTGCTGCCTTCGGATACCACCATAGCAACTTCTGACCACACCTACTTATAGCAGCGTTGCACAGAACTGACAGAGCTCCCATAACTGGACACTCACTAGACTGCCCACAACTCTGGCCTTATGCGCTTTAATCCTCCAGAGTCTGAACTGAGCCAGGCACTGGCCCTGGCGTGAGGTTTCTAGGCACAATTTTGGGGGTACAGATCCTCTGTCTAGCACCTGCACTGAGAGCTGGGACCTCATGGGTCCTCTGCAGCTTAAGCACACCCTCTCCCTGAAGTCCAGCCATATAGATTCTCGGAATTCAGAGGTTAGCTCTTCAAAGGCACATAGTGGGTGTCACCCACACACACACACACTGCACAGAATTCTAACACACCACTGTTCTTTACTTAAAAGCACAAGAAATGCAATTCTCTTCAAAAGCATTAAACCCTACATGCATCTCCCTCCAGAGCATTCTTTGGGCTCGGGTCAGAGTCCTCTGGGGATATCCAGGATCCTTCTTCTGTATCACATGGCTTCTCTTCTCAACCATGGAGGTCCCTCCGCACCCTTTCCAGGTCAGTTTGCTTTGACTTTGGTTGGTCCCATAGCTAAACTGGGCCCCTTCCCCCCAGCTCCCACCTCCAAAAAAAAAAAAAAAGCCGGCTTGCCTCTGCCTCTCCTGCCCAAAACTTTGTAACTATGTCCAAAGGCTTCCCGCTGAGTCCTTCTTAAGCCCTTGCTTTGTCACCAGTCCCTTTATGCTGTTTGAGAATTTTCTACTCTCCCAACTTCCCCAGCCCCTTGCAGAGAAGTAGGATAAAACTGATTCTTTTAGGCTTGAGCTAATCCATTGTCCCAAGGTGTTTCCACCTGAATGAGAGCTAGTGGAGTTCTAAAAACCTCCCATTGTACCTGGTCTGGGAGGGATGACACAGTTCTTGTCAACAAAGGTGGAAACCATAAGCACAGATGTATTCAATGATACAGCAATTTTCTTAATAACAGCAACCAGAATTCATAAGTTGAATAAACATTCTCCATCTCCCCACAGTGCCTATGATGTGGAACTGCCCCCCTTTGAGATTATGTTGTGGTGGGCAGATTCTCCCATATTGGCATCTTGATGCCAAGATACCTAACCCTCGCTGTAATAACGAAGCCTAAAGTTCCAGAATACCCTCCTCCTGGATACACACTAGAATACTTCTGTGCCATCAAGACATTTACATTTCTACATAGAATGTAACTATATTGTTATATTTGAAGGGATCTTGTATTTTGAGGCAGGTATGTTTTAAGTTTGCCTGCTGCCTGTTTACTATTAGGCCTCTACATTTGTATACTTTATCAAAACTATCAGAGGGGTAGCCATGTTAGTCTGGATCTGTAAAAGCGGGAAAGAGTCCTGTGGCACCTTATAGACTAACAGATGTATTGGAGCATACGCTTTCGTGGGTGAATACCCACTGCGTCGGATGCATGTAGTGGAAATTTCCAGAGGCAGGTATAAATATGCAAGCAAGAATCAGGCAAGGGATAACAAGGGCCTCATCCTCACTGACTGAACCAACCTCGTTATCCCTAGCCTGATTCTTGCTTGCATATTTATACCTGCCTCTGGAAATTTCCACTACATGCATCCGACGCAGTGGGTATTCACCCACGAAAGCGTATGCTCCAATACGTCTGGTAGTCTATAAGGTGCCACAGGACTCTTTGCTGCTTTTATCAAAACTAGACACTTAACAGCATACTTTGTGTTAGCCTCCATTTTTCAGAAAGTGAGAAACAAATGACAAATATTTCCAAAGTGGGAAGATTAATAGTCTGAATCCAAGCGATTAACCAACTCTACTCCCACATTTGTGTTATTTACTTTTGCCAAAGTAGAATTAAGAAGTCAGGAATACATGTTTGACAGCATCCCTTTTAATTGCATGGTAATCATCAACAAAACTAGAAGCAATCACAGTGCTTCTGCAAAAGAGTGGACTAATCGGGACAAATATACTCGACTGAGTTACCTGTTTCTAGATTAGAAGTTAACATTTTTAAAATACTGTGTATAGCCTTCCAAAGAGGAGTCATTTTTTATTGTCTAAATTATTTTGAAATTTACTGAATTTCAAAAAAAGCCACAAGACGGTCAGAGAAGTTACCTACAGTTTTAGATCATCCAGTTTCTCCTTCCATCCCCTACACCACTGGAGGATTTTTCCTACAGTACATTTGAGTCCAGTGCAATTGTTTTTATACAAGCAAAGTATCTGTAAATTTAGAAACAACTCTGGCACATGTATTTGGTCAGCTTTAGTTTTGCTCAAGGGAAAGTATGTTTTAATGGTCAGTAAACAAATATCCAATCCACAGAGTTATGAACATGAGAAACGTTTGGGTTTGATACAAAAGCAGATCACACCTGGAGTCCTCACTTCAACCGAAAAAAGACCAATATCAATAATTAGCCTACATTAAGGTATAACTAGTCATCTTTTACTTCACAGATTTCCAGTGACTTACATGACTTTCCCCATGGGATTTTTCTAGTCATTTATAGTTCATTACATTCTATGGCTATAGAATCCCTGCTGTGTTAAAAATGCCAAATAAAATTATATTTTATTCACTGCTTTATGCTATATCTTCTTTTGTTCAGATCTAATTATTGTAAGCCTGTTCATTTATCAGAAGCTTTTAGCTCATTATGTTGTTAGGCATTACAATATTTCTTTAGCTTTTCTTTATAGTGTTTATTCTAGCAAGCCTATACCTATGGTTGAGGGGGTACTTTCAACCTAAATCCCTATCTTCAAGCACTTTAAAAAGTAAGATTGCTTTGGGGCTGAAACATCTTTGCTTATTCTCAGTCAAATTCAGCAACTTTTGGTTTATTTCTTTTTGTTTTTAATTAAAAGATCTGGCAAAATCCCACTGGCCCAATTGTTAATTATCCAAGTGGCAAATGAATCTTCTTTCCAGTTATACTTTTCATGTACTTATACTGCATTCAAGTAATTCACAATAAAATATTTCCTGGGCTTCTTCAAACAACTCCTTGTAGTTAAAACGTTAACCAAGTGTTTTAAGACCATACAGTGTGTATCATGACCTACCACTCTGTTCTTTAGCAGCTCTATTGTCAAGGTCTTTGTGACTTCCTAAATTCCACTTCTGTTACTTTTCGATTTAAGGAACCATTTTAAAGCAGTATATTCTCAACCAAAATAAAGGATGACTGTAAATTGTTTCCTGCTTCATTCTGGACATATTCTCTCTAGTATTTTCATCCTCATGGTATGTGTAAAGCTAAGGGAAATAGGGTTAATTGATGATGGCTGGAAGCTGTGTTCTCTCTAAGCTGCGCGGTCGCAAGGCCACCCAAGAGTCAATCAAGTGCTGCATACTTGATTAGCAGAGCCAGGTACATCCCTGCCGTGTGTTCAGCTGCCCCTCCCCCTGCAGCTCTGCAGATGCATTCCTCCTGCCCTCTGCTTTGGAGCCCCTGGCCAGCTGCTCCCAGGATCCTCCTGCTTAACGTGCAGATGGGGGGGGAAGAAGGAGAGAGAAAGAGGGTAAAGGGGGGAGAAGCACTGATGTCAGGGTGTCTCCCTCCCCTCTGCCCATGTACCCCAACTCTGCAGAGATGGGGAGGGGAGACAGGGCTCAGAAGCAAGATGGAGCTGCTGAGGTCTGAACAATGAGCCTACTGGTAAGTGCCTTAAACCTAGGCTTTACCATATTCACATTTCTGCCACTTCTTTATTGGCTTTTTACATTATACATAGTTTAAACTAACATCTGCACCAGTGCCCTTCCCATGTTATCAATATAGACAGCGTATTAATAAACATTTACAATTCTCAAAAACACTCACTAAAAACCATGCTAAAACCAGTTATAATCAAAATATAGCTACAGCATAACCCTGGGTTATATCCTTGCTAGCTTCAATTTTCCCATCTTACTATCTTGAACTTATCTTCATGCTAACTAACTCATTTTCCCATACTCTTCTATGCTTAGCAGGCATGCTCCCTGCTTTGTTGTAGGCATACTCCTAGTGAAACAGTAGGCTATTCTCACTTAATCCTTGGCTTCCAACTAAACTGGTAAAAGCACCATTACTGATAACTATAACACTGACACCTGCCCACTAGAAACTGAACAAGAGACCAAAAAACTCTTTTTTACAGTACACTCAACAGCAATATCTTCCAATTACCACTGGCCTCGACTGAATTTCAGTCAGAGATTATGAAGGTACTCTATTCTTCTCAGGGATTTGGACACTAACCTGGGTTTTGAAACCCAGGGTCAATCCCCTGCTCTCCTACAGTCTTCATGGGTGACCTCAGGCAAGTCATTAGTGGCTGGTCCAGACTACAGAGATATGAATTGCAGAGTGCCCTGAAGTGATGCACTCTAAATGCTCCATGTAGACCCTGCTCTAAATGATCCATGTAGACCCTGCTGGTGTGAACTCAAAGGTACTTTGAAATAGGGACAACAACAGTGTGAACAAACAAGACTATGTTAACATGAAGTAGATACCTTTAAGTTTATGCCAGTAGGGTATTACATGGGGCAGTCAGAGAGCTCTACAATTCACAGCTCTGTAATCTGGTTGTGGCACTGTAGATAAGCCCTTAAATTCTGTGCTTCAGTTCCCCCCTCCCCCCCCCCCATCTACAAAAATTGGCAAGAGTACACCCTACCTCACAAGGGATGTTGAGAGGAGAACTATAGCAGAGACTGAGGTGCTCAAATATGATGGCAATGGGGCTATAAGTACCAAAGATAGATTTACACCATTATCGACACTCAGTGAGGGATGATTTTCAAAAGTCCTTGACAATATTTTTTAGGAACACCAACTCTTGCCCCATAATTTCACCCCACAAAAGACTTTCCCGTTAGCCTACCTACCTCCTAGAAACACAACTTTCGCTTCCATCATTCTTATACTGCTTCATTCTCCCTTCCCCATTTATATAAACTGATTTTATAAACACTGTTACTAGTTACCTACTACTATTTCCAGTTCGTCAGAGTCAAATAAAATTTTAAAAAAAGGGGAAGGGGGCGGGGGGAGAGAACAAAATGAACAGACAATACTTACAGCACTGGAATCAACATCGCTATGTATAGCGACAGTTTTAATGCCCATCTTCTTGCATGTTTTAATCACCTATTTATAAAGAGAGAGTTTTCAGTATTTAAATAATCTTATAGCAAAAGAGTTCAAGAATGATAAATGCTCTAAAGTTATAACTTACCCTGCATGCAATCTCTCCTCTGTTGGCGATAAGGAGTTTCTCAAATGTCTGAAGAGGGAAGATAGATATTATAAATCAACACTTTTCTTTTTAAAGACAAATATACCTAAAAAAAACCAAACACTTGAGTAAAAAAAAAAAAAAAAAAAAAAAAAAAAAAAACCACCACACCTATGAGGTAGGCCTTGTGTAAAAGAGAAGAAAAAACCCTTCGTTTGTACCACAGTCTAATCTTGATCATTCTGACTGAGAGGAAGACAATCAATTCAGATCAGCAGTGATCAAATTGGTCCTTCCTTGTAATTTTGCCAACTCTGAACTGGAATTTGCTGATCCATCAGGCTTGAACTCTTTTGCTTTGTCCACATTTAGGAGTTTTGTCACTTTACGCTGGCATAATGAAGAGGAAGTGCCTTCTCAGTGCAGATACAGTTATACTAGAATACAGGCCTGTCGACACAGTAAAGTTACAGTACTGTAAGCCGAGGTATGAATTTAAGACATTGTAGTTATACTATTAGGTCTTCTTGTGTGGAAACACTTGTTTCAATATAGCAGTGCCTCCCCACCCTCCCGGCCTCAGTTTCTTAGATCACTTTGGGAAGTGTTTAGACCAAATTTAAAAAAAAAAAAAAAAGCCACTTATTTCAAAATAAGAGTGGCCAGAGAGGGAGCTAAACCTGAGTATAGTCATGTGAAATAAGGTAAGTCAATTCTGCAATAGACACGCTAACAGGAGGAGACACTGAACTCTTGTTCCTGCTTTTACAGGGGACATGTTTTACATCCAGCAAGACACATCACACACTGCTTTTGAGCAACATGCTGTCTTTCCTGAGTAGGTCATTTCCCCTAATTAGTGGAAGATCTTGAAATTCAGTTGTTTCGGTTTTTTTAAATAATGTTCAGATAACTGAGTTTGAGCTCCATTGACACCCACTACCCCCTGCATGTACTCAGAGGACTTCCAATTAACAGACTGAGGGAAGCTAAGCACCCTGTTTCACTGTCAATACAGAGCTATCCTCATGACAGAGAGGAAATGAACCATAGTGGAAGACAGAGGAGCAGTCTGAGTAAGTGACAGTCGAGACTTGTAGGAAATGTTGCAACTGCAAATTCATGATCAAATTCACCAAGAATGAAGTTACTTTTAAGAAACTGTTCTACAACTCCTGTTCCCGCCACCCTTCATTTTCTAATATAGCGATCATCCTTTGTCAGTTGCTTCTATGCTGACATGTAGATCTATGGCTTGTATTCCCCAAAGTAAAACACAGCTCCCATACTTTCCCCTTAATACCAGAGCACATCCAGCCACTGTATCTGCAATCATCCAAGCAGATTTACTTTAGAGGGAAGCCAGGTGAATAAACCTCCTACTAGAAAAAGTTTTGCTTGGCTAGTAGCTGCAGACCGAGATTGCTACTTCCTGAGTCAATTAATGGGCCAGACACAGGGGAAAAAAGCTAGCAACCTCCTCATACTTGAGGATTTACTCTTCTCTGCTAGCCCTATAAAGTCTCATCTTTATCACTCCCTAGCATGTAAACTGTTTGTAAACATTAGATTTGGAAGACATGTTAGGTCATTTAATAAATGTCCTGCTGCTAATGCAGAGTTGCTGTCTATAGTAATTTGCAGTGTTTTGTCCAATCTAGTTTTAAAGAGTCTCAAGAAATGGGGACTTCACCTCTTCAAAAACAATGACTAAGTGTAATGTAAATAACTATTTTAAATGTGTTTTGGAATGTAAAAGAAATGTACAGTATGTCAGGGCATGGGCAAATAAATATCCTTATTCTTGGGAGTGTATTTGCCAAAGAGTGAGGTGTGTTTTTTTTTTTTTTAAATCCAACATTTAAGATAAACATGAATTCAGAACCAGGATCAATAAAGTAACATACACTAGTTGACGATACTATGGTTTTTTGCTAGTGACAGGTAGTCTCACTAAAACTGCTAGTGTTACTGTAAGTACTGGAGAAAAGATTGACTTCTGGCTTTCAAATATATGTTTATGGTACAGTATAGTCAAGCAATTTTATAAAACTTACCTTTTCATTGGGATCATATTCAGCTGTATACAATGTACGTGAAGTTATAAGGCACCATCTTGAATGGCGTGTTGCACACTACAAAAAACACAGAGGGGATAAGGATTCAAATTACAGATGTTTGGTTAATTAAAAGAATAATAATAATATGTATAATTATTTTAAGCTACAAGGAAGTACAAAAAACAACCACCACACACCCCCCACACTTGAAACTTACTACATTTAAACCTAAAATAATTCTGGAAGTTTCAGGAAAAAGTTATTCATTAAATACTAGATATGAAAAACTTCTCCCTATGTATTGTAGTCGATCTAAAACTTACTCCACTGCCAAACAAGAGCACTGATTCTTCATGGCTTGATCAGTGATTAAAGTTAAAATTGCAGAAGTACCATAAATTATAAGCCTTGACTGTTCTTTTACTGCCACATTCTCACCCCACCCCCTTTCTTTTTAAAAGGGTAGCTTTTCTCCCTATGATTTTAGGTTGGCAGCAGGGGTCTTGGTTTTAATTTAAAAAGGGGGGAGAGGAATTGAGTGCCTCTCACAAGAGATACATTGAGAGAGAACCAGGAAGAGTTTAGTTCTGATAGAAAAGCTTGAACACACCACACTGGTCTAGCAGTACATCTCAGACCTGAAATGCTATATCCCCTGGGATTATGTGCTTCTGAGGCAGAAACTATCAAGCAAGCAAAAAGTGATTTTATGTGGCTAAGAAACTACTAAAGGACCAGGTTAAGACTAAGGGCACGGCTACACTTGAAACTTCAAAGCGCTGCCGTGGCACAGCTTACACGGGCGTGGGGGGGCACAGCTTACACTGGCGCTTTACAGCACTGTAACTTGCTGCGCTCAGGGGGGTGTTTTTTCACACCCCTGAGCGAGAAAGTTGCAACGCTGTGAAGTGCCAGTGTAGCCATAGCCTAAGTTTTCTTCTGGCCAAAATGCTAATTTGAATTTAAGTGTCCAGAACTAAAAAAGACAGTACATTTTCATCTACTGTCCTACTCCCTTATATATCCACCAACACATGTCCATCCTCAATGATTTTGGAATTTGTTTACAAAAGGAATGTTAGCAGTTCACAGCTTAAATATCCAAGTTTTTCCATTTCATGTAGTTTAAAACAACAAAAGCCAAATAATTAGTTTCCCTTCATCAAACAACTCTTTATAAGCACTTCTAAGTGTATTCTTTAAAGCTGGTGAAGTGGAAAGATTTGGTAGTCTATTTGACCAGTATGTCAGATTACTTGAAATGTCATTGAGTCTCCAGGCAGCAATTTTGCATGAGCACTGAAAGCACCCACAAGAGTGACGAACTTACAGGAGGAAGCAAAAGCTCAGAGATACTGTTTGTGCATCACTCATCTTTTCCTAGGACACAGGTATCTACTGAAACTGCCATCTTATGGAAGACGGTCTAGTGGAACAAAGATTAAAGTCTGCAAAAGCTACTACATACAATCTCTCAACAACTGTCGTGAATTAAATTGTGTGTCAACTGATGTGGCTTATAAATTTAAACTACTACTAATTCTGCTAAAAGCCGAGCTCCCACAGTGAAAAAGGCTAGGTCTACACTGAGCACCTTACCTTACAGCAGCACTGCTGTAGCGGCACAGCTAAGTGGTGTAACCACTCTTTGTAGGCGGGAGACAGCTCTCCTACCAACAAAATAAAAACACCCGCAATGAGAGGTGGTAGCTTTGTCGGCAGAAGAGCACACCAGTCCACACCAGTGCTTTTCATCAGTAAAACTTGTGTCGGTCGGGGGGGGGGGGACCACACACACACCTCCTGACCAAAAAAGTTTTACCAACAAAAATGTAATGTAGACATAGCCTAAAAATGCAGTGTGTCACAGTAGTAGCTGAGTTTAATAAGTTTAAATAATTATCTGGACAAAGCTGTGAATAGTTCCTGTAAGAAAATTATTTAGGCTAGACAGGAGGGGAGGAAACAGACTTCAAAGGGACCTGTTTAAGTTAGATCACTCCTCAACAAATGGCAGATGAAATTCATTGTTAACAAATCAAAATCACTCCATCCAGTGTGAGTGTCTTTAACTACTCCTATGCCTTACTGGTTTCTAAATTAAGCATATCAGCTCAGGAAAGATATCTGAGCACTAATGTTGACAACCCAATTGAGATCTCTGCTGAATGTACAGCAAGACTCAAAATAGCGAAGTATTAGCATTACAATATTTACCATGTCTTATGTATCTTATAAGTCAATGGTATCTATCAGATAGCATGATCAATGGTCTGAGCTACTGTGGCAATTCCTATGAAAATACTTTTCACAGTCTGCAATAATCCCATAGAACTCATTATCACAAGTTATAAGTGAGCCCAAGGGGTAAGCAGGATTGGATATTCTTGTTACTTCTGTATAAATGTCCTGAGTTTTAGCAGTAAATATCAAAGAAAATGAGAGTTTTGATACGGATATAAACCCTCAGACAACAATGTAGATACTGTGTGTTTACAGGAAGATACTATGTGTTTTGCTCAGCAAGTTCCTAAGACTTCCCCCACACACATACTTACTGCCAATATCAGCCAGAGTGCATATTGTCCAAATAGTCAAGACTAAATTCTCAAAAAAGTGTTTTGTCTATTTAGATTGTTTCCAAGTTTAATTATAAAAGCAACATTCAGATAAACAGGTGTCTGATCTCTTATAATAGGCTTCCCTTTGATAGTGTCAATTTAAAAAAAAATAAAAAAAAAGCTGTTAACAGGTTCAGAAACACTCAGAAAAACTGTAGATCAGTAAATGCTCTGAAGCTTTTACTCGCACATCTAAGATACCATTTTTGAAGTCTCCCCACCTAAAGATGTGGCAGCGTAAACTGCTTCAGAGCCACATAAAAATCTCAAACAACAAGGGGGTTGTTACATGAAAGTACAGCTATCCCATGGTAAATTTACTGGACAGGTCTATTTTAAGTTTATTGCAGAGTGGTTACACTTTCAGGCAACACACACTATGTCAGTTGTCACAAATACAGGTGTCCATGTAGGTGCAGGAACTAGTGGTGCCGAGGGTGCTGCTGAACCCCTTGGCTTGAAGTGGTTTCTATTACATACAGGGTTTAGTTTGGTTAAATGGCTCCACACCCCCACTATACAAATTGTTCCAGCGCTCCTGGGTTGTCACTATAGGGCACAGGCGAAGTATAAAAGTCAAGCTTAAGGGGACAGGATAGAGCACATGGAAGCTAGGGAGTCAGAGTAGAATCTAATTACTTTGGAGACACATATGGCCAGAGAAAGAGGGAGAAATCCTGGCTTCAATGAAATCAGTGGAGCAGGATTTAAGCCAGAGAGAAGAGGTAGCTCTTGACCTAGAATCTGAAGTGAACCAGTATGGTGAAGAATCAGAGGCATTTCCTAAAGAATAGGGGCTGAATGGGAAAAGGCGGCTACCCATTAGAGAGAGATGCGGACCCAACCAAAAAAAAAAAAAAAAAAAAAACCTATAGTGTTTGAGAAGAGATGGGGACAGGGTGATGCAGTGGTTCTCAGGCTGTGGCCCACAAAGCTGTGCCAGGAAGTGTGCAGAGCTATTCCTGTTCCAATGGCTTAAGTTTTACTAATTGTAGCGCAGTCCAAGACTGCCAAGGGGCAAAGAGGGTTTTTTTATTTATTTACTTATTTATTTTTAAAGGCACACATGCACCACCCCCTCCCAGTCATTTCAGGTCATCTCTCTAAAACCTGCATGGCTGCTTCATAACTTCTCCCACCCCACCCAGGGATTTTTTTTTTCTCCTCCAGCTGGAACACAAGAATGATCAGGTTCAGACAACACTAAAATTAAAGTAGCAGCAAATATACACAGAAGGACAAAACCAAACTGCAAAAGTGACTGGGACAGTCTAAAGCTGTATGGAATACAGAGAAAGATTAGGACACAAAGTAAATATAGACCCCTAGACCCAAGAAGATTACACAGGATTCAAATAGAAAAGGGGGGAGGGTCATAAATAATTAAGTAATTGCACTATCAAGTTGAGTTTTTCCAACTTCCCGCCCTTATGTTGTTTGTTTCCATATAACCAAGCTCTATATGTACCACAAGGAACTGCTATCTGAAGAGGGGATGAGTGAGTGAGTGAGTGACACAGACATACTGGGCTAGAGAAAAGGAGGAAAATTGAAGCGGGGCGGGGGGTAATGTTTGGAGGCCAAACTAAGTAGGGTTGTGCAAAGAGAGGGACAACTACATGGAAGACTGTGAAGGGTAGAAGGTAAAATTTTGTATTCTATTCTGGAAAGGACAAACCAGAGAACATGAGTAGGGACACTAGACGGGTGCAGGAGTGGGCTATATATTCTTACTTCTGCATGTGAAATAAAAAAAATGGACACCACATATTGGCTGGACTGAGGGGGCGGGCAGGGGAGGGAGAAGGGGACATATACATACACACACACACACCCACCCTCCTTCCATCATCACCACCACCACCACCTCCCAACAGAAAGACACCATCTCCTTTTCGTACACTACTACAGAAGGGTAGGGAAACCCACAAGAGCTCAATCACACATTCAACAAAATCTTTGCAAGTTAATATAATTCACTGGAAGAAAAGCTTCTGATGGTTCATAGTGGCTGAACCAAGTGTGTACAGCTAATTTAGAAAGAGGCTACCGAACTGTCTTCTAAAGACCGCAATACAAAGCCATTTAACTCTGAAGGCACAGGAGAAGCCAGAAGATTTTTGTGCTAAAGAAGCAAGTTAGAAGGGAAGAAATAGAAAAGTTACAGACAGTGGTAATTAAGATGGATTTAAGGCCTTGGGATTTATTAAAAACACCTTTTAACATCAGAAGAGGAAACCTGTCATGCAGTTAGAGAAACCTTATTCAACTGTTTTAAATATAAATTTTGACAGGAACTTCATCTTAGTTTTACGAAAATAACCTAATCCATTTACAAAGTTTCTACATTAAACAAATCACAACTATCTTCCTCTTTTTCCTGTATTGAAAATACTTAGAGAATAAAACTCAAATTCTGTATAGTTTGTCAGACTAAGTGCCTAAGTACACAGAGTTGTAATCTAACTCAGTGTGTGGCAGTTAGTTGTGTTTTTAACAACCCACTCAAAGGTTTAAGTCAAATTTGCTTCAACTGGAAACGAAACCATGATACCTTTTTTTTTTTTTTTTTTAAAAAACTAGTTGGTTGAGCCTGTATTGATAGGACCAGAGTTTGACAACTCTGTGCTATCCAAGGTATCTATAAAACAAGTTGGAAACACTTCAACAAGATGACATTTTACAATGCATTTAACAGGGCCTTGGCCCAGAGCCACAAAGACAGAGGCTTGGTCTACACTACACTACAAAGTTAGGTCTTGCATCAGCCTCATTATGCCTGTGTCTACACTCAACATTTCCACAGGACTCCTACCATTGCTCAACGTTGTTCAGGGAGGTCGGCCTATCATGGTTGACGCAGTGCAAGTACAGACACCGTGACCTAGGTTGATCCTAACAGTTCTCCAGCAGCTGTCCCATAATGCTGGGCACTGGCCACAACTGTGAACTCCACTGCCCAGGAGTCACAGAGACCGGAGCCACACCCACCTTTTACAAAGCCCACATTTTTAAAATGCCTTTTCCTGATTCCCCAGTTTGATGAGCACACAACTGACCAATAGACCATGCTGGCTACATGCTCCAGACTTACACATGCCTGGAGTAGACAGGAGGCACTGGATTTCTTGGGCCTGGGGGAAGAATAGCCTGTGCAAGCACAGCTACAGAGCAGTTCTGGAAATATGGACATTGACAGACAGATTGCACAGAGGATGCAGGCAAAGGGGTACAACAGGGATCAGCAGCAGTGCTGCGTGAAAGCAAAGGAACTGCAGCAGGCATACCAGAAGGTCAGTCAGGCCCAACAGTCGATCTGGTGCTGAGCCCCAGATCTGTTGCTTTTAATACAATGTGCATGGCACACTTGGCGGAGACCCCACCAACACACTGCAGAGCACCATGGGTTCCTCTGAAGAGCCCAGGATGAAGACTCCTTCTGTGAGCAGCAAGGAGAAGGAAGATGGGAGACAGGGGACATACAGTCAGGGAGGTCCAGCTACACCAGGAGCCAGGATCCATTCCAGACTCCACCACAGTTTGGTCAGTTCCAGCAGCCAAGCCCAATGCAGGGGAAGAAACCGCAGGAAAAGTTTGTGAATCCATTTCCTGTTACCAGGGTGGATAAAAATCAGTTTAAAAAAAAAAAAGTCAGATATTTATTTAAATAGGATTTTTTAATAAAATGCTTTGAGGAAAAAACCTCACATCATGGAATAGGGATTATAAATTCTAATTCTATAGTATGAGACAATATATTCATGTAATGTTTAAGAAAAGTTTTGTAACTGAGTTCATGGATTAGGGACCCAATCTTACGGAGTTAAATTACAAGCATTAAAAAAAAAAAACAAATGGGACAAGCACTATCTCTAGCTCATTTTCTTGCAAATACTCTCAATACTTGGTACCAGGATGAAACCTTAACTGCTAAAGAAGAGGAATTGGCTATGACATGGACATCCAGCAATATCCCTCCATAATGCCAACTATAATAAACTTCAGAGCTAAGGGTGAACCATTCAAGAAATATATGTCTGCTGATGATGTTTTAAAGAAAGTCACACAAGTGAACTGGTGGAAGTCACTTAAGCACTTGGATTCAGAGACTGTTGAAGTGATAATCTCACTTTTAACAGCAGTAGCTTCTTCTGCCGGTGTAGAAAGAATATTTTCTTCCTTTGGACTAATTCATTCCAAATTGAGAAATCGTTTGGGACCTGAAAAAGCAGGAAAGCTTGTTTTTCTTTTCCAGATTATGAACAAACAGGAAAATTAAGGTGAAGTCGACTGAGTTAACTGCAGAAGCCAATATTTTAAATTTATCATATTGCCCTGGCTGACCTAGTCGATTTAAATTTTTTTTTAATATTTCATTTAGCTATTTTAGTTAACAATTTTAACAAAAACAAACCTATTTTAAAAAACTTGAACATTTAACTGAACTCTAAAATTCATACCCTTGTTTTGTTAATGGCAACAAAATCCTCCAAATATTAATGATTAACCTGTTGAACTGGAGATAGTTTACCTCCCAATGACTTCATAAATATCTGCTTCAATTACCTTTGGTAAATGAATATAACCAAACAATCATTCATTTTCTGATATAGCTGTAAAACTAATCTGAAAAGTTTTCAAAATAAATCACTTTAAAAATGTACAGTGTGTACCTTTTAAAAAAGGAATGTACCTCTGAGTTGTGAAGAACATGTATTAAGGTTATATCAACCAATAAGTATGCACTTTTATATAAAAATCCATGATTAAACCGAGTCTTCCTGACTAGTGATTTAAATCAAATCCATCCTGCATGTTACAATGTTTAAGTGTACAGATGAAGCCGAACCCCTACATAGCAGGGCACGAGTACTGACTTTTCATTAATATACTCATTACTAGAACAGGAACAGGTAGCAGTACAACAGAGGCAGAGTTGGTATTTGCTTTCCCACATAACGTTAGCCGGGAGGCAATGCAGAGAAGTTTGCTTATGTACACAAGGACATCCCTCGAGAGATCTTGATAAAACTTTCATAGAGCTACACTGCAATCCTCTGCCAAAGGTTTCTAGGGATGGTAACCTTATTTTTTCCTCAAAAGTAATGTGCCAGTCCACAATGACTTGGGATGCCACCTTTGAAGTAAACAAGCCAGCAGCATATAGGGCCAGGTGGCTTCAGGATACCAGCAGCAGCTGTGTTTTCTACATCTTTGTTACCCTTAAGAGCAAGATATCAGCTAAAATCCCCACCACCTGTGGAAAAAAAACAGTGCCAGTGCTCCGTGCCACTGCCCTACACTCATACCCCTGGGAATAAGAGCCAAAATTTTAATTTTATGATTTATTATTTTAAGAGCCAAAATGTTACTGTACAGGGAAAGTTCAATCTACCAAAACCACATTCAGCTGTTATTCTGCACATGCTGAGCTAGCAGTTGAATCTTTTCCTTGATGCTATTGAGGTGGCCAGTGTGCAGCATCATGAACCAGGGAAGCAAGGGGTAAGCCAGATCCCCCATGATCACTGTAGCACTGACAATACTGAAATGCCAAATCTGCTGGTCAGGAAAGAACATCCCTGTTTGCAGCTTTCTGAACAGTCCTGCATTCTTAA
The DNA here is from genome assembly GCF_015237465.2 of Chelonia mydas. Lineage (NCBI taxonomy): Eukaryota > Metazoa > Chordata > Testudines > Cheloniidae > Chelonia > Chelonia mydas. The sequence goes on along the minus strand of NC_057849.1, from coordinate 98,671,015 downwards.
AGATGAGAGCATCATGCACCTTCCCTGACCAGCCAGCACTGATCACTGGCGAAGCATCCCCAGTGATCCATTAGCACTTGCATATCCATAGAAGAGTAGCCCTTTCTGTTGATGCACTCTGTGCAAGGTAAGCTGGTGCTAAAATAGGGATGTGTGCACCTTCTATCACCCCATCTCAGTTCAGGAATCCCACTTCAGCAAATCCATCCACCATCTCCTGCACACTACCAAAAGAGACACTCTTGTATAGCAGGCGCAGGAAACAATTAATAGCCCTCCCTACACACTTGCATGACAAGGGTCCCCACTGTGGATTTTCCAAATCCAAGATGATTTCCCACTGGCTGATAGAAATCCAGGGTTGCAAACTTCCACAGAGTGATTGCCACTCACTTCTCCACTGCCAGTGCAGCTCTCAATATGGTGTCCCGGAGCTGGAGGGCAGCAGCAAGCCTGGCACAGTCCCAGGAACATGGCATTTTGTGTCTGAAAGTTCTGCAGCCAATGCTCATCATCCCAAGCCTGCATTACAATGCAATCCCACCAGTTAATGCTTGTTTCTCAGGCTTAGAAGCAGCTCTTTTCCACCTGCAGCTGATCTACAATGCCATCAACAACCTTGAATTGGTTTTCACTGTGTCCCTCAGCAATCTATCCTCTATGAAACAGAACCTTAGCAGCAAAGGACATTATTTTCTATGGCTCTACAAATACTGGAGGATTGTCTGTCCTGTGTTTGCAATACTCATGACAACAGAGCAGAGCTGTGTGAGCTGCATGGTTCTTTTAGAGAGGACTGACAGCAAAAAGTGCTGTGCAGTTTCACAGGATTTTTTTTAAAAAGGCATGAAAATTATGAAATAGATGAAGTTGCATAATAGGAACTTGACTCCTTGCTCCCAATCACTCCCACACAACTCACTTCTATCCCACCATGCATGCCAAAATTTCTCAAGAGACTATGTGCCAGACAATGGCAAGTTGCACACTGGAATACCTACCCATGGTGCATCAACACAGGCACTCCTGGTGAGTCACACAGCACCAATTCAATGAACCAAGAATGCAAGAGCAATATACTAACTGCAGAAGCTCTACTGCATAACTTGTATCAACCAAGGTTTCTAGCACAAATATGGCCTTAGGCACCACTGCAATCCACAAAACTCCTGCTTGGCTGTAGGCACCTAAACTCAGTGGCGCCTCAAGAGCTCCCTCTGGGCATGTGCACTGCAATCTCCCCCCTAAGCCCCAGAGCAATCCACAAACTGGGGGAAAAAATAGATGCAGCATGCCTATCACACATACAGGGCCCAGAGGCCACCTACCAGATCAGGTCCCACTCAAAAACCCAGCTGGAGGAGGAGGCGGCAGTGCCCATGTTATAACCCAGTGGTTAGAGCACTCACCTGGGATATGGGAGATGCAAGTTAAATTCTCCCCTTCTGCCAAGGGAGAAGGGGGAGGGAAGAAGAGGATTTGAACAGAGGTCTCCCACCTCTCAGAGTGCACTAAGCACTGATCTATGGGACATTCTGATGTGGGGCTTCCTCAATCTCTCCTGTAAAAGCTGTTCAACTGAGGATTTAAAAAAAAAAAAAAAAAAGTTACTGGACCAGGGGAGTTGGACCATAGTCTCACCCAGTGGGTGCCCTAACCACCAGGCTACAGTCACTCTCTCTCTCTGGGCCAATGGCTTAAGTATTTATCCAAAGTGCAACACAAGATTTTAGACCAACTCACCTTCCCACAAGACATGCAGATAATTAAGTTCAAAGATGAAGCCAGAGAATTCTAACAACGTTTTAATTTGTATCTACATAAAAGGGACAAAAGTTATGCTTCTTTAAAAGTTTAGCGTAAGCTGTCTGCCATTTTCATATCTAACTGGGGTACTGCAAAGATGTTAGTTAATGTTTGTATAATCTTTTGAGCAAAGAGTCTTGTTCCAATTATTAACTGAGTAGCATGTAGCTATGCCAATATACTATCCCCTAAATTATCAGGAAGAATATAATAACTGCAAAATAATTTCTAAAAGGGGGTGGTGGAGAATCATTGCTGTGGAGTTATACAATGAAAATTTGGAATCTCTAAGATCAAGCCATTTTGGAAATACAGATGGGGGAGGGGGAATAAAATACACCAAGATTGAGGGCAGGGGACAAAAAAAAAAAAAAAAAAAAAAAAAAAAGAGATAGATTTTTGGAAGTAGTGTTTGAAAACTGGATTTGTAAATGGACTCTGTAGCTTATAAACATCAACCTTAATTATGGCAAGCTACTGCCAATCCATAATGCATTTCACCTTCAAGTACAGGTTATCCTCCATTATCCTTATTGACCTAATAGTATCAGTTATACTATATGTCAACATCTAGAGCAAGAAACTAAGGTCTCCAAAGTTCTCCTATTTTGCTTAGGATCCTATTTTTAAAATGTCAGTGACAGTCTAGTTTTTCGTTATATGTCTCACTAGTTATATACTTAATATCATGAATCTGTATCTTAAAGTATGAGATCTTTGTAAGAATTCACACTATGCACTTCAATAAAAGTTCTCATTAAATGTAAACTATTAACTTGATTTTTTTTCTTATAAATTAATTTTCACCGTCGTTGGACGGTGCCTGCCCTTGGAAGCTCACAGGCTTCTGTGGCGCTTCATGCTCCATTGGACAGGTACCAAGTTCTCTACGCTGGTCCCTCACCGGCCCCAGGCAAGGGCGGCGACGGGCTCGCTCAGCGCCGCTCCCCCGGGCTCCTGCCACAGCCCGTAACGCCTCCTCCCGCCGCCGCCGCCGCCGCCCGCTGGGGCGCAGAGCTGGGCTCACCGCCCCAGCGCATCCCGCGCGGACGGCTCCGAGAGGGCGCTGGGACCCGGCTCCCCGCTCACCTGCAGCGCGAGCAGGTGTCGGTCCGGCTGCCGCCAGGCGCCCAAGACCATTTGGCGCAAGGACGCCGCCATCGCCGCTGCTAGCCGGAGCCCTGGTTGCCCTTTCACCTCGGCGAGGGGGAGGGGGGGGTCAGCGCTCCGCGCTCAGCCAATCAGGAGCGTCGCCTTCCCTCGCTCCGCCCCCGCGCCAGGCAGGCACTCAGGCTGTGGGAAAGAGTCAGGGAGAGCGCGCGCCGCTCCTTCCCCGCCTCGCGCCCGTCATCCTCGTGCCTCGGAGGAGCCGGTTACGCGGGGATTCCCCGAGAGCGCGGGGCTGCTGCGCGCTCCCGGCAGCCCAGAGCTGCCCCGCCCCCACGTCACTGCCACCCCCTGCCCCGCTGGACCCGGCGCTCTGGCCGCAGGCGCCGCGAGCGTGACTTGGCCGCGCGCCGGGGCGAGGCTGCACTTTCTTCCCTGGGCTCGCGGTCCGTCGCCTGGGCACCGAGGCCGGGCTCCGCCGGCGGCTGTTGCAGCCGCGTCCCCAGCGCGGGGAGCCCCGAGCCAGCCCGGGCGGGCTTGGGAGTGGTGCTGGCGAGTGCACTGCCTGGGGCCGCCCGGCTGTGAGGGCGTCGGGCAATGCAAGCGCAGGAAAGCATCCTGCCCCTCCGACCCACTGTGAACGCTGCCTAGGAGCTGCCGGCTTCTCCTCCCCCGCGAGGGAGGGCAGCACCTCGGGACTGGTCTGGCGGTATTAGCCCTGGGTGCTGTTCCCCCTCCCAATCCACACTGTGTACACCACAGTAAGGTACATTTTATACATCCAGCTCTGCTTGAGTGTCACTAGTCTGGCTGCTAGTTAGAGAGTTTTCTAGCCTAAATAAGTTAATAGTATAAAACCCTTCATCCACCCCCCTCTGGGAGGTGATAGTACCACCCTATTCAGCACTGGTTAGGCCTCAGCCAGGCAGAACTGTGTCCAGTTTTGGTCACCAATGGATAGAAAGGATGTAGAGAAACCAGAAAGGATCCAGAGGCGAGCGACAAAGGTGATCAAAGGGATGGAATGCAAGCCCTATGAGCAAAGGCTGAAGGAACTGGGTATGTTTAGTTTGTAAAAGAGGAGATTAAGGGGGTATATGATAGTGGTCTTCAAATACTTCAAAGGCTGCCATAAAAAGATGGAAAAAAGTTGTTCTCTTCTGCCACAAACTGCAGCACAGCACCTTTAGATTAAATCTCAGGAAAAAACTTCCTAACTATAAGAACAGTAGAACAATGGAACAGACTGCCTAGGGAGGCGTTGTAAGCACCTTCACTAGAAGTTTTCAAAAAGAAGCTGGATTGGATAGCCACCAGTTTTGGGTGGTTTAGACCAGTGATACTCATGCATCCGATGAAGTGAGCTCTAGCTCACGAAAGCTTATGCTCAAATAAATTGGTTAGTCTCTAAGGTGCCACAAGTACTCCTCTTCTTTTTGCGAATACAGACTAACACGGCTGCTACTCTGAAACAACTCACACCTAAGTGATTCAAGAGCCAAATATCACCCAAAAGAGCCACAGTAGTGTAAATTCATTGTTTCATTTACAATAGTACTATATATTCTTATTTAAACAGTATGATGGGAAATATTTGCTTGTTATGTTGATATATATTATTCTGAGAGCAAAATGAGTATTATTTTATCAACTACAATTAGTTAATAACAAGGTAAAATCATCCCGATTGGTTAATAATTAGATCACACAGTGTTTTAATATGTGCTGCAGAGAGCCTCAGGGGACACTTGTGAGCCTGAGTCTTAGTATCACTGGCTAAGACACAACAAATCCTGCATCTCGGGAGGGGGTTAGACTAGATGACCCTTGCAGTTCCTTCTAACCCTATGGTTCTATCATTCCATTATCACTGGAATCACTATAGGGAAACATTTCCAAAGGGCCTCAGATGGGGGGCTCTGTAAAAGGCCTGGGTCCCCACATTTGTGCACTCAGACAGAATCGGAATTTCCAAAATAGAATGGAAGTAATACTGATTCATTAATTAGCGGTATAAAAATAAGTACAGTAATGGTAAAGAGTAGAGAGGATAACTGGGCTGCATGTACTTACTCTTTCCCCTAATAAAAAAACAAGGGCATATTCAGTAAATGTGACAGGCAACTAATTTAAAACAGAGAAAAGAAAATACTTTTGTGTGCATTATGAAATTAATCAGTGGAACTTATTGCCACAAGATAATGTTTAGCCTAGAACAGCACAAAAATGGACATTTATTCAGAAAATATAGATAGATACATAGTTATATTTAATGGGTCTAAAAAGCTCGGAACAGATTAAACCTCATGCTTCTAGGCACAAACCAACCTCTCATTGAGAGGGTTAAGGAAAAAACTTCCTTTATAGTCAGATTATTGCATACTTTCACTTTTCTCTGACACATCTGCCACGGTTGGACACAGGCTACTAGGCTAGATGGACCGATGGATTGCTCTGGTACATAATACTAATTCCTATGTACTAATCCTATAAATCTATAGTAAATTCTCTGTTTCTCTCAAATGTACATAGAATCAAATCCTGCCTTCATGCTATCTTTTTTCAGAGTGCAGAGACTCAAGAATAACTAATGAGGGGGTGCTGCTTGAATATCTAACCTGTGCTTCCTCTGACAACTAACATATGAGCACCAGCAGCAGCTGCTGAGTGCACCTGAGCCCTTCTGGAACTTCTTTTCGGACACTCAGTTTCCAGACCATGCCCTTGTTCCAGGCCTTTGGAGTGCTCAGATATATTTGGGTTCAACCAGACACAACCTTTGTAAATTCCCTCCAGGACTTTTAACTCCAGTTTGTGCCTCTAAATGGATGCTCAAACCCCTGTTTGTACATACCCAGGATGTTAAAAACTTTGGCCTAGATTTATTAATTTTGTCATCTCTTTTCTAACTTCTCATGGCAATAAATTTACTGAAATTGCACAGACAGAGAAGATGCAGAATGGTGGACAGTAGAATACTAGTTTTATCCCTGCTGCTTAGTAAAAGACAAAGATGAGTTATGTGCCTCTTCCTCATATAAACTGAGCTGTTAGAATAAAACTGACATTTCATTGTTGCTATTACATGTTTTATATTTATATTATTAAAAATGCTTACTCAAGCCATACAGATGTAAATAATCTAATTGCAAAAAACCTTTATTGTCTAAAAGCATGTCATAATATATTTAATCCATCAGTGTCACAGATAAATCCATTTAACAATAAAGATTCCACTAAAAATACCCTGCAAACAACCACTCCAATTTCTTCCACCCACTTTCCCTGGAAAGTCCAGAAAGTCACTGAACTAGACCAGCCACAGAAGAGAGATCTAGAGTAAATGTCCCTCACTTCAGGGTTTAAATGAGATATCTATTTCTATCTAATCTACACCACTGTATAATGTCATTAAACTATATAACAAAATTCTGAGACATGGATGTGAGTTCCTCCTCAGTATATATTAAAAAAAGAGTCACATGACATCACACTGGTGTTTTCTTTTGCTCCACAGAAGGGGTTCTGTTTGCAGGCCCTCCTTTAAGCATAGGCAACCTCCTACAGTGCCACATCAAAGGAGGCACCCCACAGTTGCAAAGGGAAACTGACTAGGATTACACAGAGGCATGGCTGCAAAGAGAAACTTTGCAGTCAGCTGAGTGTATAAAGAACTTGATGCAGTAGGAAACTGACTAGTGCAAGTCCTTTTTCTTCTGCAGCAAGGGCAGGAACACTTTACTTATGGAAGGGACAAGACAGAAAGTGTAGAAGAATCCCAGTCAGTTCTATCTGTATTTCAAGCCTTTCTGCTTTTTAGAGTGATTTAACTTGGGCTTTCTGCCTATATTTTTTTTTGTATTTTTTTATTTATAAAATTTTATATCATAAGCTACATGCATGGTCTTTCTAAAAAAGACTAATTGTACATAAATAAAAAAGAAAAAATACATAATGGACTAAAATTATACAGTTATTGTTGCCAAATTTACAAGAACAATAGGGGGTCAACTCTTGTAAAAACTTCCCACTCGTTAAAGGCATGAATTTTAAAAAGTACCATTCAAAGTCAAGGATATCAGATTTGTTTATAAAATCTAAATAAATAGTTTTAAAAATAACATTTCATAGACATGCCTGGTCTATTAAATATGTGTAATAGCAGATTTCACTCAAGTTCATAAAATCACTGGAAACAATATGTCCCAGATGTTGTAATGATGCTCACTCTAATATGGTAACACCTTGTAAAATAAAGAGATCTGATTACTATATTACTGTAGAATGTCTCTTTAAACCAAAGCTTATTGTAGTAATGATTATTGTTTTGTTTTTGATTTTTACATGTAATGGATTTATAAACCTGTTAAAACTTCCTAAATAAATAGTTTTTTAAAATTGTAAAATCTAGGCCCTAATCCTGCAAACACTTTAGAACATGTGTAACTCTACTCATGAGAACAGAATCAGTTATTAGGGCTATTCACATTCATAAAGTTCTGCATGTTTGAAAGTGTCTGCCAGACTGCAACCCATATCATTTTCTCAGTATGCCCATTGGTTGCAAAAAAAACCCTAAATTTTAGATATTATAAATTGACTTGCTTCTTCCAATCAGAGAACTGGTGAGCTTTTGTCTTCGAACATAACCCTGAATTTACCCAGAAAAATTTAAGCTGCTGTAGAATGATTTAATTTTAAGTTACAACTCAGGAAAGGAAAATTCATAGTGTAATTGTAATCTTCATGTCTGTACCTTATCTAACAAAGAAAATAGAATATGAGATTTATAGGATGTAAAAACCTTAACAGAAAAGTCTGTGCCTAAATGACTCAAAGCTAGAAGAAACTTTAAGTATGTGTTACATGCTCTGTAATCCATGTTCCCTTCTATTAGCATTCTATTCAACGGTCTATGAGAGACAGATTCAATCTTCCAGTCAGCCAATACATCTGTCTATTAAGTTATTTACGAGAGATCTGGAACAGCATCAAAGATATGTAGGACCAAATTCATCTAAATGCAGCCTAGTAAGCAGGGGCAATTCCTGGAATTTTCTGAACCAAATTCAGAGTGACATAAATGGCAGTATATGTTACACGTTAGATGTATATTGGTCAAAAACGTGTAAAGTGACACCGTAGTGTAACTTGCACTAACCTGGATTCAATGCATATGCAAAATTAATGTAACTTATATGCCATGCCATGTTTGTCTCACAAAGATTAAGAACCAAGAGGGAGGTGAAAAATAATGCAAACTAACAGTACCAGGGCCAAATTCAGTTGTACCTTTTATGCTAAGGCTGAATTTTGTCCCAATAAATATAGCAAATCAGTATAAATTACATTGTTTTGTTTGAGGGTTTTTTGCACACCCACACAAGTTATGCTATTTCACCATTTAAGCCTACTTACACTCACTTTCCAACCAATGTCCCTTGGAGATTAGATTTACCATTGCCCTCTGGTGTTCCACACTGCTTAAGCAATGCTAAGTAGTTGTAAATTCAGTTTATTTGCTGGATAAACCAGCTTTATGGGTATTTTGCATTACATCAAAGGTGCAAAGCAGCTGGAACACAGTGGTGAATCTGGCCCTAAATGTATAACTTACACCATCCATTTGTATCAGTACTGATTTTGGCCCTAAATGCTATAGTCACCTATCATTGGAATCTCACATCACTGAAATATAATACTGTCATAAATATAAAGGGAAGGGTAACCACCTTTCTGTATACAGTGCTATAAAATCCCTCCTGGCCAGAGGCAAAACTTTTTCACCTGTAAAGGGTTAAGAAGCTAAAGATAACCTCGCTGGCACCTGACCAAAATGACCAATGAGGAAACAAGATACTTTCAAAGCTGGAGGGGGGGAACAAAGGGTTCATCTGTCTGTGTGATGCTTTTGCTGGGAACAGATCAGGAATGCAGCCTTACAACTGTTAGTTATCTAACTAAGTAATCTAGCTAAAAATGCATTAGATTCCCTTTTGTTTAATGGCTGGTAAAATAAGCTGTGCTGGATGGAATGTATATTTCTGTTTTTGTGTCTTTTTGTAACTTAAGGTTTTGCCTAGAGGGATTCTCTATGTTTTGAATCTGATTACCCTGTAATTTACCATCCTGATTTTACAGAGGTGATTCTTTTATCTTTTCTTTAATTAAAATTCTTCTTTTAAGAACCTGATTGATTTTTCATTGTTCTTAAGATCCAAGGGTTTGGGTCTGTGTTCACCTGTACAAATTGTTGAGGATTCTTATCAAGCCTTCCCCAGGAAAGGGGGTGTAGGGCTTGGGGGGATATTTTGGGGGAAGATGTCTCCAAGTGGGCTCTTTCCCTGGTCTTTGTATAAGACGCTTGGTGGTGGCAGCGTACGGTTCAAGGACAAGGCAAAGTTTGTACGTTGGGGAAGTTTTTAACCTAAGCTGGTAAGAATAAGCTTAGGGGGTCTTTCATGCAGGTCCCCACATCGGTACCCTAGAGTTCTGAGTGGGGAAGGAACCTTGACAAATACTAAGATCTTTCTCATTAAATTTGCTTCTCCTTGAGCTATTCATATTAAATTCCTTCCTTTCCCGCTTCCCCCTCCCGCCACATCATGCTATGAATCATCATTCTGTATAGTTCAGTGCTGATGTCTCTAAATCAGTACCACTCTTTTTTCTGTTATATAAAAGATCTAGGACCATATTCAGACCTCATGTAAGTGAGAACTCTGTGAGCTACATGTGCAGTTGCAACTGCTTGCACAAGGTCTGAACTTGTCCCTTAGACATCTACACTGCAATAAAAGACTGCAGCATGGCTGTGGCTGAGCTGGGTCAGCTGACTCAAGCTTGCGGGGCTCAGGGTGCAGGACTAAAAATTGCAGAGTAAATGTATGGGCTGGGGCTGCAATCTGGGCTCTGAGACGCACCCCCCTGGGAACCCGAGCCCTGCAAGTCTGAATCAATTGACTGGGCTCTAAGACTCAGTTTTACCGATTTTTTATTGCAGAGTAGACATACCCAAAGACTCCTCACTTCTCTCTCTTACTTTTTCTTTGAGGCCCCATTCAGCAAAGCACTTAAGCATGTGCTTTACACTTTAAAGTGTGTAGCTGAATTGGGGCCTGAATGTAATGGGCCTGATTTTGATGTTATACCTATTTTAAACCAGTTTGACTCTACTGATTTCACAGGAATAGTCATACCTGTGGCCCATCTAGTTCAGTACCCTGTCTCTGACAGTGGCTAGTGCCAGATGCTTCAGAGGAAGGCACAAGAAACTTTGTAGTAGATCATTTTGAAATAAACTGCTCATAGGGGAAGTTTCTTCAAACCCTCATCACAGTTAGAGGTTGGTTCATGCCCTGACACATTTATATAGACAGCAAAAACATCTATAGTTACATAGAGAGAGGATATCACTATCCCAATTTGTAAGAGATATAAATTGTCACACTTCAGGTCATACATCATCTGCTGACGTCAATGGAATGAACAGCCTTGATTCAGCAATGCTCTTAAACCTGTGCTTGAGTGCTTTGCTGAAGAGGGATGGGATTACTCATGCACTTAAAGTCAAGAATGTGCATAAGTGTTTTCCTGAACTGGGGCCTAAGTGAGGGAAGGATTTGACCCAAAGTTCCTTGCTCAAGATCATACGAGTAAGGAAAGAGTGGGGTATAACCTCTTGATTTCCAATCCACTGCCCTAACCAGTGAGCCACAATGCCTCTTTAGACAATCTGACTAACATAATCATCAGAAAAATCAGGAAAACAAAACACGATTTCTAGTTTATAAAGATAAAGCTGTAGCTAGAGCAGATAACAGGTTAGCTGAAAAAATGCTGGTCATGTATGCTTAGTGATTGTTGCTTAATTTGTTTAAACTGAAAAAGCCTATTTCTACAGTGGAATACAAATTAGGGTAATTATGTTGTGATGGAGTACTGAATGTTTAAGATGAAAGGTTTTCTTTACAAAAGCCCTGTCATCACTTGACTAGAGAAATATAAAATCCCACTTAAACAAAATGTTGTTTTTGGTATTTCCATATGAACAAAAGGCCTTTTAATCTCTTTTTAATATTGTATGGCACAGATTTTTAACCACCTCACAATCAAAATAATTACCATATATTCAAATGTGTAATTAGAGAAGGAAGAGATTGATATTTTAAAATATAATGAAATATGTGATTATATTTATATCAGATTAAAACAAAGATTTATAGATTTTATTTAATTACTTACTATGTATGTATTTTATTCTCTTATGAGTGCAGATACACACAGCTGGAACATCTGATCAGAACCTCTCAGACCTGGTGAAGTTCAAATCAGAAGCAGTTCAGTCAGGCAGCAGGATGTATAGGTTATTGTATTAGATGAATATGTGGTGATTATTTATATTTTATCTACACAGATATAATTATAAATCTTTAGTTGTATTTGAGAACTGAAGTTATTTCACAATTAACATTTTCTAAAAGGCCAGCATGGGACTGCTTATTTCATTCTGCCTAGAAGAATAGTAGCATGTCTTAGGATCCAATCCTAGAAATCCCTACTCATTTGAGTAGATTTTATCAATGTAAGTTGTTCCAGTGAAACAAATGGGACTACGGTGTGACTAAGGCCTTTGACAAGGTAAGAATTTGTTGGATCATGCCCTTAGTTAATACAAGAGGCAAAGAAATCAATTTCCTAGTTTGGTATAACCAGCCTGTGTTTAAGTAAATATATCCAGAACCATTATTCATTCCCTTCACACTAGAATTGAAAACCAATATTTGAAGTTTGGGAAAATTGTCTTAACAAGGATTATTTTAAATGATGGAAGTTTAAAGGCAAGCAATTTAATTACCAGGAAACCAGATCAAAGCCAATGTTTTAAATGGGCATTTTAAAATGAGTTATCAAGGAAGATGCATTTTAATAAAAAAAAGTAAATATGCAAATTGTCCCAGTGTTTCCCACCCAGAGAGATAAAAAGACTCTTGCTATATGTGTTTCACATTAAGGAAAAGAAAAAACAGTCACATTTGTAACAAGTTAGTATGTCAGACCTGGCACATACATATACACAGAAAGAAAGAGAGAGACAAAGAGGAGATTGCTTTTATCCTCCAAAATGAGATAATAATTTCTAATTTATTATTTCCTAACTAATACTGCTTTGTATTTATCTATCTAATCAAGATTTTCACAGGTTCACATATCCTTAGCAAAGTAATATGTACTGCAATTGAAAAATCTGATTTTTAAAGGGGCATCAGTCAGCGTACCATTTTGAAGGTGCAAATGCTAGTACTGAGACATCTAAACAGGTGGCTGCATCTGCAAGTAAAGCAGACATCTAAATCCTATAATTTGCACCTACAGTTAACTGTGCATGAAACATTACATGTGAAAAAAGCAAGTTGTTTCTATCAAATTAGGCCCTAAATGTTAGGCATACTACTAGGTCAGATTGTGTAATTTACAATTACAGCTCTGGGGCAGAGTTGCACCACTCCATGGGGCTCTCCATGCCTCCTCTCTCCTCCTTTTAGGATGATGAGTGCCTCTAAAGGCAGTAAGAGGGGACAGTGAGCACTGGGTAGCTTTCCTAAACAAAGCACCCCCTCCTCTACTGAACTCAGTAGGAGTTGAAGACACTCAGCACTTCTCAAGAGGGACTCAACATGTTGCAGGGTCAGATCCTTAAACTGGTTGCAGTTTTCTTGTTTTACATATATGGCCCAGATCCTCAAAGGTATTGAGGAGCCTAATTTCCAATGGTAGCGGCCTACTACCTTTGAGGATCTGGGCCATATCCTTAATGCTTCTTTAGTGCCTCAATCATACACAATGCCTATTTACTTCTGTTAAAATATGTTGCCTGATTTCTCTTCAAAAATTGTGGACCCTGGTAGGCCAGGGAATAAGAGACACAATAAGTAGCCTCTGTTGGGACAGTTGATCCTTTTTATTGTATAATAATTAGATTGTCTCTGACTGTTGGTAGATGACTACTTTTGATGTGTCCAGTATGATGAAAACCACTGGATAAAATGTAAACTCTAAACATTTATGGCACCTAATTAATTTACTTAGGACCACTGGACCTACTTGAATCTTTGTTAAAGTGACTATATTAAATGAAACTCTTCAGCTATCAGGTATTTTTACTCTCTTTCAGTTTTTTCTTTTGATCCCAGAAGAAGGTGGGTTATGTAAATAATACACCTATTGATTTTGCTATTCCATCAATGTCAGGATTTTTTTAATGGATCTCACTTCTTTCCCTTTAATATTGACATTTAAGATGAATTCATGTAGATGCTGACTGAAAGGAGTCATCAGTATCTGATTACATTCCCCCCTCTCCACCCGTATTCTGAAATAAAGGTACTGCATTTTTTCTGGTAGCAATACATTCAATGGGGGATGTTGTAGTGAATTAAAAATTTAATTTTGACTTTAAAGACCTGAAGATTGATAGGCTTTCAATACACTACTATTTGAGAAGTGATACTCAAATGTTCTGTAATAATGAAGACTTTAGGTTCGCTCCTTACAAAAAAAGGCGCACATTATTCTTTAGTAATGGTTCAAAACACTACAACTTACAATAGTAATATTGCAGCGTTAGGGGCTATTCCATTACCATAGAATACTCTTATGTGGTTACAGGAGTATTCTGCCCTCAGATACTTCACCGGTGTCCAATCTGACGGCTGAGTTGGTCTTTAGTGAATTTTTAGTACATGGAGCTATGAACACAACTTCAGTTAACAATAACATGTTGCTATGGGAGCTCTGTATGTGTAACTCCTTGCTCACTGTGCTGAAAATTGTGCTGGAAGGCAAATGTAACCCTCTCTGGTGTTAGTCTAATTGTTAAGTAGAATTAGAATATGGTATTCTGTAAATACTAACCACAAAAGGCACATAACATGAATAAGGATACTCACCAGCAGTGACTGAGGTGCTGCTTCTACATTCCTTTAAACGGAAATCACATCCATAGCCGTGAGACTAATTATTTTGGAACCTAAGGGAAATGCAGCCTATATAAGAGAGAGTGATCTGCAGTTAAGGATCAGTGAGCCAGCTAATGGCTGGTTAGTCAGAAGGGTACAACTGTAGAATGTTAATAAAACATGTCTGAAGTCCAACACCTCAGGGAAGAGACTGAACACAGTGGAAAATATATGGAGACAGAGGTACTATTGTTTTATACTACTGAACTACTCCATTAAAGCAAGCTTTATACCTATTCTGAGACTTGTTTATAAATTACAAAATAATGACAAGAGACTGACACAAAAAATCAGATTCACTGAAGCAACTACAGCTTATAACAATACAACATAATCACTTTGTGAAGAGCTTAAAACAATATGTATTTCTAATGTTTGACATATAAGTACATCACTGTACTCTGCCATTGTATCACTACTGAGTTATGGATTAATTTACAGTTTCCGTCTTGTCACCCCCTGCCATCATATAAATTATGACATAGATAATAAATGAAATTATTAATTAAACATAGCCCTTAACATTGTGATAGTGATGTATATACTTTAATCAATCCGTACAAAGCCCATCTGATGTAAAAGAGTAAGTAATAGTATCTTGGTTTTACTTACAGATGAGGAAAATTAGACACAGAGCAGTTAAATGACTGTAACAAGGTCAGGCAGAGAGTCTGTAGCAGAGTGCAAATTACAATTCAGGATGTATTACATAAAATTGATATATTTAACTTTCCTTGCTTGACATGTCACATGCTGTTATGTATGTAGGGCTGGATACTCCCCAGGTAGAAGCACATGGAAAGGGAAAAACTAATCCTCAAAGATACAGTCCTTCGAGAGCTCCATATTTGCTGTACCTTCCTTTTGGGACTGAGGGGAGTGGTGTACATGTCTACAGTCTGGCCGAGTCTAGTCTATGTCTCAAACCATGATAGCAACAACCTTGTTATAGGGAGCCTATACAGGAAGGATGGGCTCCACCTAAGCCAAAATGGAACCAGATTGCTGGCACTTAAAATTAAAAAGGTCATAGAGCAGTTTTTAAACTAAGGGCTGGGGGAAAGCCAACAGGTGCAGAGGAGCACGTGGTTCAGACAGACACATCCCTTAGGGGAGGATCGATTAATGGAGATTGTCTATGTCCCTAGTAAGGAGGAGAGGATGGAAGACGATAAAATACAGGTAGGATCTGATGAGAAACAGTCAAATGAAAAAAAGTCTCATTCAATTACATCATGCAATGGGAGACAGCTACAAAGTGACAAGCTTTTGAAGTGCTTATATACCAGTGCTAGAAGTCTAAATAATAAGATGGGTGAACTAGAGTGCCTCATATTAAATGATGATATTGATATAATAGGCATCACCGAAACTTGGTGGAATGAGGCTAATGAATGGGACACAGTAATACCAGGGTACAAAATATATCGGAAGGACAGAACAGGTCCTGCTGGTGGGGGAGTGGCACTATATATGAAAGAAAGCATAGAATCAAATGAAGTAAAAATTTTAAATGAACCAAACTGTACCATAGAATCTCTATGGATAGTTATTCCATGCTCGAATAAGAATATAGCAGTACGGTTATATTACTGACCACATGACCAGGACGGTGATAATGACTGTGAAATGCTCAGGGAGATTAGAGAGGATATTAAAATAAAAAGCTCAATAATAATGGGGGATTTCAACTATCCCCATATTTACTGGGTACATATCACCTCAGGATGGGATGCAAAGATAAATGACTGCTTCTTGGAGCAGCTAGTCCTGGAACCCACAAGAGGAGAGGCAATTCTTGATTTCGTCCTAAGTGGAGCACAGGGTCTGGTCCAAGAGGTGAATATAGCTGGACTGCTTGGTAATAGTGACCATAATATAATTAAATTTAACATCCCTGAGGGGGGAAAACACCACAGCAGCCCAACACTATAGCATTTAATTTCAGAAAGGGGAACTACGCAAAAATGAGGAGGTTAGTTAAACAGAAATTAAAAGGTACAGCGCCAAAAATAAAATCCCTGAAAGCTGCATGGAAACTTTTTAAAGACACCATAATAAAGGCTCAACTTAAATGTATACCCCAAATTAAAAAACATAGTAAGAGAACCAAAAAAGAGCCACCATGGCTAAACAACAAAGTAAAAGAAGCAGTGAGAGGCAAAAGGCATCCTTTAAAAAGTGGAAGTTCAATGCTAGTGTGGAAAATAGAAAGGAGCATAAACTCAGGCAAATGAAGTGTCAAAATATAGTTAGGAAGGCCAAAAAAGAATTTGAAGAACAGCTAGCCAAAGACTGAAAAAGTAATAGCAAAAAAATTTTTAAGTACATCAGAATCAGGAAGCCTGCTAAACAACCAGTGGGGCCACTGGGCGATTGAGATGCTAAAGGAGCACTCAAGGACGATAAGGCCATTGCGAGAAACTAAATGAATTCTTTGCATCGGTCTTCACAGTTGAGGATGTGAGGGAGATTCCCAAACCTGAGCCATTCTTTTTAGGTGACAAATCTGAGGAACTATCCCAGATTGAGGTGTCATTAGAGGAGGTTTTGGAACAAATTGATAAACTAAACAGTAATAAGTCACCAGGACCAGATGGTATTCACCCAAGAGTTCTGAAGGAACTCAAAAGTGAAATTGCAGGACTACTAACCGTAGTCTGTAACCTATCATTTAAATCAGCTTCTGTACCAAATGACTGGAGGATAGCTAATGTGACGCCAATTTTTAAAAAGGGCTACAGATGTGACCCGGGAAATTACAGACTGGTAAACCTAACTTCAGTGCCAGGCAAACCGGTTGAAACTATAAAGAACAAAATTGTCAGATACATAGATGAACATAATTTGTTGGGGAAGCGTCAACATGGTTTTTGTAAAGGGAAATCATGCCTCACCAATCTACTAGAATTATTTGATGAGATCAACAAGCATGTGGACAGGGGCAATCCAGTGGATGTAGTGTATTTAGATTTTCAGAAAGCCTTCAAGGTTCCTCACCAAAGGCTATTTAGCAAAGTAAGCAGTCATGGGATAAGAGGGAAGGTCCTCTCATGGATTGGTAACTGGTTAAAAGATAGAAAACAAAGGGTAGGAATAAATGGTCAGTTTTCAGAATGGAGAGATGTAAATATTGATGTTCCCCAGAGGTCCGTACTGGGCCCAGTCCTATTCAACATATTCATAAATGATCTGGAAAAAGGGGTAAACAGATTATACAAAACTACTCAAGATAGTTCAGTCCCAGGCAGACTGCAAAGAGCTACAAAAGGATCTCTCAGAACTGTGTGACTGGGCAACAAAATGACAGATGAAATTCAGTGTTGATAAATGCAAAGTAATGCACACTGGAAAACATAATCCCAACTATACATATAAAATGATGGGGTTTAAATTAGCTGTTACCACTCAAGAAAGAGGTCTTGGAGTCATTGTGGATAGTTCTCTGAAAACATCCACTCAATGTGCAGCAGCAGTCAAAAAAGCGAACAGAATGTTGGGAATCATTAAGAAAGGGCTAGATAATAAGATAGAAAATATCCTGTTGCCGCTATATAAATCCTGGTATGCCCACATCTTGAATACTGCATGCAGATGTGGTCACCCCATCTCAAACAAATATACTGGAATTGGAAAAGGTTCAGAAAAGGGCAACAAAAATCATTAGGGCTGTGGAGCATCTGCCGTATGAGGAGAGATTAATAAGACTGGGACTTTTCAGCTTGGAAAATGATAGAGGTCTATAAAATCATGACTGGTGTGGAGAAAGTAAATAAAGAAGTGTTATTTACGCCTTCTCATAACACAAGAACTAGGGGTCACCAAATGAAATGAATAGGCAGCAGGTGTAAAACAAACAAAAGGAAGTATTTTTTCACACAACGCTCAGTTAAGCTGTGGAACTCCTTGCCAGAAGATGTTGTGACGGCCAAGACTATAACAGGGCTCAAAAAAGAACTCGATAAATTCATGGAGGGTAGGTCCATCACTGGCTATTAGCCAGGCCGGGCAGGGATGATGTCCCTAGCCTCTGTTTGCCAGAAGCTGGGAATGGGTGACAGGGGATGGATCACTTGACGATTCCCTGTTCTGTTCATTCCCTCTGGGGCACCTGGCACTGGCCACGGTCGGAGGACAGGACGCTGGGCTAGATGGACCCTTGGCCTGACCCAGTGTGGCCGTTCTTCTGTTCTTGTTTAAAAAAAGGTGCTGCTGGCATAATTGTAGTACAGGAGGGCTCTGATCAATATGGACACACGTTTTGTCTGAGAACCATACTAGTGAAACCATAATATTCTCCCAGCATGGAGCGTAGCCTAGCTTTATACACACAGTTTTCAGGGGAAAAGTCCCTTTTCACCCTTGGCCTTGCACCAGACTAAAATCATGCTATAGCTATGCTAGCACTAGCCGTCTTTACCCAGTTGTTACTATGGTGTGAATAATCACTCTTTTTCTCCTTCCAGAAGAGCCTGGCACTGCAAACTTCTCCCCCATTCTCTAAGAGATCCTTAAGTGGCCACACAAGTCAGTAAATGCAGGAGGAGGTTTCTCTCTTAGCCCTGGTCTACACTGGGGGGGGGGGGTCGATCTAAGTTACACAACTTCAGCTACGTGAATCACGTAGCTGAAGTCGACATACTTAGATCGACTTACCGTGGTGTCTTCACCCCGGTGAGTCGACTGCTGCCGCTCCCCCGTCGACTCTGCCTGCGCCTCTCGCGATGCTGGAGTACAGGAGTCGACAGGAGGAGCACTTGGGGGCTGCTTTTAAATGCAGCTTTTCAGTATAGATGCATACTTTCGCACTCCATGCGCACAGCATTCTGACATACATTAACATTAATTTCCATAGTTTCAAATGTTAAATTCTTCTTTGATTGATCTAACCCTTTCTCCATATCTTTAATAGTAATGAAACTGCATTTTAGGGGGCATGATGCAATTCCAAGACATTTCCCCCCAGAATAACTGAGTTACCAGTGAGAAAGGGCAGAAGAGGCAGGAGCAGATGCACCTGTCTCTTCCTCAACTCTGTCTATACCTTCTTCACACAATGCACAGTCTATTCACATATATAAAATGTATACATGTATACATCAGTGACTGGTTCCATATTCTCCTGCAAAGGAAAGTAGTATACAAAGAACTTCAGAATTTTTGTAATTTGACAATTTTTACCTAAAACAAACCTTTTCGAAGATGCATGAGCACAAATGCTGGGAACCGGTGAATAGAATGTCTGTGATCTTTGGAGAGTGGCAACATTCTAGTAGATCATAAAACAAGCAAGATTTTTGGGATTAAGTGAGGGAGTTGTCCTAACCCCATGGCTCCTGGGATTTCCTGAGGAATTACTCCTCCCTTCAGAAGAGATTGGAGTATCCATGCTGTTTCTCTAGTCCCTCAAGAGTCTGCTATTATTGGCTTGGTATCCCTATGGTGACTGCTCATAAGCAGCCATAGAGAAGGCCCCATGGGAACTAATACATCTTCCAACAGTACAAACATTCTGCTGGATATCCATGAGGAAGTCCTACAGGACAACACAGAATGGTAATACAGTATGGCCAGTCCCCTTCTCCTCCTCCTAAGGCTTACCACAGAGAACCCATTAGGTGAGGAGCGACAGCACACTGGTTTCCATAAGGATCAAGGGAGTGGGGGATGCTTCTTTTCAGGCAGGGAGAATTCATACCAGGAGTACCCTCTCTGCCTGCAGATCCCTAGGGGATGATGCAGGCATGGATATGGAGTGAACACTCATCTACTGATAAGGTAGAATACAACAGCTGTTCTGTAACATCACACAACAGATTTTTAGGAGGGAAAATTAGAAAAGGCTATCCAATTGAAAATTCAGGGAAAGTTTAGGTAGGTAGAAAATAACAACCCAGTATTCTAGGGTTACAATCTAACAGTGTGGAAAGCTCTATGGAACTATAATGATCACTTCTCACCTAAAACAGCAGCTCACTATCTTATTTTAACCATGCTGGGATATTATTTCACTGGTGACCCAAATAGAAGAATGCCTCTTACAACTGGGTTTTCTTTAAGAGATTCCCATCCAAGTACTGTGCAGACCAGACTCTAAATATCTTGAGAGAGAGATAAAGAAAAGAAAACCCAAGATAACACAAATGCAAAGCTACTAATAAAATAGTAATAACACTACCACTAATAATAATACTGGTGCTAGTAATAATACTAGCAAAGGACTCACTCTACAGAGACAGTTGCCACTGCTGAAACATAACGGCCCTGATCCTTGGGTTTGTCCAGCCAACCTGTGGACCTATGGGGGTTGGGCAAAGGCTCTTGAATGCTACACTTGCATTCCTCTGTTCTTCAGTGTTGTCAGAGGTTGATTCAACCCACAGGGTTACTTAGAACAGCCTCAGCTCATAGAGCTATGTCCGTTTACACCATCTGAGGATTTGGCACTAATGTAAAGTCCATACTATAAGACCATAAAGTAAGAACTTAAGAATGGGCATACAGGGTCAGACAGTGGTCCATCTAGCTAGTATCCTGTCCCTGACAGTGACCAGTGCCAGATGCTTTAGTGGGAATGAATAGAACAGGCTAATTTTGATTGATCCATCCCCTGTAGTCCACTCTCAGCCCCAGCTTCTGGCCATTGAAGGTTTAGTGGCACTCAGAGTATGGCCTTGTGTCCCTGGCATGGGTGGTGGGTGAACCGCAGGTTCAGGGAGGCTAGTCCCTGGCCTGACCCGCCCCTTCTTCTACCTGGGAACCCATCCTTCCTCCACTGGAGCCTAAGCTACACTCCACCTGTGCCTCTGCCCCCACCCCTGTGGCCATCAGCTTGAAAATATCTTATATACCACCCATAACTGCTTGTGTAGGAGTCTGAAAATTGACTCCATCTTAAACATTGGTTAGAAGGTGTAGTACAAACATCTATCCACTGTGTCTCATGTTGGACTTTATTTCCCAAGTTCCATAGTGGTAGTTAGAGTCTCATAACGATTATGGAGTTTCATCAATTTTGATCATGGGAAATTGTAATCCAGTCTTTGTGAAAGTGGAGTAAATATCCCTACTTAGTATTTTAAAAAATAAAAGCTAAGATCTCAAATGCTGTATTCCAAATGGTTCCAACTTCAATATAAAAAAAATACTTTGACATGATTTTATTTACATGCTGAAAAAGTGAATGTTTTGGACATATTTCTAAATTTTATATCTATAAGCATCAGCATTGTATTTTTTTTCTAAATGGGCATATGATGATGTTGCAAGGAGCATGCAGTCGTATCGTCTCTCTGCAGAATGTAGAAATAGGTTTTTCTTTACTTGCAATTTTGTGCATCTGCCTTTAGTGTTCATGAAAGCTACTAGATGGACAGCCCTTCCTCATCCTGCTCCACCTATTTTCTTTAATCCTGGCCTGGAGGAACCACTGGTAGGGGAGAGAAGGTAGTTCAATTTCCATGCCTAGTCAATCATGGACTTCCTCACTGAGATTGCCCACAAGCCTATAAAATAGTGATATTTCTGGTGGGTTTTTTTTTTGTGGGGGGGGTGAGTGAGTGAGAGATGGGGACACCTGCTCACTGGGAAATGGCTTGAGAGTATATAGTTGACTAGGAGCAATATCATTTTATGATTATATGCAGAAAACTCTCTTTAAAATCAGTTGGCCAAATTCTGGTTCTATTTAAATCAACAGAAGCTTTCCTAATAACTTAACTGGAACCAGGATTTGTCTCAAATAGAATTTTTCCTTGGAAACAATCTAAAAATCAGGTCCTAACTGATTTTTTTTAAATTCAGTCTTTTAAATAGGTTTACACAGACTATAATCAAGCTTAATAATTTCAACCTAACATTTATATTTTGTAAGGACAGATCCAGAAAAAAAGTTTCTGATATCCTTATTCATCTACTTCACTGATAAAATTTTAAGTCACTGTCACAGCCAGTCACAGTCAAGCACAGAGAGGCAGCATATTAAAACATCATTTTGTGGAGGAGATGTTACCTCATAACTATATGTAGAATTTCAGTCTGCATATTTCTGCATTGTTTTTAAAATCTGGATTTAAAATCTGGAAAAATAAATGATGATCCAATATTTTGGAATATTTATATACTCTCCTGACCCTGACATCTTCTACAGAAAGTCTGATCCTGCTCCCATCAGACTTTTGCCATTGAGTTCAAGGGGGACAGGACTGGGCCCTTACACTAGATGGTCTAGTCTGCTGGTCAGATCACATAGCTCAGTGTTCCTTTTGCCCAATCTGCTCAAGAGACAACACTAATAAATGAAGAGACTGATTGTAGAGGATGTAGAAATGCAGTAATGTGAGATGCCTACAGGCAGAAAATGGCAAAGAATCAGGATGGATCGAATGAAACATATGTCAAAACACTTCTGAATAACAACTAGAAAAGTAAATATTCTTAAATGCTGTATGCTTAAAGGGCTGTTGACATATCATGGAAACCATTCTCTGACAAAACATTTCTGCTGAAGTATCAAATATTTTCTGTATTTGTCTTCTCTCATTCTTGAAAAGAAGCTCTTTTTTTACTTGACACAGCCTTGTTGCTAAAAGTCAGCATGTGTAAACACTCTTTGTTGGCACTTTTGCCAACAAAATACTTCCAGCCCAGCGAGCGGCATTAGCTTTGTCGGCAGGAGAGCTCTCCTGCCGACAAAGCCACGTTCACACTACCACTTGCATCGGCAAAACTTTTGTCTTTCATGGCGGGGCTTTTTTAAGTACCGTGAAAGACAAAAGTTTTGTCGAAAACTTTACAGTGTAGCCATACCCTTAGAAGTTCATCTGTTCCTGCTGCTCATTCCTTATTTTCAGTCTCTTTACTGCAAATCATTTCAGCAACTAAGTCTGATATCACATAGGATTGTGTTGTCTATCTAAATATTTCTGATGCACCTACCCAAGAGTTACTTGGCAAAATATCTAGGCACAGTGGGTAAAATATATTCCTCTGTAAGAGGGGCCACCCAAGGTCTCTGCATCACTTAAGATATGCTTAAACCCTACTAATGGAATAGGAAATATATGTAAGGATTAATTAAGGATAGCAATGGAATATACTTTAAGGATAAAAATACCTACTTGGTTTCTGTTGCCTCCTGATAAGATCATGGGTACCTCTGTATACAAGTAAGCTGAAAGATTCCCATTGACTTCAGTGAGCTTTGGATCAGGTCCATAATGTATGTGGCTACTAGAATCTTTGCTTCTTCATTCTCTCACGGAAATACAAACTGTAGAGAAAAAGTAAATGAATTAACTTTGATGTAATCACAACTTAGATGTAATAAACTATTTCTTTAATAGCACAAACTGAACACTTGTATTTCATGTGGTTGATAATACCTTAAAGTGGTCTAAATAGAGGGGCAACCTCTTATGACTGTATACAGTAATAATTGCAAACAATAACTGATAGAGACTGATACTTAATATCTTGAGTGGTTTATGGTTCAAACAAATTCCCCTCCGTTGCACCATAAATCTATTTTAACAACTGCAGAAAAGAGACAGCTATCAGAATACACATTACAGCAGAGCATTGCTACTGCCTAGTCTAACTGAGACTTTCTTGAGGTTTTTTGGGACAGTAACAACACATTGAATATACAACTCCACTGAACACAAACAAAATATTTTACAATTTTTATAATTTTTTAGGGTGTGATCATTCAGTCGCAAAACTCCCTTTGTCTATAATATGTAACAGAACTTCATTGGAAGGAAATGATTGGTGTAGCACTCAGAAAAAGCCATTTCACGTAGCAGTTCCAATACTAGGTTAACATTACACTTCATTGTAACTTGTGTGCAGTAAAGGATTATTCCTTAAACATGCTTATTTCTTCAACGGGTATCAATTTAAATACATACTTCAATATGCATATGGTTTGGTGTGCTGGACATTAATTCTTCTCGCAAGACTGTTTCTGTTACTATAGCTCTGTACAACCGAGCCTTTGTTAAGCTCTCAGAGGAGATGTTTGTGCTATGCTAAGGATCGCTTCCTGTGTAGGTGTTCTTCCAATGCCTCAAAAATGTAATCCATGTAAACACAAATTAAAGAAAATGAAAGCATAAGGGCTTCTGAACCATACTCAACCCCCACAAACAACCGTCAGAACAAAGATAGCATTATTTGCTTGTTTCCCACCTTTTCAGGTCAATGCAAGTCTATTGCTCTCAATTGTTTAAAAAACCCAAAAGATCCATTTTACATGTGGGGGATGAGCACTTCCTCTACAAACAGACAGGGTGGACAAGAGGTATCATTGCAGCTGGATCCAGCTCTATTGAAGTCAATGGGAGTCTTTCCATTGACTTCAGTGGGGGTTATCGCATGTCCCAGGAGGGGGAATAAATAGGAACACATTAGAGAGCCTCTGCTGTGGGCAAGATGGGGTGCATCAGGTAATCTCAGAGGTGAGGAGGAGCAGGAAGACACTGTGGTGTGTCTGGGGGGATGTGAGGGTGAAATGGGTTCAGAATGTGCACATTCAGAAAAAATAACTGCTAGTATAAGTTATCCCGGGGTCAAATCCTTCTTGCCTTCCTCACACAAGACGTCAATGGAACTGCCTGTGTGAGCAAGGCAAGTAAACTTTGGCTCCTCAGGTGTACCTTCTTTTAAACGATCACCACTGAACTTGGACATGAATTAACACACACAGTTGTTTCACAGACAATATTTGAAATGTATTTATCAGAAGAAGATGCAGTCAGTAGTTGTTTACTGACTATTGATGGGACCTGCTTCATTAGCCCAATATCTGCACTTGGAGTAACTATAGCAGTGTTGGAGTGGCTCCCCCTGGATTTGGATCCTTCAGGTTCCTTGCCTTTTCTTGTAGCCATTGAACAACATCAACCCTTCTTAGATATCTTAGAGGATGTGGAGGAAAATGACTGTAAAATAGTGACTTCTCCCTCAGTTGCTTCCCTCTGGTGGCTGGTCTACTTTGACAATAACAGTCTACTACTGCTACCAGTTACCCCATTAGCTCAGTTGGTGTAGCAATGTGGGAAACCAGTATGGTGCCACATGATGGAATTTCTCATTTTGCTCTTTATTTTTTTTACCTAGGAGATCAAATACCGTGACGTAGTCTTTAATTACACTATTTGTAATTAAACTATTCTCTTTGTTTCTCAGAGTCCTAGCCTCATTCAGTGCTCAGGAGACTCAGAATGAGGCAGAGGTTTCCAAAGACAGAAAGGCTATTCTTTTGTACTTAAGACACAGGATGGGGATCCAGGAGAGCAGGGTTCTAAACTTAGCTGTGTCACAGACTTCTCATGTGGATATAGGACAAGACTAGTATAATGTCTGTGCATAAGGGGATCAAATTAAGTTTGCATGGCACAACCTTAATTCTGGCATTCTTAACTTTTGGGTACTTGACCTGCCCCTTAATGTTCTTTCAGCATATTTTTTATATGTAATGTGTATATACATTGTTCCTACAGAACCTATAAATCAGATATTATTTGCATCTAAATTTCTCTACATATATAGCATATTTATGTATCATGCATGGATGGACAGAACATTCAAGAGTATTTTTCTTCTCTTCCCAGAGGAATCTCAAGAGAACTATTTTTCTGCTTGTACCAAAGTCAGCCACCTCCTATGAGCCCCCTCCACCTCCTATGAGCCCCCTTGTGGCTGGAGGTCACTCTGCACCACCCTGCCTCGATTTCTCTTCTTGAACTTCTCAAAACTCCATATCATAGTTCGAAAGGTAATTAAAACACCTTCTTGGAGCCCAGTTTATTTAGTTCTGACACTCATTGGCCCTCCAGGCCCCAAGTCCAGTAAATGTCTCTCTTAGATAAGGAGTCCCCAGTCCTTCTTCTGGGATGAGCTGATGCTGTTTCCTCCCCCCACTCTCCCACTCCAGTTTTCTGCTGCTCTTATAGAGGAATCAGCTGACCTCTGCTCAGGTGCACCTACTTAGTAATTAGGCTTGGTTGGCCCTAGGCCTCTAGACCTTAAAAGGAAAGTCACCCTGTTATATTGTTCTAGCTCAACTGCAAAATATTAGTAATATCTTAATAGGACATTTGCCAAATACCAGTTATCTAGATTGTAAGCTTTTCAGGGCAGGGGTCCCTTTTGTTATGTGTGTATTCAGTGCCTTGTATAATTCACAGATTTGAAGGCCAGAAGGGACCAGTGTAATCATCTAGTCTTGACCTCCTGTATAGCACAGAACTTCCCCAGAATAATTCCTACAGCATAGCTTTTAGGAAAATGTCAATCCTGAATTAAAAATTGTCCATGATGGAGAATCCACCACAACTCTTGATAAACTGTTCCAATGGTTAGTTACTCAATGGGGCTCTGATCCCTGATTGGAACCCCTAGATGCTACCATAATGCAAACAGCAAATGATAATAATTTACAAAAACTGACATTATTTTCTCTCACTTTGACTTATTTAGAAGACATTAACACATTTAAACGCTTAAAAGAAGCTCTTCATTCTTTGAAAATATTGGTTATTTGGTCCTAAATAAATTTTAAAAAATAATAATATGCTGAAGGAGCCAACCCTGCCCCATATTTTGTAATATTCTTTACAAATTACAAATTTTCTTAAACACTTGAATAATACATCTTTGTAGCTGTGGACAGGATCTGAAGTAACCTAAGTATACAGCTCTGCATTTGAACCAAGATTCTGTATTTGTAAAGCTCTCCTAGATATACAGGTGTGGTTCCCAGACTCAGTGCAGAGAAAACAGACTTTCCCTCTACCTACAGTTTTGCTTTTAATTAATAAAATGGGGCCAGACTCACTGTGATCCCTTTAGTCACCCTAAATGGTATGTCACCCCACAAGCAGTTCCATTTTCTTCTGGGGGATTACTCAAATGCTAAGGTTCTGAGTAATGTTGTCACGGTCTAGCCTGGATTCATTTGTGAAAGGACTGGAGTGGCTGTGGAAGGCCACACAGGAAGCTGTGGAGGGAAGTAGCCATTTCCTAATAGAATTATTAAATAATGTAAACCACAGACAATATACAATGAGGAAAAGAGAAAAATACTCCACCAGAAGTTAGTCATTAGGCAGGTTGCTTGGTGGTGAGCCTGGGAAGAAGTACTCTCCCTCATCTCCCGATAAATAAACCACTGATCACCTATGATTCCATGTATGATCTGCCAGGTTTCTTTTCAGCTAGACCCGAATAGCTTTCATCCACAAGGTGGGATTACCCACGGGATCCAGCAGTAAGGAAGACCCTGGGATTCCTCGTGCATTATAAGACACTCTGTGTTCCATTCTTTCCCCACAAAAGGTAAGTTCCAGAGATCTCCCTTTCTAAAAGTGGCTACATTGGAAATCAGGATCCTGTAGGCTGGAGTGGAAAGAGCAGGAGGGGCTGACATAACTTAAGTTGAGCTGCCTATGAAAACAGGGAAGAGACACCCCAACCTGTTTACTTTTTCTTGAAAGAAATAGAGTCCACAAGTCCTAAGGGGTTGTGCCAAGGAGCCTGGACAACAGCCTGGTGAGGGGCAGGAGAAGGGGGGAGTTGGGAGGGGACCTGGGATTGGGATTTGGGAGGTGGGGGCCCAACAGAAGTGGGAATGGAGGGCTGGCAGGAGGGAAATGGGGATGGAAATGAGGCGGGGCAGGAGTGGAGGTGGTAGAGAGGAGTGGGCACTGGAAAGGGAGTGGCTGGGGGAAAAGGGGGGAGCTGCTCCCCTGGGGAAGGGAGTCCTCTCGGTCTCCCCAGGCCTTTCCCTCAGGAGCACTCCTCGCTCACTCTGCCAGCGAGGGGGACCGCTAGTTTCCAGCACTGTGTAAAAAGCGCCTGTTTGAAAGGCGCCTGATCCAGTGGGCAATGTACCCACTCATTGCAATCCGGAGTAAAAGCGAGGACAGGATTCTCCCTCCCCGCCCGCCCCCGGCAAAGGAGAATCCTCTCCCCGGCCCGTCTGTCTCCGAGCGGGTTTGGATGCAGCTGGCAGATTAGAGACTTCAGGTTAGAGTTGAATGTTTAACTCCCTAGCTCCTGACACGGGTTTGCTTCGGAGAGCGGCTCATGCACCGCAAGGCGCGACGGTGTGTGCGGGTGTGTCCTTGGGGTTTCCTTCAAACCAGCCGTGGTGGCGCATGCTTTGTGTCCTTTCACAGCCACGCCTTGCCCGGGGTGGGGGTGGGGAGTGCGTTGCCTTCCCTTTCAACCCGATGGAAAGCCAGGGGCATGGATTTCTTATGAATCCGATGACTCGAAAAGAAACCAGACCCCGAACCCGCAGGAGAAGCGTGTGCTCCCTACACTGTGGAGGGGCTCAAGGCTGTGATTTATACCACCCTAGTGGTGGGCTCGTGGGCGGGTTACGGATTTGAGTGCATGCCCTGGATGCGGAAATATAAAGCAACACATGCCAGTGCGTTAAGGAGCAGCAGGCTTAGACACATTTATTTGCGGTAACATTTATTTTATTCCACGTGGCCAGACATGTAGGGCGCTAAATTCTCTTTTCCCGGGACAAGAGCGAGCGGCTTCGTTTCTTCAGTGTACGATGAAAGCCTGAAAAGCCCCAGACCGGAAGTATCCCTTCGGAGAGTGGCTTTCCCAGACAAGCCCCAGGGCTGAAAGCCCAGCAGAGTGATCCAGTTGTTGCCGAAGTGAGAAGTGTGGACACGCACACAAAGGAACTTCCCACCACTCGCTGCAAACCGTTAGTATTCCGGTCGTGCAGCTCCCGACAACTACCCTTGCCACAATAACAAAGACATTTAAATGCCAGGACGCATACTTCACTTTTTAACCTGCTGAGAGGAGCGACTCTCAAAGCTTCCCTACGGTGAATAAACTGACAAAAAATATGGGGTGCGCTCAGAAATTAAACACCTTCTCCTGGAGCAAAGGGGCGTTAATCAGGTTTCTAAGGCAATCGCCATCTCTGTCTTTTACCATTCACCCAAATAATGCCGAAAGAAGGGTCCCTTCAGCACGAGTGAAAGCAGAAAGAAGGAATCATACCCATTGCTAGTAAAATCACCTTAAATCAATAGAGCACCACTTGAACTTGAGTTTCCATTGTTTCAGTGAAACATCAATGTTGTTAATTAAACACAGCTACCCCTTTCTGTTAAAACATTCCATAAAAGGGTTAGGTTTCTACTTTTGTTGAGGCAGCTGGCGCTTGTTGGCTGTTGTGTTTGAGCAACAGACTGTTCAAAAGGAGCGAGAAATAGCTCGACGCACTCTTAATAGACCCGATTAACAATGCACCTTGAAAAGGAATACATTGTGTCATTGTGTTAGTTTGCTACAAACCTATTAAAGGGAAAATAGCATCCATCAGGTCTAACAAAACGCATTTGTAGTCTACGTACTTATCTGCTTCAAATACGCTCCTTGGCACAATGTCCAGACATTCAACTAGATCGTCAAGGGCTGGACAGCAGAACACGCTCTGGTTAGAGAGTGATACACGGGACTTAAAAACCCAGCAGAGTAGGGATTTTTGTTTGCAGATGGGAAAGCCAAAATAGCACATTTAATTAGGAACCATTCTGCAGAAGCACAGTGGGGAATTCAAGGGATTTGATATGCGTGTATTACGTTAAACCAAAAACGATAGCGAAGTTGGGTAATTATGAGAGGAGGATGTAAGGGAAAGCTAATGATCTCCCGGCTGTGTTTTGAATCTATCCAATACATATTTTCGGTATTTGTCTGTTCTTTCGTAAAACTATTGTGAAACCAAATACTACTCAGAGTATAACTGATGATTTACCTATAAAGGGGCTGATTTTTAGTTCTTCGAAGTATAACGGGTGTTAAGGAACCAAATGAAACGCGAAGATCAGAGCCAAATAATTACTGTTGCCTTGAATACAGCGTTTTTGCAAAGGCAAACGCTTAACAAATTGATTTTCTTAGTAAATTCTTGCTTCGGTTCGATTAGTCTTGTTACATTGCACCTGCCTCAACTGGTTAAAGAATCCAAACCAAAAGCACAAGTCAAGAGCCACTTTAAAATGGTTACTAAATAAATGATGGCATACACTGTACAAACAACCGTGGGACCACGAACCTGGGAGAAATTTTAGTTGCCCATATAAAGGCTAATTTGTCGCGGCGTTTTCTGCCTCCCATCCCAAAGCATCAGCTCTCAAAGTGCGACAGACCCTTTGGGGCAGACAAACCAAGCCAACTGCAGCACCTTTTGACGCTCATTCTCGCCTGCAAACGTTTCAGTGATCGGTTTAAGTGCTGAAGTGATACAAGAAATTATAAAAAATGTCTACCAAGAACTCAGTGCCAAGAGAAATAGCGCAGGAGTTCTGTCCAAAGGAACGAGCCAAATCCACAATTTGAAACTTCCAACCGCCTAGTCAGCTGGAGAGTCTTCAAAGATCAAGATCAATTTGTCAGCTAAACACTTTTGATATGTAGTAAATGTCTAGCTCGAGAGAGAGATTCACAGTTGTGGAGCTTTTCTTCCTGACAATGTATCAGCAGATCACAAATCTTTTCCGAAGGATTCATTCAAAAGGTATGCACATATATGGTGGGTTTCTGGTGCAGTAACGAGAAAGACTCGCAGTCTGATGGAGAAGCCGTGCTGTCCCGTGTAGAATAAGTGCCCTCTCCGTGATGTGTAGTGTATACTGCACAATTCACCTCTTCTTACCCTACTTCATTCAAATACAGAAATGCGCGTCAAAAGTACTTACAAATAGTAATAAGGTAAGTCAAAAGCGGCCCGATCCTGCCAGATCGGTCAATGGGATCTGAGAGCGGGATGGAATCCAAAGCCTCCT
Organism: Chelonia mydas; assembly: GCF_015237465.2. NCBI lineage: Eukaryota > Metazoa > Chordata > Testudines > Cheloniidae > Chelonia > Chelonia mydas. Next base: position 98,640,255 of record NC_057849.1, on the reverse strand, counting down.
ATACTGTCCAGGTGAAACTGAAGAAACAAAATCACATTACCAAGTACATCCAGATATTCAGTAAATCCGCCCCAGGAATAGACAGTTTCAAAACGCGAAACTGGCTGTCTAAAGATTTCTTTGTTGTCTTTGCTGACTTTTAGCAATCCAAAACGGACAATACGACGGACTGAGTCCTTCTCTCCCCCACTCCTCCTAAAAAGGCTGAAGTTCAGGTTTTCAGACTTTGAATAAAAGTCAAACACTTGGCAAACAACCAGCTCACACCATCATGTCCAGCTGTAAGGGAGAAAAACAACAGTCACCTGTACACTCATCTAATTAGTCACTTTGCTCATCTTTACAAAACTAAAAATTGAGTGTGCAGCTTAATTCAGGTTTCAGAGTAGCAGCCCTGTTAGTCTGTATCCGCAAAAAGAAAAGGAGGACTTGTGGCACCTTAGAGACTAACCAATTTATTTGAGCATAAGCTTTTCGATGAAGTGAGCTGTAGCTCACAGAAGCTTATGCTCAAATAAATTTGTTAGTCTCCAAGGTGCCACAAGTACTCCTTTTCTTTTTGCAGCTTAATTCAGTGTCTTTACGAATGTGCTGGTAATATATTTATATACAAAAGCATTGAATTATTAACCAATTATATGTACTTTATGCCTTAAATTTTAACCAGAAGTTACCCTGCAATCACAAGGGATCCAAGAGATGATTCGTTTTCTCGAAAAGTGATCCGTGTGTCCTGGTGAATAATTTAGGGAAGCTGGAGTTGTTCCAGTTAAACGAGGTCATAAACCTTTCCAGCCTTTCACCTGCAGAAACACCGCACTGCGATTATTAGCTTTAATTCAATTATTCAAAGTTCCAATAAGCTTTTGATCAGTTTCCCAAAGTTTTTGATCTGTTTTCCAGGGAATCGTCTTTTTTGGACGTATGGGCAATAAAGATTAGCTACTAAGTGAAAGAGCTGTCCTATTCCCTGGTATTGAAATTTCATTCTCTGACTGTGTGTGTAAAGAGATGAATGAAGAACGCATGGATGAATGGAGAAAAGACGAGCCGAAATCCATCTCAGGGCAAAAGGCAGGAGGAAAGAGGAGCTAGAATCAAGTTTGTATTGAAGAGAGAAAAAGAAGTTTAGCAGTTCCCATGAAGGCGTTTTGAGAGGTGGGGAGTAAATTGCCTTAAAAGCAGACGGCTAAAATCCATCCCCATCTATACCTAAAGTAGATGTTAAATATGGAGGAAGATTGCTAAGCGTAGGAGCAGCTAAGCTGCAAGGCAGATTTTAAATCACCACCATGTTGAAGGCTTTGAAGTGGTTTAGAAGTTTGGCCGGCAATTGGAACTTGTCACCTTCATCAGCAAACAAACAAGAGACAACAACTCTGAAATAATAGGCGGTTGTGAAATCTCCTCTATACAGGGCCCGATTCTGTGAGGCCTTTCAGTGGACCAGGCCCTGAGCAGCTATCCAAATCCAGAGTCCCGTTTGTAAACCATTTAGCAGAATACTAAGATTATTCTGCTAAGTATGTCTGATTTGCGCTTGTATTGAAGTTAAATAACCAGGGAAAGTGTGCTACGGGGAGACTAGGGTTACAGCATTTCCCCCTGACATTTCCACATATAATTAAAAACATACCCGCAATACAAAACAAAGGGATCCATTCCTCTTTCAGCATTTCGCTTGAAATCAGTTGTTTTGGCTCTGCTGAGATAATGTTTTATTTCAGAGGCCTATTCAGCTCCATGGTTAATTTTTTTTTTGGGGGGGGGGGGGGGAAGAGGACAGGGAAAGAAATGATGCATTTGTTTTTCTTGTAAGCCCATGTTTAGTTTTAATTTTCCTGTATTTTAAAATAAACACATTGGCTGAAGCATGTTTGATCTTCGCAAGAAGGAAGTCTACATTGTAAAGGAATGTGCAGAGGTTTGGTATGAAAATGGGGTTGTGACTCACAGCTGCAGGCAGGAAAAAAATGCACTGTGGTGTCAGCCAGAGGTGTTCAGTCTAATAATTCAGGCTGTAAACTGTATCCCCTAAAATTACTTACATAATAAATCACTCCCGGGATTTAAAAAAAAAATACCCTGAAAAGTGTAAAGGAGGGAAAAAATCTTTCGAGGAGTTCCTTGCTTGAAAATGATTTGTAACCAAGTGACCTATCAGTTTAACTTTTTCAGAAATGTCAGCTTCGTACAGGTAATTGTTTTAGTCCAGCGGATTGTGCCCCTTGTACACAGCGCGTCTGGATCTGTTAACAGCCGCACGAAGCGGATGTGTTACTATCGGTATTCCACACACAGCTTCACCTGGTTCCCAGCTAAATGAGTCAATGACATCCCATGCAGTGAGCTGTAGCTCACCAAAGCTTATGCTCAAATAAATTGGTTAGTCTCTAAGGTGCCACAAGTCCTCCAATTTCATAAGACAAAACCATTCGGATACTAGTTTGCAGATAAAGTGATTATTAACAAGTAAATTCGTAAGAGAGGTATTGCTGGCAACATTTCTGAACTCCCTTCCGTGTGTTGCCATATCCCTTTTATACACACAGAACAGAGAAAACGAGAGAGGAAAGTTAATTTAAAAGGAGTGCTTCTCCTTGAGAATTGTAATATTTATGCGCTAATTGACTAGTATAGGGATGACTAGTCTCATAACATTTCAGGAACTAGGATGTCTCTAACCAGAAATCACTCCCCTATTTATACTGATAAAGAAGAACAAGTTCACCGCGTAATGACAGAAGGAAATATATTGAATAAATAACCGGAAGGTCGAAATGTGGGTCCTGATTGAAATAGTGCATTTTATAAGAACTTTTCTGCATTTCAAGTTTTAATGAATTCAGTAATATCTCCCCCTGTGAACTGTGATATGGAAATGAGTGCAGGCAATGGCGTCTCTGGGATTATACATTCGCTGTTCGGGAAAGTAAATTGCTGCGAAGATTTGCAACAAGAGAGAGAGATACAGGGAAAAAGGAAAACCAGCGAAGATTTGCTTCACGGAGGTCTGCAATAAATGTTTACCGTGGAAAAAAAAAAAAAAAAGAAGTCAACACCAATTAAAATCTGGAACCAACATTCATTAGTATTCATGACATAGGATCTGGCTTTTATGTTTATCTTTCTCCATGGATCAATATCGTAGCAGCATGTGCCAGGAATGAGCAGAAATCTGGTCACTGCATGCAGCTGACCTTTCACTCTCTCCCTACAGGTCAGATCATCTTCATCAAAACAGGTCAGATCATCTTCATAACTAGCACCACCTAATGCAGCAATAGCCAGCGCTCTCATTAAAACTGTTATTTAATCTACAACCTGCGACTAGGACTAGAAAGCGAGGAAGGGCTGTTTACACACACTGCGGAATTGTTACTTTAAAAGTTGGAATGGACATTGCTCTTTTCTCCGCCACAAGCAACTGGCTTAAATTAAGATCCAAACAAAACAAAACAATCGCTCTTCTGCCAGACCTCCACTAACATCCAAAGATAACTCCGCAGAGACTCTCACAGAAATGGTTATTCACCAGCCCAGTTCTGGTGAAGTTCCTATGTTGAAATGGGTCCCTTGTGTGTGAACTATGCCGTCCATATCTGTATCTGGTAATTGTAACTGGTGCAAGGAGGAGCCCTCACAGTAACCACCCACATTATATTCCTGACCAGAGCAACAAGCGTTTCCTCACGGTCCAGAACCTAGCACCTTCGCTGGCTGCCCGATATCAGTACCCCAATAATCAAAGGGAGAGGCGGGGAGCTAGACAGTGGCGATCAAACTGCTGCATCTTGGAAATCGCTGGAAAGAGATTTGGGCAGAAAATATTGACCGTTGCAATCTGACCCTCCACGTGTATTTTCCATGTTTCACACAGAACCTGTGTTCCCCACATATTTGTCATCTCTAGAAAATGGTCTCTAAATATAAAACTACAAATTGCTCCTAGCCCCAGCCTACACACATGCCCATGAAAACGCGACCGTTAACAGGCATACCATATTTTAAAGAGGTGACATTTGCATCAGAACTCAACCCTCTGTCTGTGTGGATCGTGGCAAAAAAGGTGAAGTGTCTTGTTAATTAAGAAATTGTTTTCCCATATAGGAAGCAACAGATGGCTCCCACACCTGGGGTTACACCAAGAATGAGGAGGGTTGTTCTAAAAATGGTAAACTAACAACTTCTTGCAGCTAGGAAATGTATAGCACGGCCATAAACATTCCCACCGAGGGCGTCATTAAAAAGCTATTTGAAACATGTTAAAATGTGAGGGGATGGTAGGTATTTGGAATAACCTGTTATTGTTTACTGCCCGGTGCAACTCCCTGGTAGGAAGTTAGATCGCCGCTACGTTTTGTGTTATGCTTCCTCTCCTTAGGACAACAGTATAGCAGCAATTACTTTGAAGTATGATTAAATAAAGACATGAAACCCCTGGCACTAAACACGGACATTTTGTGCAGTGAAATCTTTCAGCGTGTTCGGGGGCGGGCTTCAGAATGAAGGAAGTAAAAACCCACCGAACTTGAGTTAAATTGCGCTTTCGGAGCGAGGGAGTCATGGTGCCCTAGAGTGGGTTTTAATCGTTGCCACTTACGTTTGCACTACAATACCGGGGCCTCGGCGTGTAAAATGAGAAGCCCTCCAGTTCGTGTGTTTCGGGGGGCCGGAGGGGGGGAAGCCAGCCCCAAAACCCCAAAAGTTGTAGATGAAAAATATACGTACCTCGCTGTACCAATTAGCATGTCCAGTGTGCACATGCAGTTGGGTAGCAGTTTTGTGTCGCTTGCTCTCTTCATATTTGGTAGAAAAAAGAGTGTGTGAGTTTCTGAAAACAAAGGAGAAACTTAAAAGGCTGCTATAGGCTTAGTGGAGTCTAGACAGAATGAAACTGAACAATCTTGGAGACTCTCCATATGAATCCTCTGCGGGGCTGATCCCAGGCAAGCTGACCTTTAGCTTGTATTTTATGTTGTATTTTTATTTTGCTGGGCAGAAGGGAGCCTGTTCTGGGTATTAAATCATAAAATGACTCACACCGTATTAAATATATAACTTTAATGCTGGCCTCCCTGGCACACGGAGTTTTTTCCCCTAGGGACGCTTAAATAGTTTTAAAAATGTTTGATTTGTTACAGTCGTGTCAAATAAAGGTACAGGTAAAGATAGGATATTTTAGCAAATTAGGCGATACAATCTATATTGCGTATAGGCGGGGAGAAATCAGGAGAAACCATCTAAACTCTTTTATAAATTAAATCTGAGTTTGCATCTTTGGGAACAAAGTTTTAGGAAACCAGCTAAAAGTAAAATCGTTAAATGTACTCCACAGGGCATATGAAGAAAGGGTCAAAATCCAAAATTAGGAGAAGTGATAAAAAGAACAGTACTGCCTGATATTGATTTTCAGTGTAATCTACAGCTGTCTCATTGCAAAAGAAGCTGCAATTTTGCAGTAAATACATGTAATCTGTGCATCCTTTTTGATATATTGTGCTTTTCAAAGTGAATGCTGCCGTTTTAGCTGTGAAATCCTGCCCCCCTTTTGTTATTTCACTGGAACTAGGTGTGTGCGAGACAGAGAGGCCACTGGGGCTCTTCTGGTCTTCTGCAGACCTCAGTGCTGTCCTGGCCTTCCGTTTGTCCGCTGGGGAACAGAGCTCTCTCCCTCCAAGTCCTTGGTGTGCGGGTGCGGGTGGGCGGAGGGGTGCGGATGCAGTAAGGTTCAGGGCCTTGCCTCCGGTTTGTCCTTGGTTTCCCTTTCTGGGTGTGCCAAAGTGCAGCGAGCAAGACACTCCAGGTTTGGAAACACCAGGCTCAACCTGAGAGACAAAGGGAAAAGTGAGAGAAGGGGGGAGGGAAGAAAGGTGGGAGAGAGGAGACGGACGAAGAGAAAGAGCTGCGGCGATAGAGACGGAGGTCTTGCTCGCAGAGCTGCGTCTGCCCAGCCCAGACGGCTGTGTACTGCCCATTGCTTCCCGCCCCCAGAGAACCCTTCAGCCCCACGGATGCATGCGTGTGTGTTTGTGCTGTCGAGCCGTGTGTGGCTGTATATAAAGTCCGCTGGGAGCCCTGCAAGGCTGGCAATCGCCATGGGAATCACTGGGCTCAGAAAGGAAAGACGGTTTAAATGTATTGAACTATTACTAACCACAGAGGCGGTGTGGGCCCTGCCTGGGTCCTGGGGAAGCCGGGCAGCCTGGAGGGGGGAGGCGATTGCTTTACTTTAGGCAGCGGGCGAGCCAAGTCAAATTCAAGTTCAAGGTCATGGCCAGTCTGGCGAGGGAGGGGGGAAGCCATTCTCATGATCACGGTTGTTGCCCTCCCTTCCCCAGGGCCCGTCGTGAAAAGGCCGCTTTGTTAGCCAGGCGGCGGGGACTTGTTTTACTTTTCTGTATCTGCGGCTGCTAAATAATGGCCGGGAGAGAGCCCAGCCCCGCTGCGGTTCTGGTGGGGATGAGGCTTTGGGGCGGTTATTGTAAAATATAGCGAGTGGGTCCTAGGGCAGGGATCTCACGCCAAAACAGAGATTAGGCTACAAGGAAGGAAAACACAACTCCAGCTGGGGGGCGGGGGCGGCGGAGGCTCCGGTTCCAGGGCCGGGGAAGGGAAACCACAGTCGACAGCAAGCGAAGTACAAACTTCTCCCCACGCTCGGGCGGCCGGGAGCGGAGCGGAGCGCGGAGCGGCCATCGGTAGCCCCTGCGCGCTCTGGCCAGCCACGGAGCGGGCGAGCCGGCCAGGGCCCCGAGGCCGCTCCCTTCAGCCGGGCTGGGCTAACACAGGCCGGCCACTTCGGCTAACTCCGAGGCGCCTGAGGATGCCTCCTCCTCCACGGGCTTGCTTTCCCTCCCGCCGGGGCCAGGGACCTGCCTCCTGTGCACTGGAGACAACCGAGCTGAACCACAGCCGGGCGATTGTTCTTAAAGGGGAATGTGTCTCCGGAGCTGGGCGTTAATTCCTGGGCTCCCCCGCGCTAACTTTAACCCGCTCGGAAACAGGGTAGCAATAGGGTCGCGGTGGGGAGGATGGTTACCAAAAATAACCCGAATTTCAACTACACTTCGAAGACATTTTGCTCTGAAACAAGCCCTATTTTATGAGGTTACATTTTTCAACAGGAAAAGAACTTTACTCAAGCTGCCTTTTCCAGTGGTCTCTCCAAGGGATCGGCGGCGTATGCCAATGGCTTTAATAATTTTGCGTAATATTATTACAGAACATAAATTAGATTTTAATAGCTGTTTGATTACTTCAGGGTCTTACATTATGCAACATGAATGAACGCCAGACTCCAACCCGCAGAAGAGCTCAGCATAGAAAGGGCAGTCTCTGAATCGTACCAAAACTTTGCTCCTGGAGCAGCATTTGGGGAGATTGTCCCGAGTTCTTCCCCTTCCCCTCACCCCCCATGTGATTTAGTCTTCTGCTGCTGAGCATGTATCGTTCATTCCCAGCCGTGTGTCAGTCCCATTCAAAAAGAGAACAGGATCCCACAAACACAGAGCTCCCCAGCCATCGTGGGACACTTCTATTGTCATTTAAACTCGGAGAACAAAACAATAACTGGAAGAAAAGAAAGCTGATGTGGTTGGCTGCGTTTGAGAGGCAAACCTATCTGTACATGTTTTTGCTGAAAACAGTGTAGCCACAGTCGGGCGCTAGGAGTCCTATTCCAAGGAGTTGGCTCTTCGATCTGCCTGTTTTCAATACTTTAGGTGGCTAGAAATCGGTTTGGCAAAGTCCAAGCTTTCCAAGATTCCCAAGCTGTGCCACACACGCCTTGGGTGTCTAGATTATTTCGGTATTCCTAGAAAGCCGCTTCCTGCCTATTAAAGGGGAAAATCCCCTATTTTATTTGATGTCTAATTCATTAAGAAAGCCCGGATGCTGGTCCACACCCTTTCAGCCTCTTACTAAAATCCAGCGGTAAGCAAGAGTTAATTAAGATCAAGATTTATTCTATTTCCTTGCAAACCCCACGACTAATATTTGTAGATTTGTTTGTGTTGATTACTCATTTAATACATTTTAAGTAAAGTCAGTATATGGGCTTTTAAAAATTTATTTAAAAATTTTCTTTAAGAGAAAATGAAGCTACCTTATGCTGTCTCTTTCACTTCTTCAGTGGTGTATATAAGCTGTAAAAAATATTTTAAGGATTTAAAGAATAAACGTAAATTTCAAATGTCATGACCAAAGGAACAACTTTAGATCTATGTTTGGGAATGTCTAATCCACCAGCATTCCAGTGTGCGCTATTTTTGGTACCTTCTACAAAAACAAATAATGTAGAACATAAATATAATATTGAGTAAAACAGATGACAAATGTGTACTTTCCTGAGGAAAGCTGGAGGTATCTTATATTCAATGTAAACATATACCCAAGGGTATATATGGTAGAATACTTGAAAAGCTCACTCTTATTGTCACCACAGGGCTTTCCAAAATGTTATTGTTTTACTGGCACATAATGTGGGGGTTTGTTTGTTTTTTAAAGGGATCTTTTGGAGGATAATTAACGCTCTCATAACTGAAGAAATTTTATGATTTCAAAAAATTTACCCTAAGGTGATTTTGCTAGTTTTTAAAAACTGTTTTGCATATTCTAGCCACCTTGATTTCCATTCTTTAGGTGCAACCTACACAGTTAAAGAAAGCCTTTGGAGGTAAAAAGAACCAGTACATGCAGTTTCAACACATTTTATTATATTTCTGTATGCATTACTCTCAAAACATATCACAAGAAATGATGAAACCACTTAAACCTTCAAATAAAAAATCTGAAACAGTTTATGCTCACAATTGTACATATTTATAGTTAAGAAACATTCTTTATAAATACTGTTTCCTCTGTAGCAAGTTAATACCATAATTTAATTACAAATGGATAAATATGGTAACAGGTATTTACAGAAGGAAGGGTGTTATTAGGGAAAAGCTAACAGCACGACGTTTATTTTTCCTCACAATCTTCCAAACAGGAACTAACAAATTGAACTTGCAAAAGCACTAAAACATCACATGTAAACCCAGCTAACAGAAAAATACATTCACAAGCGTTGTTGTTGGTGTGTGTGTGTGTGTGTGTGTGTAACAGAATCGAGACTTTGGCACAGTTTTCCCCCCAGTCTATAGTTGAATTAAGTTTACAATCAAATTGCCTCTTTAAAAAGAACACAATATCCATTACCACAATTACAAAAGAAACCATTTTCTTCCACGTTACTTTTTTTTTTTTTTAAATGGATGAACTAAAAAGAGAAAAGAAACGAAAAAAGTCCATCACTTTTTGGGGGTGGGGATGGGAGAGAATCAATCCGTAGTTTACAAATGGGACGAACTTCTATACACCAAGAATCGAATAAAACTTCGTTTACCACCTTGAAGGAGGAAGGAGGAGTCCTCTATAGACACAGCTGGTCGGGCTGGACGGTGCTGGGGCAGAGGGAAGGGGCGGGGGCGGGGGAACAGGACGGGACGGACAAGAAGAGTTTAGCTGTGGCGGATTTTTTTTTGTTTTGGAGGCTCTGGCGGGGATTTGCTCTCCTGGGCTCTAGAGCCGTTTGAGTTGTTAATCCTTTCGCTGGCTAAGAATTAAACCCAAACCAAACAGGATCCAGCACCTTCCCGGTGTGTGTCTGCTTCTCCCTCCTCCGCGGCGGGGAGGGCAGGCGCGGGGGCCTCGCCCAGCAGTCCGGCAGGGCCCTACACGTACCATTCGTTGAAGTTGGAGGAGAGGCCGCTGTGGCTCCCGCTGGCTCCTCCACCCCCGCCGGCTCCGCTGCCGCTGCCTCCCCCGCCGCCGCTGCCTCTGTGCACCGCAGACACCGCGGCCGCCGCCGCCGCCGCTGCAGCCGCCGCCGCCGGGGACAGGTTGGTGGTGCTCTGAGTCTCGGCGCTGGGGGACACCAGGCCCGGGGGGGTGGAGGACTCATAGCCCGAGCTGGCAGCCGGGGACGATTCGGAGCCTTGAGGGGAAGATTCATGGACCTGGAAAGCAAATGCAACAAGCCAGGGTGGAGTAAGTGTCCCCGTGCGCAAGGCACTCCCAGCCAGAGCTCACACCTCCCTCGCAGGGCCAGCGCACACCCAGGCACCCAGGTCCGGCCTCCTGTGCCAAGCAAAGGCTCCCGGGCTTTACAACCTGGTGGTGAGGCGGCTCCTGTTTTTATTTCCCTTCCCAATAAAGAAAACGCGAGCTAAACCCTTCTCCCAGACCGACCCCCTCAGAGGATGTCAGGGGGCAACACGGCAATGTGTTATACCTTCATGTGCTTCCGCAGAGAGCTGGGGTGGGTGTAGGATTTGTCGCACATTTTGCACAGATAGGGCTTATCTGAAGTGTGGACATGCATGTGCTTCTTCCTATCGCTGCTGTTGGCAAAACGTCTGTCACAGCCTTCAAATTCACACTGGAAAGGCTTTTCTCCTGGAAGATAAACAATGAGGAATTGGTTATAGTAAACAATCAACTTGGACTTCTCCCCTGCTTATTGCACAATAACCCACAAATGCCTGCCTTAAAATAGGGGTACATAGGAAGAATTTTTTCCCCCTCTTTAAAATTTCTAATGCTTTATACCAACGTCAAATTCACTAAAATGGTTAACAAATGATTGATGTCACTGTGTGGATTGTTTTCTGATGACGCCTTGATGTGCAGCTATGAACTAACCACTTCGTTACTGACAAGATATTTTATCATAAAATACAAAAATATTGGAGCCATATCTCGCCATGGCTTTTTAAGCAGGACACCCCAGTGAAACCAGTAGGGAGTTCTCCGTCAAAACTGGTGAAACTATATGGCTCCAGTGAATTTACGGATTTGGTTTGGTTTCAACTGGTGCTATCCCACAATCGGCTCGAAAGCATATTTTAAAAAATCTAGACGTTTGCACCTTCATATAAAATCCAATATCCTGTTAAACTATAAACCATTAACAAAAGAGTTAAGGCTTGACACATTTTATTTCATGCATGGATCTTAGAAGTAAACACATATCCGCTGGGGGAAACTAAATGTCTGTAAAATACTCCAGTTAATTTTCATACAATTTCTTCACCCTGTTGCCAGAATTCCAAATGCTCAGAGTAATTTGGAGGTGAGAACTCAAACATCCACCCATTTGGAGGGGGAACCATTTAATATTAAATGCCATTAGCACCTAAATTGTTTCTTAAAGACATCCGCTCAGACACAATGACTTAAGTGCGGGCATTTCATGCAAATACATTTCTCAAATTTTAAACCTTGTTAAAGCTCGTCTCGCACCTAGCTTCATTCTTAACACTTAAGAAAACAATTGGCCTATAGATCTTACCCGTACTCAAGTAAATATTTATAGTCGAAGATGCTAAAATATTTGGCTGTCTTTTCTGAAATACTCTGGCACAATTCTAAACCGGGAGTAATAGTAAATGAATAATCTATGAAGCAGGATGATGCGTTTGTTTTGTGACTGTTCAACTCACGCAGTTTACCACCAGGAAGTGTTGTGTCCTTCTCTCATATCTGACCTGATTTTTGTGTAAGTTTCTGAACCTCAAATCCTCTGCTGCCTATTACATAATTTAATAAACTGTTGCAACACCAGCTTAAACCACCTCACGTGAGACTTTAAAAACACTTTCAAAATTAGAAAATTTTATTGCCCTCACTCACACCATTTAAATGTAATGAAAAGCAATTCCCAGAAAGGGACATTTCGCCACTTACTACGAGATTTTTTATATTTTAAATACCTATGCACGCACACACACCGAAGTCATATATAAATATGTACATTACTTACATATAGATAATTATGTCAATCCATATTTTAATAGTATTAATGAATATATCTCGCCTGTATTTTACTTTGAAAGGGAAAGAGTGCAGTCAAGTCTTGACATGTTTCCACATTAATAAATGACCACAGAAATAAAGCAATTAGTTAAAAAAAAATCCTTTCAAACTGAAAGAGCCGGAGAAAACACCCCGTGAAACGCTGCAGCACGCTGAAAATGGAAGTCTTTACACACGGGAGCATCTTTAAGTGCATTTTTTTAAACAAATAAGCCATTTTTAAATCTTCGAAACCAAACATAATTACCTGTGTGTGTCCTTTTGTGGATTTTTAGGTTTTCTGATCTGGCGAAAACTTTCCCACAGCCAGGAAAAGGACAGGGGAACGGCTTCTCTCCCGTGTGCACTCGGATATGATTGACCAGTTTGTATTTGGCTTTGAAAGGTTTGCCTTCCCGGGGACACTCCTCCCAATAACAGATATGGTTGCTCTGCTCGGGTCCCCCAACGTGCTCCACCGAGACGTGGGTGACCAGCTCGTGCATGGTGCTAAAAGTTTTATTGCAGCTCTTTTTGGGGTTGCTCAGCTGCTCGGGGTCGATCCACTTGCAGATCAGCTCTTGCTTGATGCACTGTTGTCTCATGTATCGAAAAAAGGCACCTGGGTGGTGATGGTGGTGGGCTGCCATGTTCATGCCCATATTCATATTCATGGGGCCATACTGGTTGTGCAGCTGAGCCGCCGAATAGGGATCAGTCCTGGGGCTAGAGACCTGGCGGTATTGATCCGATCGGGCGAAGACCTCCCCGGGCAAACCCAGGCGCATCTGCCCGTTCAGGACATTTTGGGAGGCGTGGGGGCCGTGCTGGTCGTGAATGGCGGGGAAGAGGATGTGGCTCTGAGCGTCCGTGTGCGGGTGATGGAGGGTCCCGGCCGCAGGGCCAAAGATCCCGTGCTGGCCGCCGGCCGGAGACGAGTCCCCAAAGCCCCGGCTGCGAAACAAGAAGTCCCGGGTGGAGTTGAAAGGCGCCCCGGAATAGGAGCTGACGTGGGCGGCATGGGGACCCAACGCTGCGGCCGGGTAGCCGGGAGCCTGCGAGGTGAAAGCCGAGCTCTGGCCGGGGGACAGATCGTGGGCCCCGGGGTTGAGTTTAAAAGCCCCCATGTGGGCTGCCGAGTCCACAAAGGTGTTCTGCGCCGCCAGGCTCAGCTCCCGGTCCTGCATCTCGGCGGCGGCCGAGTGATGGTGCCGAGCGAAAGTGCCCACTCCAATGGCAGGGAACTGGGGTCCGGCGTCCAGCAGCATGGTCCTGCCGCTCCGCTCCGCTTCCTCCCCCGCGGCTGCGCCTCTTCCTTCCCGGGCACCACCCGGCAGCAGCAGGAGGATCCAGGCACCAGGCTTCCCCCCGCTGCACCGAGCCGCAGCAGCAGCCGCCGAGCGAGCGAGCGAGCCACAGAGAGGAGAGTCCACAGCCAGGCGGAGAACCAAAGTGTATTAAAGGAGCTGAGGCGGGGGCGGGCGGGCAGGGCAGAGGAGGGGGAGCGGGGGGGGGGAGGGAAGGAAGGAGGGGGGGCAATCGCGTTGCCTTTCCCTGCAACACACACACACACTCACACCCTGCCAAGGAAATGTCACTGCCGCCAACCTCCGCCCTGAGCCCCGCACCCCCAGAAGAGCTGGCCCCTTTTATGCCTCCCTGCTCCCCCACACCTCGCTGGCTTCCCCCCGCTCCTCCTGCGGCTGTGGCTGGGGTGTCCCCTCCCCCCCCCCTTTTTTTTATTCCTCTTCTTCTCGGCTTGGCATGAGATGTGGCTCACGTAGTAAACTCGCAGGAACGAATTCCCACAGATGAAGGAATCGGACGCGCCTCTGTCCTCGCTCTGTAGCCTCCTCTCTTTCTTTAAGTTGGGTCTGAGCTGGGGGGGGGGGGGAATGGGGGAGGGGAGGAGGAGGAGGAAGGCGGGGGGAGATGCGGATTAAAAACAATAACAACAACAATAAAAAAAAAGTGATCTCCCTCTCCGGGTCTCCGAGCCGAGCGGGGGTGGGGGGCTCGGCAGCAGGACACGCAGCCCCTGCAGATGCTCAAGCCTCTCTGGAGCTGGCTGGGGGCAGTGACCCCTTCTCCTCCTGCGCCTGGCTGCTCCCTCAATGCGGGGTTTTATTTTCCTCCCGTGTCTCTCCGCCTCTGTTTATTTCGGTGGGCGCTGCTGCCGCCGCCGCCGCTGCTGCTTTTATTCCCCCCCCTCCTCCTCCCCCCTTCTCCCAGCCTCTCTCTCTTACTCTCTGACTGGACTGGCAGCTCCTCTTCAAACGCCCCCTTTAACAGCAGCCCGGTCATTCGCCAGGCGCCCGCTCATTGGTCAAACTGGCCTCATCCATCCCGGCGTCCCCCCAAGAGCTGCTAATAGCGGCTCGCGCTTCCCCGGGCCCTTCCCGCCTCCCCCTCCAGCACTGAGGCTGGGCGGCGGCGGCAGCAGCAGCGAGCAGTAGCACCAGCACCAGCAGCAGCAGCGCCGGGCTCTATCCCTCCCCACCCCCAGCACATCCCCAGCCCTGAGCTCGGCCACAGGGAGAGGCAGAGCGGGGCTGCCGCAGCTCCAGCCACCAAGTGCAAGCGAGGCTGGAAAGGGGGGTTGTACTGAAACCCTTTTTTCGCGGTTTCTTTTTGCTGGGGGGGAAGGGATCGGGGCAAGAGGCAGGGGAGCCGCCGGAGCCAGCCTGCTGCTGCCCGTTCCGGTCTTCCTTCTTGGGGGGAACAAACGAGCAAAACAAGGCGCTTAAAACATGAACCCGGGGGACCGACCTGCCAATACTGCCCCCCCCCTTTTCTCTCCTCTGCTGCAAAAGCAAAGCGGCCAAATCGTCCAAAGGGACAGAGAAAAGTCAAACACACTATTGATATCGGTGCAATTTCGTCGGTGGGGCTGGGGGGGGGGGGAGGGGAGAGAAAAACACCAAACAGCTCTTTGGTGTTTTTTAAACCACTTGTCTAGAGCAGAGGGATCAGACTGCCTATGCATGTGCATTGAAGAGCAGGGGCGATAGGGTTTGATGGTTCCTTTCTAATTTCTAACAATAACCGGAACAACAAAACTTGCTGCTGTTGTTTGAAAACCCTATGATTAGAGAGCAGGAATAATAATAATAATAATAATAATTAATAATTAATAATAATAAAAATTACTAGACACAGCAAACAAGTCCGCTTCCCCTCCCCCTCCATGTCTGGCCCCTGGTTGGGTTTGTTTTCAGTGGCTGGAAAATAATCATGTTGGGGCCAGTATCCAATAAACCAGGCCCTTTTAAAAATATATATTTGTAATACTGACCTTTCTACACTCAACCTGACGTTTTCACTCTAATCATCTCTGTGCTCACCAGAGAGAATCAACCCAAAATGTAGTGGGGGTTTTTTTTAAAGAGGCGGAATAAATACTCTTACCAGCGACATTCCTGTCACTCCTCACGTTATTGTGAACTGCATCAAACACAAGTGGACTTTGCAGGGAGGGGGGGAGGAGGGTTTTATAATGCTCTGTTGATAGATAGATAGATATTTATTACAGTGTCTAAAGATATGTGAAATCAGAACGTTGCAAAGAGCTTTTCTCCCCTGATTTGCTTAGATTAGGATCCTCCCCCCTCCACTAAATGGTTAAAAACAATAAAAAGCTTGCCTTGGAACAAACTGAAACATAAAAATATCGCTGGGTTTATTACTCTTCGTAAAACGAGAGGGTTTCCTTTATGAATAACAGGAATTCCTTCTAATCTAAAATGATCGTTAAAACCCACAAACTCCAAATGAATCTAGACATACCCCTCTGTTAGCTAAAACCCCCAGCCCTTCTTCCAAGCCGTCCCTTGGTCATGCGTCTTACGTGGGAGTGCTGCTCCCCGAAATTGTCTTTCCAGACTGCAGAATTCGTGCATTTGCTGTCCTTGTATTGACCCTACAGCCTATATGGCCAGACAGCGAACAGATTATATTGTCCTTTCTCTACAACATTTCAGAAACGAGGATTTGAGGGTTGCCCCCTGAATCAGAGCAAGGGAGGTAGAGCACAACTTGGAGGTCGTAGTTATCTACAGTGTCTGCCTCCGGAAAACCAAATAATCATAAACACTGATAGCCACATATGCTTAATTATTTAGACCACTTTTCAGCAGAAGAGTTTAAAGGAAGATTCTGCATCTCAGAAAGGAAGAGCCCCCAAAAATGTCCAAGAAAAAATATGGTGTTAAACATGTTGCATAGAAAAATAACGTTAACATATCCAAACGCCTACCTTTCTTTCTTTCTTTCTTTCTTTCTTTCTTTCTTTCTTTCTTTCTTTCTTTCTTTCTTTCTTTCCCATTCCCAGATCACCCTGCTGCTGTATGCTGGCTCTGCGGCTTCAGGCGGCTGCATTGGGACAGTTTGGGGAGAATTCGTTAATTCCAGCCGGAGACCCCGCAGGCTGGACTCTCTTTGCTATTCTTTCAGGGCTCCAGTTCTACAGTCTCTGCAGGAAACACAGGAGCTGATCCAAGTTCAAAGTCATGTCGCCGTCCCCTCTGAGAAGTGCTTTATTTCTCTACGAACCGCAAAACCCCTTTCCCCCATGTCATAGGGTGAAAAGGGAAAAAGAGAAAGAGAGAGAGAGAGAGAGGGAAAAACCCCTGCAATCGCTTTCAGGGCCATTGCCAGAAATGCAGACTTAAGCTCATTCTTTAGGGGGAAGACAGCGGCCAGTCAAACTCCCTTCTAAACTGTTTCAGTTAAATAAGTTTTTCAACAGGTTTGCGGAGGTGCCCGCAGAGCAGTGGTGTCAGACCCGCAGAACAAACAGCCGCTTCACGTTTCCCTCTTTGTAAGTTTTACGTATTTCTCTTTAAAACTGCACTGCTCTTATTATTACCGATTGCTTATGCAGATAGGGTGTGAGAGCAAGGGATTTTTCCTAACTTTGTGTATTGTCTTCGTCTATTATAATCTTCCTCTTCCTAGGTACCACGGTTCAAGAGGACAGTTGAGTATTAGAACTTAAACTCTGCAAGATCCCCCCCCCCCACTAGATTGCTGTTTATGTTGGGAAGTGTGGACTAGTTGTATTATAAAAGTTGATCTGAACATGTGCCTAGAATGTGTGGTTGTGTGAAGATCAATTTAAAGGCTGCCTGTACCGTCTATTTAAATGCATATATACTAGGGTTAAGAAAAATGGAATTAGTGATTTAAAATAGAGATAAAATGAGCAAAATTCAGTATAAAATCCAAGCTTTGTTTCCGTATGGAGGGAAGAGGAGTGTAGAGAGGGGAATGATGCTCTGTTTAACCTGAAAAGAACAGAGCAATTTAACAGAATCACTTGCACCGTTGTCTGTATCACAGACACTCATAAATTCAACAAGATCATCAACAGGATATTAAGTTGCAGGTTACCTTTGATTTTGCCGATCTTAGCCACTTCTAGGCCGTTCGACCTATGACCCGTGAAGACCACATGTGTTGTGTTGTAGCCTCCCTCTGTAAAACACACTTTGGAACAAAAGTTCTTTGTCAGAGTTTAATAGAAGTGTAATGTAAAAGAAAAGGGAAATAATGAAAATCTCGGCCAAAGTTGTAACTTTTAAATGCCATTTCTTAAAACCCACTACAACGTATAGGGAACCTACAAAGGAGCACCTTTCTTTCATACCATTAAAATTTATTGTTCTCTCAGTAGTACTTATAAAAAGTTCCTATATAAAAATGAATTTGCCAGTGATTTAGTGATGCAGGGTACAGTGGATTTTTTTTTAGGAATGAAGAATCGGCCAAGGAACAGCGAATACTTGGACAATATTTTTACAGTTGTTATTGTGCTACTGAATCACACTGAAGATTTATTTTGTCACAGGAGACACTCTGAATTCCCGACCAGACTAGGAGTATTTTTGTAACAGTAAAAATAAAAACACCAAAAACACTAAAAGCAAGACGTTAAACATGAATGTGTAATTTGACTGACATACCTTTTTCACATGGAGGTTGCCTTATAAATGCTAGTGACAGCGGAGCAGCTTTCCAATAAACTGCACTGTTATTGCGATAGACTTTGTAATACAATTTATGCTGTCATTCATAAATAACAATGCCATATGGTAACCATATTGCTTATACAAGTAAAGCCGTCAAAATGTCACCATTTGATTTATCTCAACAGCTTCTTCAAACGTTGACGTTCAGATATAGAGAAAAATACGCCAAATTTTTGACTAAATTTAATAGACACTGTGCCATGTAAAACACGATTTACAATTTAAAAAAAAAAGTCTTAGGGAATAAATCAGACTATTAGAACTATTACATGCTTTTACTAACTGGTAGTGTATTGAAAATGATTGCTTTTCAAGTTTTGTTGCCATATAAAAATTTACTTTAAAAATATCATTGTAGTTCATTCACAATATGTTTATATTATAAATTCTCTCGATTTTTCAAACAATATCATCAATCCTTTATCACAAAAGCATTTAGGACTAAGTGGATACTATTCAATTAAATACACTCAATTTGTATTGTACCATAATGATGACTTCTACCTTCAGTTGGATATGTGAAAAAGAGGCTATGGAAAGTTGGCGTTTATTGTTAACAGCTGAAGTTTAAAAGAGACACAGCATGTGTAAACTATATCCAGTTGAGCACTGCAGCAGGGGGAAAAATCTAGAATCCCAAAGTCTGCTGCTTTTTTACCTTTAGGTCATTTCACTACCATGTATTTATTGCAAGAACATATGACGTTTAATCTTAAACGCTCGCACGGCAGTGTGACCAAAAGTAAATCCTCCATGTTCCTTACCCTTTTGTGGTCACCAAAGAAGTCCTACTTCTAGAAATCATTGCTAACAGAGTCCTTTCAATGACTGACTGTACTGTGCATTCCACAAATACATCCATTCTGTAGCACCAGAGAGCAATCAGTTTGATCGCATTTTCACGACCTTGCAATACCAACCAATACAACATTTAATAATAAAAAGGCGTGTGTAAAGGGAACCCTGTTCTGAAAGAAGCAGAAGGGCCTGTCATGTATAAATGTGTAATCGTAGGTATAATGTACAAACAAATCATACCTTGGCTTCTTTTAGTCTGCTATCTGAATTTCGGGGAAGTGATGGGGTGTGAAACAGGGCATGTGTGAGCGCATGGATAATCTTCATGTCAACAAATACTTTCCGTTTATTGTCACATATGTGCTTGTCAGGGTTCTTTCCACTTGTTCTGTTGGTCTCAAATAATTATTACCCATATACTTCACCCATAATGGGGCTGTGACTCTTTCTGCACACACATGTTTTCTGATAAGAGTTTTGAAACCATTGGTGCATCAGCCTTGAACTCTGAGGACTCCACCATTATTAGTGTGAAGAATCTACCATAGAATTAATACTTGAAACCATTTCCAATCTTAGTCTCCCCTCGCAGACACATTCTGTCGCATTTTCAATATCTTGCCTGTCAGAAAATAAACCTGGCATAAAGCACGCCTGACTGACGATCGGGTGATTTGCGTTGCAATAAACATGGATTTTCCATTCTGAACGTCTTTTCCCTTAGATCAAGAACAAAACTACAAACAAAGCAAAGCTGCCAGGAAGCCGTCCTGTTCACTTCCTTTATCGTTTATTAATTACCTACATCCATCGGAAAGAAACTTGTATCTGTTCAATAATTAAGGGCGTGCAATCAAGCGTTATGCTGGCGTCTCTGTGAATACAGCCTTACAAGGCGCGAGGTAATGGAGCGGGGGAGCACCTTATAAGAACGTGGGGCCGCCCTGACAGACACACCACCGCATGTGTATAAAACTTGCAGCGGTTTAAGCAAATCTGGCGCTGAGGAAAGTTTTGGGGTGTCTTGTTGACTGTTTTGCTAAAAAGTAATCCAATTTGGGGGGGAGGGGGAAGGGGTAATCTACCTTGGTTCTGGTCTACTAACAGGTTTTAAGGACTTGTTGAGAAAAGCTTTAATGTTAAGTGTTCCCCAGAAGGTTTATATGTTATAAGATATTGTTCTCTTTTCCCTAAATATCAGTAAAATGTGCACTAAAGGCGATCATTTATAAATGGTGCTCGTGCTCATTAGCATATATTTACATAATGCAACGATCAACAAAAAATTAAAGGAAACATTAAAAAAGCCAAGATAGTGATATATTTTGAAGTGGAATCTTTAAAAAATGCTTCAAGGCCTACTAGAGTTCATTATGACTTTTATAAATTGCCATCTGAGCGTTTATTTGTAATATTTGTATTGGACTAGTGATTCACCTGTTCACCAGAGTTTAAAGGGCCTTTTGGGTTTCTAAAACTCTCTGGAGGTGGAGCTGTGCGTGTGTATGGATATGTGTATACCCACCAATATGCTGTGTCTTCGTGATTTTCTGTGTACTCACACACATATAGATAAATATAGCACAATATGTATCTTGAGGACAATTTAGGCCTCGTATGAAATCATGTGAGTCGTCCTGGATGGTGATTAATTATTTTTATTTTTTTTAGTTCCTGCGTCCAAAATCAAAGTACCTGAGCAGTCGCCTACATCCTCCGTGGTTTATGTTTACTCAGAGATTGACTCAGAGAATTTTCATGTGATCATTTAAACGTCTTTCTTGTCTATCGGCGTTTTTCTGACGATTGTTTAACCATAAAATATTTTCTTTATTTTACAGTCCCCATAAAATGAAATTGATCAGGGAGATATATTTGAATTAAGACATATTAAATCGATGACAGATACATATCATGCTGTGTTTAACAAGAGTTGTACAAGGAGGCGTGTACAAGATACCGCATAGTTGCGATACTATTATTCACGTTTACAGCTTCTCCTCCATGCATTCGCCCATTAAACCATTAAATCTCGGTAATTCAATAAAACAAAGTACTTAGAATTTTTGTAAAAAACTATTTTGAAGAAAAAAGGTTTTATTGCATAGTAAAAACACCAAGCAGCCCATTTTAAAAGCGAGGGGTTGTTTATTTTTGTTCTTTTCTTCTAACCTGACTAAAATCCCGAAAGATCTTCAGGCAAGTGCTGAAGCTCGTTTTGGGGGTAGGTTACAAACGCTTTTTGCAGGTATTCCTGAGTGAAACAAAGCTGCAATACAGTGCAAGCCCCAGTCTGATGTAGTGAAATGTAAAGTGAACCCTTGTGTTTCTGAAGTGATTATGGTCCAAATTGCGCTCCCCTTACCCACCCTCAAGCAGGAATCGCAGAATCACCACAGGCTTTTCTTAAACATGTGCGAAAAAAAAACAAGCAACATAACCCGAATTATTACCTCATGGAGAACACTTTTGTCAGTAGCACTGGTTAGATAGGGATACTCTGAACTAAGATGACAGTTCTCATGTGATCCCCAGTTCAAAGTTTTCTCTCATAACGTTAAAAAGGAGAGTTTCTTACTTGTACATGTACAGAAAACTGAAGGTTACGTGCAATGTTTTCGTTTATTTGATTTCTGTATCTAATGACCGCTTCATTGCGCTTAGCTTCCGCAGGGACAGGTCACTAAAGAAAGCAAATTACACTGAGTACAGAATGTACGCCAAGTTTAGCACCAAGTATAACAGTCATACTAGTTCTTGCTATTTTATATCTCGCTGCTTTAGAAGACAGTAACTTCTGAATTTTATTTGGTTTGCAGAAGAATTCAGCATAGCTTTCCTTGTAGCACACCAAAATAGGGACATCAACCTTTCGTGTTCAAAGGATAGTCTTTTCACTTTATAATTTATTAAGAAAAAGTTAACAGATTGCCTAGCAGCGAATATGTCTCAACTTCGCTTCGCTTTCGAGGACCACTATAAAAATGTTTGCCATCTCGGCCAAATTACGTAAAAGAGCCATCTGATTAACACAACCACAACGTTTCAACCTAAAGGAAACTTCCAATATTTTCTTCGACTGTTGTGCACCTGTTTATAAAAATCGATAAGAACAACCAGTTAATAGCTTCCCTTTAGAAGGTTTCACAGATTGTATACAGCACAACGTTCAGAAGGTCTGAGGCTTTTAAATTTTAAGAACAAGCATCAATTAATTTACCCATTCTATCAAACTTGTAACGCCCTAGCGGAAAAACTAAGACATATCATTATTTTATTATCTGGTGACTTCATCGGCTGTTTTTTCATCGACTCTTCATGTATTTGGGAGTTTTACTGAAATGGTGAGAAATGAAGGGACCGATCTAGCGTTTTCTATACAATATGCTGATTGTGGGTTCTCTGTAGAGCCATGTGTAAGTGAAAAGAGTCTCAGATCCGCTTGTATCTTTCCAGCCACGTTATCTGAGAGATGTACCGCGCAGTTATGTTGCCTGATGGTGAATAGTAAGTGTTCTATATCTCTGTACAAAGCTCGAGAATACACGTTGAGCAGACCCTTCCAAAACTCGCTTCTACCATGTGCAACATGCCTTTTATTTTATTTTATTTTATTTTTTAATGAAAGAAATTAGTTTTAATACGTGCTGCTTCTGCAGTTAATGTCTTAAATACTGTGCTTTATTCTGTAATCGGTACTTAGAGTGTAGGTTTTGTCTTCCAGTGCTGCATCAAGACATTATTTCCCCGGAATTTAACAATCTCCTATTCAACGAATGGCTTGGCTTCTTTAAACAGTTGCCCGAATCACCGTTCCAATTGGCAGAGTTGTGCTGAACACAAGAACCCACGAGTACAAACGCCTGCAGCCTGAAAATAAACACAGAAGCACATTGCTGAGGGAGCCGAATGAGCCGTAAGGGGGGGTGTGTGTGTAAGTTGTAAAATCTCTTTCCCAGAATGGCTGGGAAGCCCAGTGTCCCGTGATTGAGTAAGTGTGTGTGAGAGCGTGTTTGATCCCAGGGCCTTATTTCTACAAGGCGAGTAGCCGGCATGAGACGCTTGGCTTTGGCACGCCGGCTGGCACTCACAGGTTCAGCGCGAACTTTCGGCCAGCCCAACTTTGGGAAAGACACCAGAGGGGGAGAGCGCGTGAGGGCGGGTTCCCGCTGAGCAGCCAGCCTGAAAGGGAGCCAATCGCGCTGCCCTGGCCTCTGCCAATCACTCGGCTCCCTCCAATCCCACCAGCGCCATTTCCAAACTCTAGTTCCCACTGTGCCGCTCAAATGTGGTGAGCGCTCTGCCAATCGCTGGAGGACAGAGTGGGGAAAGGAATAAGCGGAGTTAGGAGCGGAGACAAAAGAAGTTAAAGAGCCGCTTAATATATACATGTTTTTGAAGGCGGGCAGAGGGAAAAAAATAACAACAGTGAGTGTAGATGGGCTGGATTGTGTAGTTATGGAGCCCCCTTTGAGCAAGAGGAACCCGACACTGAGATTAGCGGATTTGGCAGCGGCTCAGCCCCATCCTCATCAGACTATGACAGGCTTCCCGGGGCTGGGGAGCCACCACGTCCACTCCCACCCCGCCGCTCACCTCCACCCTGGGGAGATGGGGAGTGACCCCGGCGTGGCCCTCACGCCATTCGGACCCGAGCACATGGCCCAAGCGAGCGTCCTCAAACTCAGCCCCGCGCAGCCTCTCGCGGCGCATCCCGAGGCGCAGACAGCGGCCGCCTTTGCCTCGCCGGCGGCCCAGAGCGCCGCCGCCGCCGCCGCGGTCAGCAGCTACCCGGCCGGCGCGGCTCCCCCGGCTCCCCACCCGGGCTACGCCGCCAGCAGCGCCGGCACCAGCAGCGCCAGGGACTTCATCCTGCGGAGGGAGCTGCCCGGCGCGGCCATGCACGGGGCGCTGGGGGAGCCGCACCCCGCGGCCAGCTCCCCCCACCCGCACCCCCACCACGGCGTGTTCATCTCCGCCGCCGGCACCTACGGCCCGTCGGACGGGGCCGCGGCCCACCCGGTCTTCCCGGCGCTGCACGAGCAGCCGGCCCCCGGCGGGCACCACCCGCTGAACGGCCAGATGCGCCTGGGGCTGGCGGCAGCGGAGCTGTACGGCCGGGCCGAGCCCTACGGCGCCGCCTCCTCGCTGCACGGCTACGGCTCCCTGGGCTTGAACGTCAGCCTGGCGGCGGCCAGCCACGGCCACCACCCGGCCCCCCACCACCACCCGGGGGCGGCGGCGGCGGCCTTCCTCCGGTACATGCGGCAGCCCATCAAGCAGGAGCTCATCTGCAAGTGGCTGGAGCAGGAGCCGCCGCAGCCGCCGCCGCCGCCCAGCGCCGCCGGGAAGCCCTGCTCGAAAACTTTCAGCACCATGCACGAGCTGGTGAACCATGTCACCGTGGAGCACGTCGGCGGGCCGGAGCAGAGCAGCCACGTGTGCTACTGGGAGGAGTGTCCCCGGGAAGGGAAACCTTTCAAGGCCAAGTACAAACTGATCAACCACATCCGCGTGCACACCGGGGAGAAGCCCTTCCCCTGCCCCTTCCCGGGCTGCGGCAAGGTCTTCGCCCGCTCCGAGAACCTCAAGATTCACAAGCGCACTCATACAGGTGGGTATTTCCCTCGCTCCCTCGGTGGGGTTGTTTTCTTTTCCTCCTCTCATCACACGGCCATTCAAACATGTGACTTTTTTCATGAATAAGTAATTCAGGAGCACCCAGGGCACGTTCACACACCCACACCCACACACACTGTCTCTCTCGCGCACACACACACAACCGCACGGCCAAACCCTAGACCTGCAGCAAAAAATTTAAGCCGATAAACACCTACAGCTAGGAAATTAGGCAGGGCCTGGGAAACAGCAGGCCCGGAGGGAGGAGGTGAAGACCAAGGCCAGTCTCGCCAGGCCCCGCTTTCCCTCGTGGAATATGGGGAGAGGGGATCTCCCACTGCAGACCAAACCCCACCCCACCCGAAAATACCGGGTGGGGTTTCCGCTTCTGCGCTTCTGGAGGGAGGAGGGGGGCTTGTCCCAGGCAGGGTTTCAACCGAAGGACACATGGGTGGGTTGTCCCAGGCAGAGTTTCATTTGAAGTGGGGGCTCGGGGTTCAGGGGGGGCGCAGTTCCTCTTTAAATTAAGCGAACGTGTTTGCTAGGAGCTGTGAAAAAGACTTGACTAGAGGGAGTTTCACTGGTTAAATGCTGATCGTTTGAAGGTTCCAAGATGAGTAACATTTGGTGTAGTTTGTGTGTGTGTGTGTGTGTGTGTGTGTGTGTAAGGAAGTTTCTTATTGTAGTTTTGAGGAGCAAACTTCAAAGCAGCCTTCATGTCTTCACAGCGCAAGTTGTGATTTTAAGAAGACGCCTAAGCTAAACGTGGGGAAACGGACACCCTTCACTTATAAGGAAATGCCCAGTCAGACTGGGTCCCTCACTAGGGTTTTGTTTATGGGACTTGTGTTGGTTTACATATAGACATTTTGGTTTAGGTTAAAAAAAAAAACAAACCTCCGAGGAAAATGAACGAAGTTGGGATTGATAGTTGTAGACAAATATTATTCCTTGGAGGATAGTTAAGGAAATGGAGTTTACATAATTGCTTTCTTGATTTATTGTGTGTTGCTGCAAAGAGAAAAGCGGACAACGTGCAACGTGTTGTTTCAATGTAAAGCCAAATGGCCCATGGCTGAAAGGATTATAGATTTTATCTACAGAATATGTCAGGCAAGAGCCCAGATGTATGCGCAGAGAGATGAGGACAGCCAGCTCTCCCTGCCCTGGCAGTTCAGTTCCGAGCCAGGAAGGATTACTCCTGCAGGCAGGCTGACAGCTTTTTGTTAATGGCATTGCGGCCCGAGTGAAATGCTGGAGGCATTTCCGAGAATCCTTGTTTCCCTACCATGTTTTTGTAATGTATCTGTATCCATCTGTCGCGATGATTTGGAAAACAAAACTTAAACCCGACACTTACAGCACCCCACTAGCTCCTTGTCCCTGTCACAGTGCAAGCCGGTGGGGATGGCCCCTGCATGTTAAAAGAGAATGGTGCCAAATTCTAAAAATATGATTTGCAGCTCGGGAGCCTTCTCATATTTCCAGTGCAGTGAGCAGAAGGTTGGAGTGCGGTTGGGGAGGCAGGGAGAGAGAACGGAGCAGGCTTATTCATTTATCTTTGTAAAAAGAAACCCTAAACAACAACAAAGGGCGGCCCACAGAGCACGTTTCCCCTTTTGCAATTAAAAGGGCGCTCAGATTTATGACTCGGGAAGCGCATTCCCTTTCCTACGGCTGCTCTCAACTTTCCCGGGGTGGGAGCCCCGAGAGTAACGGTCGACAGTGCACAAAATACAACGCCGCTGGAAACATCGAGTTTGGGGACTTGAACCCCTTCGCTGCTACCAGGACCGGTTAAATGCTGGGTTCCGCTGGGTTTAATTCCCACTCTGGCGTCCTGTTTACAAAGCAAGGGGCGAGTTTCGGTGTCCGCTCTCCCTAGCTGTTGAGCCCAAGGATGAGGCGCCTTGTCTGTCTGGTCCGACGGTCCGCAGCGGATGGGGGAGCGGGCCACGGCTGAAGAGAGCGGCGGCTGGGCCTTGGCTCTTGCAGCTTCTCTGGATAGTGGCCCCCAATGCAGAGCAGAGAGACATCCAAATGCAGCTGTAGAAACTTAGGGAGGGAGCCGCAGAGTGGGAAACACGCACGATCACTGATCTCTGTGCACTCCAGTCCGCAGAGATGCATCCGGTGCGGTGTGGCAGCTCTCACACAGGCGTGCAGAAGTAAATACAAAGATACACAGAGAGACTGGTCTCTATAAATACCGAGTGGCACGTAACTGTACATAAATATACACAGATACAAAGACACACAGAGATCGATATAAATAAATATACACATACACGCACACGGGGAGAGAGACAGACGGAGAGATCGATATAAATAAATATAGACTAAAAACACACACAGAGATACAAACAGATACCGAGCCCCACACCCAGAGATGTGGAGACAGAGAGCGCTTGCGAGCAGCTCAGATACTGGCTTACACCGAACAGTGGCACAGAGAGAGAGAGACTGACACACATACTGATATCAGAGACACACTGACACACATACACAGAAGCCACCGGGGAGGCCATTGCAGACCAGCAGCCTTCGGGAACGGAAGAAGGAGGATACAACAGACAAACTGCCCCTTCTGGGCTGCAGCAGAGAAAGAAAATCTTCCCTCCAGCATGCTGACGCCCGGCCCAGGGAAGGAGGAAGGAGTGGTTTTTAGGGCACTCGGGCCAGGCTGCTCTTTGGCGGAGCATCTCATAACGTGCACACACATGTCTGCACAGAAGATATATTGACCTGTTTTAAAGACCTAAATCTGAAAGTCAAATGAAAAGATCAGATAATTACCGTAGCCTTGTGTTTTACCACTTAGCTCTAATTCAGCAATGTACAGTTAAAGTGCTCTAAGGATTTACAAATTATTCATTCTTAGTGTCATTGTTTAAAATAACCACAGTATTGTTATGTTTCATTATTAGTGGATTTTGTGCTTTTCTTATAGGCCCCCAAACAGGAGAAATATGTCTATAATTTGGTTCCCCCCCCCCCCCGCCCTTCTTAAGCTGCACTGGACAATATGATCCCAAACTATTTCGGTCTAATAGCTTAACACTGTAAAGCGTAACTAATCCATTATCTCAAACAAAATATTTTATTGATCCCCGAAGATGTTTGCTTCATCATGTTAATGGAACGTATGGATTAAAAAAACGGTGGCCCCTCAACAGGAAAGTGTTTAGCATTATCACTCTTTGGCAAAAAATAAACAAATGTTTTCACAACTGTGTTTTTTGCACAGAAAGAACTTTGCAAAGATGCACTTGTGTATCTTCAAATCCTTTTCAGCTAGCAGTGTTAAACTGGAGCAATCTGCAAATGGTTAAACTCTGACGTAAAGTCTCCGTCAGAGCACCAAATATATTTGATCACTGCAATCTAGGTGTCCTTGAAAGAACCATTTTCTTATTTTGAAACACCGATGGAACCAGTTTTTAATAACCATTTCTGTGTCTGATGCAAATAGTACAAATCAGTTTATCTGTCAAATAGCTTTTCTTAAGAATTTCCGGAATGCACATTACAGTCGGCTATGTAACCTTAATAGTTTTGTAAAACAGTACAGATGTAGCGAAATTTTCCAATAGATTCGCTATTTTTCAGATAAAATGAACAGATAAAGTGACTTCATCTATGTAGTGAGATCCTTTTCAGTGGGAAGTGTGAGCGCTTATGTGTAGACGAAGACTGCATTTAAAAAGTACCAGCGTGGTTTTCTTAATCAACATAATTTCTGGGGTAGGAGAGAGATAGTAGTGTTTGTTTTGTGTGGAGCTAGACATTTGCTGATAATTGTGACTAAGCGCAAATGTATCGGAACGATTTCAAACTGAATAACTTGATTTGCAATTAGAATATAGAAAGAAATGTTTGCATAGTATTAGCAAAACAAAACAAAACAAAACAAAAAGACTATCAAAAGTGTGCTTGTTTTCAATTCATATTTTATTGTAAGATTCTATAATTATACAAAAAGTACTGACTAACAAGGTTTTCTCCAATAAAACTCGAAGTGCTTCCATTGCGGGGGCTAGAGTACATTGTTATTTTTGAAAATGTGGAACAAAACACATATGAAAGTATGCGTCAGACATAATATGGCATAAAACTTCAGCGTTTTAAATAAATGTTTGCAGTAATGGTGTTATGCATTTTAGAGATATCAGATTCACCTGTAATATGACAGAGAAAAAAAGTTACTCTTCTAAATTATATTCCATTTGTAATAAAATGATATGGCACATTTTTCCCTGTTATCTCAATAATAGGCATTTACACATCCCTGATTCAAGAACTATGGGAAAGAGTTTATCTGGAGCACAGCTATATGTAACAAAATACACATGAACCAAAGTATTGTATTACAGGACCCGGTGGAACTTAAAGGTATGCCAGACAAAAAGGCCTGAGGCAGATTTTCACAACCACTTTAACTGTTAAGCAATGCGTAAAGCTATTAAAATAGATTTGCTATAGATTTTTAGACACAAATTAGCCTCAGGTAAATAGATACCGTAATAGCAGTCCACGGTTGTCATTATTACTGTCTATTGCTATTACAGTATATTATTCTCACTAACGTGCAGGTTGTGAATAAAGGTTGATAGATATTGGTCTACATTTAAAGTATGGTCTGCAAAAATCCGACGTTATGGTTATGTGCTTAAACAGGTGTTATTTGTATTTCCGAACAGGAAAGATTCTCCACATACTATAAACCATTGTGAAAGGATTAGGACAAGATGTGCCAGTCTATAGACAAAGCCACTCCTAGATGATAAATGTATTGATGGGGGTAGTTTTGTTTGTTATATACATCGTTTGAATTTTTCATTTGCAAGAGAATTTTGTGCATGAAAAAAGTAGACACTTTATGGTTCTGTCTGAGGCTTTTTGAAAAATCATAGTTAACATTTCACCGTTTACAAAATATTATTCATTTGACACCAGTGCAGCTTGAACTCTCCGGCAGGTATTACCTTATTTCCCAGCCATATCACGAGTCTCCTCATGACAAGCAGAGAAACGATTTGCAGTGAATTTTTCCATGGGGACCGTGTTTTATAAGAGCTGTGAAATGTTCCACTTAGTGCTGTATTTTTTTGTTTTTAAACTAACCATAGCTCTGACCTGAAATTTAAATGACCAAGATTTGGGATTTCTCCCCCAGAAGATAATTATTAATGTTTTCAATTGTAGGAGAGAAGCCTTTTAAATGCGAATTTGATGGCTGCGACAGGAAGTTTGCCAATAGCAGTGACAGAAAGAAACACTCCCACGTCCACACGAGTGATAAGCCATATTACTGCAAAGTCAGAGGCTGTGATAAATCTTACACGCATCCCAGCTCTTTAAGAAAACACATGAAGATACACTGCAAGTCTCCACCACTTTCTCCTACCCCTGGATCTCACGGTTATCAGTCTGCAGGAACCCCCCTAGGTGCTCCCCTGTCCCCTGCCCAGGACTCAGCCAGGGGCCGCTCTGCCAATCTTTCCCCTCAGGTCACCAACCTCAATGAGTGGTACGTCTGTCAGGCTAGTGGGGCTTCTAATAACCTTCATACACCTTCCAGCAATGTAACATCCTCTGGATCTGAAGATGAAGAGGCTTATAGAAACTCTGATACCAGAACTATCCATTAGAAGAAAAACAAGAAGAAGAAGTTTCTGACTTGGGAGTACTTGGACCATTCTCCTGAACTGTAGAGACACAAAGCTTGAAATAAATGGATGGCATAGAATTGCCATCATGTTGAATCACCGCTATTTATTCAGTATATAAAACCCTATGGTGTTTGTACACTTAACTAATTTAATTAAGACACTTGGACCTTTTTATAAAAAATAATAAATGAAAATACCAAGCTGGACTATCTCAGTGAACCAAGTTGCATGTTTGCAGGTATGGGGAAGATGCCAAGGGAACTCAATGGACAGATCAGTTCATCAAGATTATACACTGCCAATGCCAACGCAATAGTTCTAAAAAAGAGAGAGAGGAAGAGTGTTCATTATGTAGCCTGCAAGCTGATAGGGCCTCTCCATTTCCTGGAGTGGCTCTTAAATACTTTAGATATCATTCTGGGGGCTTC
Source organism: Chelonia mydas (assembly GCF_015237465.2). Lineage (NCBI taxonomy): Eukaryota > Metazoa > Chordata > Testudines > Cheloniidae > Chelonia > Chelonia mydas. The sequence continues at coordinate 98,609,871 of NC_057849.1, read as the reverse complement.
TTAACAGCTTGAGTAGGCCCCAATTCCGCAATGGCCTCTTAATTGTAAACCACCACCGCCTGCTGAATTTCCAACAAATCGTGGACTGGTTATATATTAAAAATGTGTTTTTTTCCCCGCTTTCAGTTCAGATCTTTTGTAATTTTTGCCTTTTATTCTGAGTCCTTAGGTTTCACCCAAATCTGATATTTTATACCTAGGCTTGTTTCCTTATCCCTTAGGTGTATACATGTGAAAATGGTTTAAAAAAAAAAAAGATGCAGCATTTCTCTTAACATTTCTCCACAATTTTGTATCTTTATGAGTCTTGAGACTAAAATGGAGAATAAAAGAAAACCGCTGCTGTCTGACAACTGTGATAGTGTGATTTTTTTTAAATATAGCACACAAAATTCAAAAGTGAATTCGGTCCCCTTTAGCAAAGTTTGTTTAAAAGAGAAGATCCTGCATCTTGCTATGTCAGACCATGTGTGTAGTAGAGTTTGTTGTTAGGTCAAAAGAGCTTTGGACATCAGAGCCATTATTACTTCAAAATCTTCAAGTATGAGAAGCTGTGACACTGTTGTGAAAGCAGATATTTTAGACCGATCAATCTCCTTTTATACCATTGTGGATACTCATTTGAAAATGCTTTATTTTTTTCAACATCTAAAACCATGATTGTATTCATTCTGCCCCCTCCCATGCAATCCTCAAATGACCATGTGTCGTGGTCAGTTACATTAAAAGAGGAAAACAATTGTCACAAATATTAAAACCTAAAAGGTTTGTAGTTGGAGCAAAAAAAAAAAACCAACAACAAAAAACAAAACTGATGAGTGCATGACCTTTGGCATAGCTGTCAAGCTATTAAAGAAAAAGGTCAGGGAACTATGACGATAACTCTTAGTCAATTTATTTGCGGTTGGTACGACACATTTCCCATGCAAAATGTTAGTCCATCATAAACATCATACAAATAAACTAAAGAGCACTAATTTATCCTCAGAGACCCTGAATACATAAACAGGTAGCCTCCCCTCCCACAGGGTTTGTAGAAATTTGTTTTGTGTGCTGTGACTGGTTGATGTAGTCTTGTCATTGTTAATAACTTGTATCTGACTGCTATTATTTTGTACAGTTGAATTAATTTATTTTCGGACATCATCCTTTTCTGGAAGAGTACAGAACACACCAAAGAATTATATTATTAATTTTGGTGATAGATTGTTGTTTATGATTCCGTGGTTTGTTTAAAAAAATCATTATATTTTTCAGCTTACTTGAATGAACAATGTAATGTGAAAACAAGCTCTTCCTGCATGTCTTCTGTGCAGTGTGTTGGTGATGATATATATAGTTTATAGAGATATTATATTATTAGTACAGTGCATGGTGCTGTCAATCTGGAAGCCTTTAAACGTTGTCTTCATATTGTTATGGTGAATTTAAAGATACA